>NW_027186296.1:89549328-89633773 GCF_028583685.1 Petaurus breviceps papuanus
ACCCAGAAATAACTGGCCGTGTAACCTTGAGCAAGTTACTTAACCCCTATTGCTTTAAAAAAAAAAAAAAAGAAATGGCAGTCCCAGGAATCTTTTCACTCTCAGCATTTCCAAGGTTCAAATCCTTCTCCTACTTATTATCTCTGACCTTGGGCACTTAAGTTATATATAACCCCTGGACCTCAGTTTCTCTTTTCTAAAATAAGGTGGGAATGAATTAGATGATTTCTAAGGCTTCCAATTAAGTCTGCCTGGAAAAGGAGATTCTACATGAATAAATCACAAAGCAAATAACAGAGAGAAGAAAGCTGTGTACTATTGTACAAAACCAAACATAAGTGTTCACTTATGCAGATAAGCAGCTTCAGCAGCTTTTGGAAACAAAATGAACACTGTGCTGCCCTTTACATAGATGCCAAAGTGATAGCTCCAATCTGCATGAATGAATGCCCCCTAAGTCTGACCCTGGCATCAGCCTATGGCAAGGAACAGTGGTGTCTCTCCATCCTCTATGCCTTTACCATCTCCACCATTCCCTTTCTGCTCCTTGGCTGCTGGTATTTTCAGTTATTTCATGCACACACTAGTCTTTAAGCTTATTGAGGGTAGGGAGGCTATATTCTATGCATCTTTGTATCTCACCACAATGTGTAATACAGATAGAGAAGGCATTCAACACTTGTTCAACAATTCAACAAACCTATTTTGGATGTTTATCACATATAAATGCACTAAGAAAGACACAAAGAAGAATGAAAATAAGCCATGAGCCTTTTCTTCAGAGAACACTGTGTACAATATGGAAGAGAAGATAGGTACAAAGGTAATTCTAATACAAGGAAGGAGGTAAAATGGGCAAGAAGAGAAAGGTTCAGAGGAGGAACAGATAGAACCGATTAGGGGAATCAGGAACACCTTCGAGAAGAAGGAAACATTTGAGTTGGCCCCAAAGGACAGAAAATAATTCAGTAGATAGAGAGGACAGAATTTGAGAGATTGGGGGGACCTTAGAATTCATCTGGCCTGACCTCGTCTTATAAGAGAAGGAACTGAGGCTGAGGGAGGTGTCTAAGGTCACACACAGTTTGCTGGTGGAAAATACAAGACTAAACCCAAATCTCCTGATTCTTAATCTGGTTTTACTTCTACTATAATATATAATGGAGATGGGAGAAGGAAGATATTCCAGGTAGAAAGAAGGACACAACCAAATATGGGGAAGTATGAAAAATGTTTATGGGACAATTAGTATAGTTAGGCCAGAATGTGGGATTCATATAGAACCAGAAACCAACAGAGGTCCAGTTCAACTAAAATTCTGTGATTCTGTGAAAGGACTGAAAGAGTAGGTAGGATACAGATTGTGGAGGGCATTAAATGCCAGACTAAGGCATTTGAACTAAATTTGTTAGGGAGGTGGGTATGTGGTGGGTGGGATGGGGGAGTGTCTCTAGACCATGAGACTGACACAATCAAAACAATGCAGTGTACCACAGTTAGTGAAGAGCTGGTCTTGGAGTCAGAAGACATGAGTTCAACTCTTGCCACTGAAACATACTGGGTGTATAACCCTGGGCAATCATTTAATTTCTCAGGATTCTAGGCAACTAATACTGCAAGCTGCAGAGAAGATACCATCCTGAACTGGTAGGAGTTTCTTCATCTGAGAGTTCCTTATATCAATAAAATCATAAGGGGTGGCTAGGTGGTGCAGTGAATAGAGCACTGGCCCTGGAGTCAAGAGTACCTGAGTTCAAATTTGGCCTCAGACACTTAACACTTAACTAGCCGTGTGACCTTGGACAAGTCACTTAACCCCAATTGCCCTGCCCTCCCCCCTTCAAAAAGAAAGAAAAAAAGAAAACCATAGACCCAGTCCTTATCACTAGTCTTTTGAAAAGTTGTAAGTCATTGTGGACAAGACCCTAGACTTGGAATCAGAAAGACCTGAGTTCAAATCATACCTCAGATATTGCTAGCTATGTGACTCTGAGAGAATCACTTAACCCCTCCCAGTCTCAAATAAGGTGAGGAGGTTGGCCTTAGTGGGTTCCAAGTTTCCTTCCAGCTCTAAGTCTGTGATATTATGTCTGATTTTAGATGCAATTAGCTTGATGTGGCATCCAAGGGGAGATGCCCAGGAAGCAAAAGAAAATGGAAGACTGTTGTTTAGGAGAGGGATCAAGGCTAAAGACATCAGTCTTGGTCTCATGTGTAGAAAGGAGAGAGTTGAAGCTATGATGAGATCACCAAGAGAGCCCAGAAAAAAAGTGGGTCAAGGATAACATTTAGGGAGTACCTACATTTAAAGAGTCTGAAGGAGAAGAGACAAAGGTGAAAGGATCATCAGAGACATAGGAGTATCAAGAGACTGAAAAATCCAAGGGAAGAGGGAGTTTAAAGGAGTCTAGGGGGTAGTCAGCAGTATCAAAGGTTGCATAAATGTCAAGGAAGATGATGGAAAAACAATCATTGGATTTGTTGACATGTGATTTTGTAAAAGCAGCTTCAGGAAAGTAGAAGTCAGATTGAAGGAGCTAAGGAGATATGGGAAATAGAAAAGTCACTGGCTCTGTAATAATAATAATAATAATAGCTAACATGTGCATAGTACATGCCAGACACTGTGCCAAGCACCCTCTCATTCTAGCCACACAACAACCCTGGGAGGCAGATGCTCTTGTTATCCCCATTTTTTACAGAAGAGGAAACAGAGGCAAACAGAGATTAAGTGATTTTCCCAGAGTCATACAGCTAGCAAGTATCTGAGGCCACATTTGAACTCTGGTCTTCCATACTTTATGCCACTTTATGCTTTGCTATAGGCAGAAGACTTGGGTTCAAATCCCACCTCTGACACTCACTACCTGATGTGATCTTGGGTGAGTTGTTTAACCTCCTGGCTTCTTACTCTACTAGGGCTTTTAACCCTTCTTACTTTAATCCTATAACCCTAGGAGGTGAATGTAGTGTTTGTAGACCATGATTTCCAAGAGCTGTTGATGGAGTGATCCAAAGTGATCCTGAGCAGATGGTCGGTCAACTCCCAATTGTGATGTGTAAGGAGTGGAGTAACAGAGATAGTCAGGCAGATGATTGCCTGTAATAGCCTCTGTAGTTCTGAGATCAGTCATTAAAAACAATCATATGCTCCAGCCAGGCTTGCCTCCTTACCATCCCACTAAGAATCACAGAAATCTAGAGCTGAACCATATAATCCAACCTATACTCACTACATAATCCCCACTGTACTATAGCTGAAAAGTGCTCATCCCGTTCCTCCTCAAAGACCTCTGAGGAGTGAGAGCCCATTACCTTGGATGGCAGCCCATTCCTCTTTGAGAATGATGGGAAGCTCTTCTTCCCCCTTTGCTTCTGGTTTTGTCCTATGATCCCAAGTGGAACCAATCGCATCCCTCCTTCACATAATCCTTCAAACATCACTCTGAGTCTTCTCCAGGATAAAAGCCGCAGTTCCTTCCAGTGATACAATGAACACAAGGCCCTTCACCATTTGTCTAATGCAGGGGTGGGGAACCTGTGTCCTCAAGGCCACATGTGGCCCCAGGTGCAACCCTTTGAGTGAATCCAAACTTCACAGAACAAATGCCCTTAATAAAAGGATCTGTTCTGTAAAACTTGGATTCAGTCAAAAGGCTGTACCCAAGGACCCGGAAGGCTACATGTGGCCTTGAGGCTGCAGGTTCCCCACCCCTGGTCTAATGCATAGGTCTGACCATGTCATCCCTTGACTCAGTAAATTCCATTGGAAACATGTTACCTCCTGAATCAAGTACCCTCTGTTTTGCCTGTGAAGATCTTTATACCTCACCTCTCCCTTTCTTAGTCTTCTTACACTTTACTCCCCTACAGGACATACTCTAAGATGTGGAAATACTGACCTACTTCCCTCCCCTCACACATGACACACCGTCTCACAAGCCCTTGCATTGACTGTCCCCTCTACCTAGAACCCTCTCCATCCTCATCTCTGCCTCTCAACTTTTCTAGCTTCATTCAAGTCTCTGTTAAAAATCCTACCTTCACGAGGCTCCCCAGCTACCAGTGCCTTCCTCTTTGAGATTACCTTCCATCTATTCAGTGATTATCTTGTATGTACCTAATTATTTCATGCTGCCTTCTCTGTTATAATGATAGCTCCTTCAGCGTGCTGACAGTTTTGGCCTTTCTTTGTATCCCCAGGGACTGGCTCATAATAAGCACTTAATAAGTGTTCTGGATACCATCCAGCTTGCCAACGTCCTTCCTAAATTGTGATACTCAGAAATGAACAAAATATTCTGGTGTAGTCTAAGCAGAGCAGAGCATATCGGGCTTATCTCCTCATTATTCCTGGAAACTGCCTCTCTTAATATAACTTAAGATTGCACTAGCTTTTTTTGGCTGCTACATTAACCTGCTGATTCACTTGAAGCCCACTAAAAGCTTCCAGGTCTTTTTCAGTGAAACTGCTTTCTCACCATGCCTCTCCCATCTTATACTTGTGAAGCAGATTTTTCTGAACTTGAGTTTAAGATTTTACATTTTTCCTCCCTGAATTTCATCTTATCCAATTCAGCTCAGAGTTCCTGCCTTTTGAGAACTTTCTGGATCCTGACTCTGTCATCTGGTATGTTAGCTGTCCCTTTCCTGTCATGTCATCTAAATATTTGATAGTAAGCCTTCTATGCCTTTATAGAAGCATGCATAAAAAATGTGAAGCAGGGCCAAGCACAGATCCCTAGGACTATCTCTGGAGACCTTCCTGTCCAGCCAACAACAAACCATCAATGGCTGCTCTTTGAGTCCGAACATTCCACCCTTTTAAAAATGTTATTCTCTAGTCCACATCTCTATCTTTGGTATAAAAATAGCACCAGAAACTTTATGAACTTGTAAATGATACTTTATATTTTTTTTCAAATTACAAATTGTACTTACAGTATTCCCCTGATTTTCTTGTTGATTAACTTTGTAAAAAAAGGGAAATAAGATTACTTTGACACGACCTCTTCTTGATGAAACCATGATCACTTGATAATCACCATTTCCTTTTCTAGGCACTCATTAACCGTCTCTTTAACGCTCCATTCTTAGAATTTCCCTAGGAATAAAAGTCAAGCTTATTGACTTACGATTTGCAATCTCTTTACTTTTTCCTTAGAAACTGAGACAATATGAGCCTTCCTCCATCCCCATAGCTCTTTCCTGTTCCCTACAATTTTTAACTGTTATTGACGGTGACTCACCTGTCACATCTACCTTTTTTTTTTTAATTACCCAAGAATATGGTTAGTGCATGTGGGCCACATGAGTTGAATTAACCAAGGGAAATTAGTCGTTCTGCTACCATTCCATTTCTTATCTTGGGTATTTACTCCACCGGTCATTTTGTTCTGTCATTACAACACAAATGTTCCCTTCTGGATTTCCAATCATCTGTGGGAAGCATCAAAGAAAAGAATCTGCTGTGGACTTCTGCTTCTTGCTCAAGACTGTAGCCTTTAGCAATACTTTCTAGCTTCCTTCTGGCGAAAGCATGTGTGCCCCCATGAATCACCAGAAGTAGGTAGTTCGGATAAATCTTGAGAGGTTCTCTGTTATGTCTTGTATACATGCCTGAGAATACAACAGATCTCTCTTTGTTATTAGTTTGATAAATAACTTCCTCATAGCTCCTAAGCAGGGAATTACCAACTACTGCTACTATTCTCTTACCCCTCTGACCCTAACTGAATAATCTCTTGTCAGGTAATGTCTGTGATTCTACTTTATCATTTCTTGGAGGATAAGCAATTGTTTTCTCCTCAAAGCATTCAACTCTCTCCTCTTCAAAAAGAGTCTCAGGGGTGCTTATGTGGCACAGTGAATAGAGCACTGGCCCTGGAATCAGGAGGACTTGAGTTCAAATCCAGCCTCAGACACTTAACACCTACTAGCTGTGGGACCTTGGGCAAGTCACTTAACCCCAATTGCCCTGCCTTCCCCCCTCCAAAAAGCAAAAAAGACAAAAAAAAAGAATCTCAAATTTGTTTACTTTGAATCATACAATATCTTTTTCCTTACATGTGGTTATTCAGTCATTGTTCAGTCATCTCTCAGTTGTGTTCGACTCTTCATGACCTCATTTGGGTTTTTCTTGGCAGAGATATTGGAGTGATTTGCCATTTCCTTTTCTAACTTGTTTTATAGATGAGGACCTGAAGTGAACAGGGTTAAGTGACTTGCCCAGGGTTTCACAGGTAGTAAATGAATGAGGCCAGGTTTAAACTCAGGAAAGTGAGTCTTCCTGCCTCCAGGCCCAGCACTCTATCCACTGCCGACTTAAATTATAGAAATATTTATAGTAGCACTTTTGTGGTAGCAAAAAACTGGGAAGTGATAAACGCACTCATAAATTGGGGAATGGCTAAACAAGTGGTGGTATATGAAGGTAGCAAAATACTATGTACAATAGTATATATATTACATATATAGTATATAATATATATAGTAAATATATATTATATATATATTATATATAATAGTATACATATTTCTTATCATACAGACAAGAAAGGGATAGTTTCACAAAAACCTATAAAGATGAATGTGAACTGATACAAAGTGTAGTGAGCAGAACCAGCAGAACAATAACAACTCTATTGCAAAGATCATCAACTTTGGCAGACTTGGGACATCTGATCAACACAATAACCAACCACAATTCCAAAGGGCTCAGGATAAAAAAGCTATCCAGCTCCAGAAAGAGAGCTGATATGCTCAGAGCACCAACTAAAACATATTCTTTTTTCCTTCCTTTTATTATTTTGGCAGATTCGGGAATTTGTTTTCCATAACTACGAATATTTGTAGCAAGTTTTCTTTTTCTTGCCTCCTCAGTAGATGGGGGAAGGAGAAGAGAAAACAAGAGAGTTCGGAACTGAAAATAAAATAAAATCTAATTTTTAAAAAGTTGACAAGATGTCCTTTTCCTTCCCTCCCTGCCCTGTATAACACTCCTTCATTCTTCAACATCCTAAAAGCGTCAGATATCCTCTAAAACTAATTCAGTTTTTTTCCCTCCCTATTGAAGTGTTTCTTTTCCTTATTTGTTTTTAAGAACACATCATTGCCCCCAGATAACCTGGACTGTGCAGAGGCATTCCACAAGTGCCTTCCCCATCTCTTCTAGGAGAGAGATCAACCAAGGCTTGGAACTAATTCCAAATATTCTAAATTAAGACTAATTATTTTGCTGTGGCAGACAGACAAATATCATACACAATTTAAATCACTGAAAATTTTTCTCTGCTTCCCCATACTGATTGAAATTCTTAGCCCTGTTGTCTGAGCTGCTGGTGGGTATTTACACTTAACCCCTAAGCTGCCATTAACAGCTATCTCCACAAGCTTTTTAAAAATCATTTAACAACTTGAAAACCACAGCCAACTTTCCTTCCTTGGTCAGCCCTTCCCTATTTCCTTTTCCTTTTCTTACTCATTTTCTCTCATTAATTCTCACATTTTTTTTTTCTCACTAACCTCTCCGGCTGAGCCTATTCTCTGCCCACCCTGACAAACTGACAAATTCTATTCTTCTTGGCATCGTAGGTCTGACTTAAAGCTCTGCTTTTCATGAAGTCTTCCCAGTTTGAACAGTCTTTCTCCTCTCTGATCCCCTTTGCCCATAAAGATCTAGCCCTCTAAATCCAGGGCTGAATGCAGAAATTTTGTACTAATTTCAACATCAGAAATAAAAAAGAAATAATTATGGAACACATAAAAAATTCAAGTGAGGGAATCATCATGACCTGTCCCTTTTTCTATTGACATATCCATGTCAAATATAATATTCCCTTCTCTGTCCAAAGGCCATACTGACAGTAAGAAAGCCCCTCCTTCTCAACAATCCCAGGAATGTCACTGCATTCCTGCTCTTGAGGTAGTTACTCTCATCTAGGTTGGCCTGGGGCCTTGTAAACATATCTAGCTTAGGCTAGCCACAACGACCAAATGTCCTTTCCTCTTTCCTTAAGATTTTTGGTGAGTTAGATCGTGAAGGATGAAACAACCAGGATGAAGTGGGTTTTCTTGCTCAAGTTGCCAAGTGTGGCTGGCCTCTCATGACCAGGCTTTGTTCCTTATATGACTCCCTCTCTCCCCCCTGCCCCTTTTACCTTCCTGAAAGTATAAAAACTTTTTCCGTAAATTCTCTTGGTGGACATCCATGTACTCAGATACATGGGTGACCCATGCAGGCTTGTCACCCTATTTATTTCAATTTAAAATGCCTTTTCCCTTCATTTATGAGTTTGATTTATTTCAGCACTAACACTACCAATGTAGCTGGCTAGCTGAGCTGTCAGTCAGTAGCAAGCCCAGCCTAATGCTTTCAATTGTTATGTCATGTGGGTGTTGAAGGGTGCAGGAATTCTGGAGGGGACTGGGTGTGTTTTCATTGGCATTTCCTCTGTGTAATCAATGCAATAAGAAGGTACCTGCATTTTAAGATTCAATTTGTATAAATTTTTCACTTTTTCTGTGAGATTATGGTAAGAATTATGATTATAGTAAGAAGGTCCTGATCAGGGCAATTCTAATAATGCAAACTATTGTTCATTGACGTTCCAGAAAGTTTGGGTCAACAAAGATCACTTCTATGTCATCAGACTCTAACTTGGTGGGAGTAAAGACAATGTCCCTGCCAATGAGGCTTAGGCATCCTTAACTGCACTGATGTCTTCAAATATCTCTACCGAACTGCCAAAGTACTTACTTCTCTGGACCAGTCCATGATGCAATGATTCCATAATGCTATACAGTGTTAATTATTTTTCAGGTATATATGTTTTCCTAGATAGACTGGCAACTCCTTGAGGACAGGGATCATGCCTTAAATTTCACTGTATGCCCAATGAGGCTTAGCAGTGGGTCTTTCTTACAAATAGTAGGTACTCAATAAATTGATGTGAAACAATAACCTCAATATAATTCAGAGAATGGGATAGTTGGAT
This sequence comes from Petaurus breviceps papuanus, assembly GCF_028583685.1. NCBI lineage: Eukaryota > Metazoa > Chordata > Mammalia > Diprotodontia > Petauridae > Petaurus > Petaurus breviceps. Next base: position 89,558,325 of record NW_027186296.1, read on the forward strand.
GTGATCTACCTATTTAAGTCAACTAATATCTAATCATCTTTATGTGGAGAAGTTTTAATCTTGAATCAGTATGATGGTAACCCATCAATTGCCCAAACCCTTAGGGAAGGCAAACTAAATTCTACTGTTCAGTGAACAACACTGATAAAAGTCAGGGGACCTGGGATCTGGACCTGGCTCAGTCATTGATTAGCTATGTAACCTTGGATAACTCACTTACCTTCTTATGTGTTTACTTTTCCTGTATGGTGGGGAGGAGAAACTCTGAATGTAGCAGGAGAGGTGGCAATAGATTATCTCCATCCCTATCCTAACATTCTTTTTTTTTAGGTTTTTTTTTTGGCTTTTTTTTTTTGGAGGGGGAAGGCAGGGCAATTGGGGTTAAGTGATTTGCCCAAAGTCACATGGCTAGTAAGTGTTAAGTCTCTGAGGTCACATTTGAACTCAGGTCCTCCTGACTCAAGGGGTGGTGCTCTATTCACTTCGCCACCTAGCCACCCCCAGTCCTAACATTCTTTAAGAAAAATAAGACAGGCGCAGCTAGATGGCGCAGTGAATAGAGCACCGACCCTGAAGTCAAGAGGACCTGAGTTTAAATACAGCTTCAGACATTTGACACACTTGCTAGCTGTTTGACCTTGGCCAAGTCACTTAACTGCAGTTGCCTTGCCTTCCCCCCTCCAAGAAAAAAATAAAGCACCAGAAAATAATAGAATTCATATAGAAGCCTAAAATAAATCTTATTAGGTTTTTGTCTGCTAATTTGTATTATCCATAGTATTGCTTACCTCTATTAATACAGATAATTCAGTAGTGAGCATAATTAAATATTCATATGTCCCTTGTCCACGTGACTCCCTGTGGGTACAAGCAGTTTCTCCTTGTATATGTGCCTGTATGCTGGAGTTCTTCCACAAGTGGGGCTATGTCTGCCCATTCCTCCCTCAAGCCCTCAATGTGTATGGAAGACACCTCCTCTGTACAGGTCAGTGATGAAGAGCATGAGTTTGGCTGTCACCACCAAGCACATCTGGCTGGCTGCCTGCTCCAGTATCAGCTAGAGCTGAACTGCTGGAAAATAGAGTTTTGGAAGAAAACATTGTATGCAGTACTCAGCACAGGTGTGTTCTAGAGACATGGCATCATCTGATTTAAACTTGTAAGGGAACCTGCTCCCTATTTTATGAGAGAGGAAGCTTATGTCTAGAGAGGTTAAGTGACTGTTCCAAAGTCATACAGCCAATTCATAGTAAAGCATCTCCTGACTAAAGTGTTCTTTTTGCCACATCACTCTGAAAAGATAAAGGCAGCCTCATCTTTATAAATCATATAGGAGCATTTTATTTGGATCCCTCCTTTGCAGTTCTCATATTCTAATTGGCATTGCAGTTATTTATTTAAATGCAATTTCCCTTACTAGGTGGCAAGTTCCTTGAAAACAGGGACTGTATCTTATTTCACCTTTGTGTGCCCCACATAGTAGGCATTTAATAAATATTTGAGTTAAATTCTCAACGAGTAAGAGCACTGGCCCCAGAATCAGGATGACCTGGGATTGAATCCGGGCTCAGATACTTAGCACCACACCCAGAAATAACTGGCCATGTAACTTTGAGCAAGTTACTTAACCCCAATTGCTTTATTAAAAAAAAGTATATATATATATATATATATTTGAATTAAATTGAATTGACTCCAACTACAGGAATTTACTATTCAATGGAATCTTCAGACAACTCTTTTCATAAAATGAGATCCCCTACATTTTTGTTTTGTAATTTGTTTTATTTTTTCTTTTACTTTTTATAAATAATATATCTTTTTATTTCACCTTAATGTCCAAATATACCTCTGTCCCCCCTTCTACCCAGGGATCTAACAAAGAACTTTTTTAAAAGTACTTCAGCAAAACCAATCAACACCTATGTCATACCCCACACCCACAGTCATTCATATCTACAAAGAAGGGAAGGGAGAGGTCTTCAAACACTTAATAGCCATTTGACCCTGGGCAAGTCACTTAACCTCTGTCTGCCTCTGTTTTCTCAAATGTAAAATATAGATCATAATAGCACCTATTTCCCAGGGTTTTGTGAGGATCAAATGAGATAATATCCATCAAATGGTCAGCACAGTGCCTACCAAATAGAAGGTACCTAATAAATTGTTCCCTTTCCCCATTCCATAATCCTAATTCTTGAGGTTCTGCGATTCTGTAATGGCACTAGACACTTTAACAGACTATTACTGTTCGATGCTAACCCAGCATTGAAGCAAGCTCTGCCTAGATCATTCCTTGTACACTTTAAGGTGAAATCACAGAAAAAAATCAGTGTCTTTGAATTTCAATGGATCTTCCTTCATATATATTAAAACTACTGACAGGGTGGGGGTAACCTCAGAATGCAAAGTTCGCTGCAATCTACTTTTCTGGACCCCATTCCTTCCTTTCTTACCTATATTCTTCAGCAGGGGAAACAAAAGACTGACTCATGCTGTATTGTGGTAGGCAAAAAGCCCTACTGTCTCTGTACATATGAAACATCATACAAAATTAGTCCTCCACATGTAGCCGTAGAGTTCAAAAACTGCAAGAGACCTCCGAGTTCCTCTAGTCTAACCTTCACAAGGTGCATAAATCTCCTCTTGCCCCATCCTGTTCAAACATCCCTGATAATCCATCCTCTGCTTCAAAATCAGTGATAAGAAACTCACTACCTCATCAGACAGTCCATTCCACTTTCTGACAGTTCTAATTATTCGGAAGTTCTTCCTCATATTGATCCAAAATTCCTCCTCCCTGTGACTTCTATCGATTGATCCTAGTTCTTTCTTCTGGAGCCACATAAATCTAATGTGTCTTCTACATGACAGTGCTTTAGATATTTGAAGACAACTTCCCTATCCTCTCCCCTCCAAGGTAACTAACTGTGCCCCAGGCCCTTCAATTTATCTTTATATGAAATGACTTCATGGAAAACTTGGAAACTTTTTTGCAGGTAAACAGAGAAAGAAGCAAGAATGCCCAATGGCAGATGGAAAGTTCAATTATTCGCTACTTCTTTAAGCTACTTGTTTTTGAAAGAAAAGTTGTATATCTACCTCACAAGGAAGATGAGAAATCTCCAATTGCCTGCGTATTACAGTGGGCTCTGTACCCAGGGGTCAAATCCTCTTCTGCAAACCACACTTAGATGTCACTACAGTGGGAAATATATATATAATTTAATAATATTTATAATATAATAATAATATGTTTAAAATAATGGCAGCAATTGAATTTTTGAGACCTAATTTTCAAATGTTACACATGTGTGTGCACATCTACTCTCGGTTGAATATTGACCAAATCTGATGATATAATTAATTGCCACTGTTTCTACTTAAGTCACGTTGATCTAAAATCCTGGCTCATGCTCGGTCCCCTTGACAATTTCCAAAACGATGTGCCTTGCATTATAGTGTATTCCCAAATGAATTCAGTATGTGTCCTTGTCCCTAGCTCAGGATTTGGCTTTCTCCCAGAACCCTGAGAAAGGTTATTCATACAGTATAGTGGGAATATATTTATGGTGGAAAACAAAGCAAGAGCTGCTCCCAAGTACAACTACGGAGTCCCCTTGGGATTTGGAGAGTAGTGAACATCAGAATTGATTCAGCAATTCTGTGGCAGGCATTGCACCTATGTGACACAGAGTTTCCTAAGAGTCAGAATGTCTGAGTAAGCTAAAAGATGTGAACTTTGGATCCCTTTTCAATCTTCTGTCCACTACTGAAGCCAACTAATCATGAGACCTCATATTTATATACAGTCAACACTCAGATTATCCTAAATAGTAAGTTCATAGGATCATAGATTTTGAGTTTGGAAGGGACTTCTAATCTAACCTTCATTTTGTGAAAGAGAAAACTGAAGACCAAAGACTTTAAATTATTTGACCAGTGTTATATAAGAAATATCAGTGTGGGGCAGCTAGATGGTACAGTGAATAGAGCATTGGCCCTGGAGTCAGGAGGACCTGAGTTCAAATTAGACCTCAGACAATTGACATAGGAGCGGTGTGACCTTGGGCAAGTCACTTAACCCCAATTGCCCTGCCTTCTCCCCTCCCAAAAAAAGAAAAGAAATATCAATGCTATGTTTCAAATATAAAAAATGTAAAATATTTTCAATTTTTCAAAATTCTTGTGCCATCTCATCTGATTTTCCCCCAACCCCCCAAAAAGACAGTGCAAATATTAGTATAACCATTTCACAGATGAGAAAAGTAAGATCTGATAAGGTTAAATCAAGTCAATAAGCATTTATTTATCTGCCTTGTGCCAGGCCTCGTGCTATACAAAAAAAGGCACAAAAACAAGCAACCCCCTACCCCCTCCCCCCTCCGAGATTCTACTCTCAAGGAATCCACAGTCTAAGGGATGCTAAGTGGCTTGCCTAAGGCTACACACCTAGCGTGCCATAATTAGTGCTAAAATTTAAGTGTCATGTCGCCCAGACTGAGTTTTGAGTAACCCAGAATGACTTCCCCTGCCATAGACCAAACTCCTTCACCTACTGCCAGCTGGTTTGTATTCAAGGAACTGAAACTAACTAAAAAGCCTCATCTATGCATGCTTGAACACATGTCCAGGCACACACACGCACACAAATACACACATAGAAAGCTTTCTAAAGTCATTATAAAATGACCTTGCTTTCAGATTAGCATCAGCCTTGTATTATTCAGGACAGTACTCTCTTCCATAATGGCAGATAATTGAGATAATTCATATTTGACAGTAATTCCTTGCACAAAGCACTTTCACGGCTATTATCTAATTTGTTCCCTCAATATCTCTAGGAGATGGCAAGGGAGAAAGGGCAGGAATTATCATCCCCTACACAAACATTTTTGTTCCACCAGAATTGATCTATTCTCAATCTCCTAAGCATTCTCTCCCTGTGAGTGACCAAAAAGTCTATACCCTTTTGATCTAGAGATTTAGCTGCTAAGCAGACACACCAAGAAAGTCAGTGATATGACAAAATGAAGGGCCCATATGTGCCAAAATATTTATGGTAACACTTCTTTGTCACCAAAGAGCTAGAAACAGAATGAATGTCCATAACTGGGGAATGGCTAAAGAAAATGTGGCCCCTTGATGAGAAATGAAGGATACGAAAAATTCAGACAAGTACAGGAAAATGTATATAAACTAATGAAAGTGAACCAGGAAACAACATATGCAATGTCAGTCCAAACTGACTGCTATGAAATTATAGTCACCAAGCTAAACCCCAAATAAGAAATATGAATAATCTGCTGCTTCTTTGCAGACATAGGGAAACAGTGTGGAACACTGAATATAATACCAGGCTTCTTTTTTTTAATATGTTGGTTAGTTTTCCTGTACTTTTTTAAATTATTTATCCAAATACAAAAGATATCAATAAAATTTTATTTTTAAAATTATTTCTCTGTGCTGTTTTCCCCAGCATCTCTGCATAGCCAAGTCCTATCCACCTTTCAAGTCCCATATTTTCCAGAAAGACTTCCCAGGGATTTCTGGGATATCAGCATAGGGATTTCTTCTGAATTCATAGTACTCATTAACCAGATTTTTGCACTTTAGCACAAGCTCCCATATCATCATTTTTAGTTATTTAATTTGGGGGGGGGGTTAGCTTTACAGGTATATGCATCATGTTCGCCAAATAGATTTTAAACTTTTTGAGGGAGGGGACTTGACTTACATTTTTCTATAGTCCCCTGAGTAGCTGACACAGGGCCGTCAACATAGCAGCAGTTAGAATTTATTTAGCACTTTAAGACTGGCAAAGTGCTTTACATAGTCTCTCACCTTCTCTTCACAATAACTTTATGAGGTGGATGCTATTATTATCCCAATTTCACCAATGAGGAAACTAAGGCTGGGAGAATTGAAGTGATTTGCCTTCAGTCAGACAATTAAAGGGTGATACTTTTTTTTTAAAGATCATCTGAATTAAGGACTAAGGATAGTGTCAATGATAGTTATATTGTACTATCCCATTGTACAGTTCAGGTCAAACAATAGCTAGGCTTCTCAGTATTTTGTTTTAGGCCTGACAGTGATAAAAGAGTATATCCAGAAGAATGTAACTAAGGAAGATAGAAAGCCTTGAGATCATGCCATAGGACTCTAATCAAGGTAATCAGGGGAGGTCCCCTCTCTTGATGTTCTGGGCCAGGGACGCTTCCATGAAGTCACATATATCTGGTCTGGCTTTGCTGAAGACCTTGTGCTTTGGGATGATAAGGCCATGCCTTACTGATCCCAGTGTCTGGGGGAACTACACCAAAGGTAACTGGTGACTGAACCAAGAAGAAGCACCCCTTTAGAAGGTAAATAAAAAGAAGAAAAGAAAAACAAAACAAATCTCTTTTCTATCCCTCATCCTTCTGAATACAATAGCTTTGGGACTCTGCCAGCTCTCCCTTGGATTCCAGGCAGGGTAGGAGGAGATTTTTCTCCTCCTGCTCCTCTCCCTGCTATAATGATGCCAAGAAGACATGTCAGCAAGAGCATATTCTGGCCTGCTTGGGCCTGACATTGGACCTGGAGTCCCTGGCTGCTTCTTCTAGTTTGTGTTTCTTTCCTTGAGCACAAGTCACTGAACAGGAATCCAGAGAGATAGATAATTCTCACCTTTGTGGCTACCTCATGCGTTTGAGAGCTTCTGACTCCCCGAGCCATTCCTGCAACTCCAGAGGAGAAGATAGCAACCCCCAGGAAAATACCGTGGCTGAAAGAACTCAAAAAGTCCAAGCCATTCCCTGACTGGCCCAAAGATCTCCATCTTGTGAGTTGTATAGACAGTGAAAGTGAAATATTAATTCAGTATTCCCACAAAATATCTTTGTGATGGGTTATTGTTTTATGTTTTCAGTATTTGTTATAAGACTGCTGTGTTTTAAGCATTCCTTTTGTGATGGAGGAAATACATAGCTATACCATACCTGATATCTATTTGACATATTGAGTACTTTTTAGAAATGACTTTGTTAATGGGCCATACCAAGTTTTGTTTAAGAGATTTTCCCCAGAGCTCTTAGTTGGGGGTGGAGGTGTGGATGGGGGGGGGAGGGGGAGGATCACAAGGCACTAGAGAAAATAAACTGCTTGAATCCTCTCTTTTTATTGGGGAAAGGGCAATCAGGACTGAAAGTAATTCATGTAAGTCCAGAGCAGGAGCCCCCTTTCTAGGGAAGGTCCAAAGGTCACAGACAACATGAAGATTGGTTGAATTCTTTTCAAATATTTGAAGAACTGCCATGTAGAAAAAAGACTGAATTTGTTCTCTTTAGCCCCAGAGGGCAGAACTAGATGAGATGCCTAAAAATTGCAGGAGTATATTTATTGCTGATATAAAAAAAACCAACAAATGAAAATAAATTCCTAACAATTAGTGCTGTCTAAAAGTATAAAGGGCCTCCTAGGAGGTGTTGGGTTCTGTGCTATTCAAGAATGGACTGGATAGCCCCAGAGACGCCTTCCGACTCTGAACTTCTATGATTCTTCTTTTTTTTTTTGCTTTTTGGAGGGGCGTGGGCAGGGCAATTGGGGTTAAGCCCAAGGTCACACAGCTAATAAGTGTTAAGTGTCTGAGGCCGGAAGCTTCTATAATTCTAGCAATTACTACTTATTCTGTCTTGAGCAAGACACTTAATCTCCCTATGCCTTTTTGGTTATCTGTAAAATGATGGAGTTGGATTAAGGGACCTCCAAGGTCCTTTCCAGGTTTGACTCTCTGATCCTAGGACTAGATGGCCTCTAAAAACTCTTCCAGTCCTACATTTATGATAGGATGACACAAGGATCCTTTGTGGGCAGTGAGTAAAAAGAAGAAAGAAAAGTCAAAGATAAGAACAAGGTATTTTAACATGGGATATTGAGTGAATGGTGGTAAAAATGAAGAAAATATTTGAGACACAAAAGAGGAGCAGGTTTTTAGAAGAAAATTAAGTTCCCATTTGGATATGTTGCCTTGGAGATGCTAGCACAACATTCAGATGTAAGAAGTCTGATAGGTGGTTGGAAATACGGACCTGGAGCTTGAGAGAGGTTAGGATTGAATTCATACATCTGAAGATTATCTGCATGAAAGGAGATAACAAGCCGAAGGAACGAATGTGATTGCCAAGGGACAAAGGGTAGAGAGAGAAGAAAAGATAGGCTGATGATTTAGAGCCTTGGAGAACACTAGCAAAAAGGGGTTGTGGGAAGGACAGAAAGCCCAACAAAGAGATGTCTTGGAGGAAGGAATACAAGGAGACTGAACTATCTTAGAAGCTAGGGAAGAACGGAGTATTCCAAGGTGATAATAACAATGTGGAGAGGACAAGGGGGATGAAAACTAAAAATAAAGACCGCTGGATTTGCCAATAAAGTCCTTAGTGACTCCCCATGGAGTGATTGAGCCAAGAGTCAGATTACAGCAGGTGGAGAGAGTGGTTGATGAGGAAGTGGAGACATTGGATCTAATTTGGGAATGGCAGGTGAAAAAAGCTAAGTCTGTAGTTAAATGGGAAGGAAGTGTCCAGGAAAGTAGTTATATGTTTGTGTGTGTACATCTGTGTGTCTCTGTGTGCATTTTTCTCTGGGACAGTGGAAACCTGAATATCTCTACAGACAGATGGTAGGGAGCCAGAAGAGAGGAAGGAATTTATAATTCATGAGTGGGGGAGGATGATTAATGGACAAACTGAGATAATTTGCATCTTAATGAATGCTGATTTGCATAGTTGTTAGAACTAAAACTTTTCCCAAATCATCAATGTACAAATTACTTCTATAAGCTCAGTAAATTTGCTCTCCTGCTTTCAAAGAAGGATCTGTGTGAGTTTCTGGGTACATAATGGCCAAATTTTATAGATTCTAAGTACAAAGGACTCCAGGAACATGAAAAAGAAGAACATGTCCAAAAAAAGGAGCCTTGGAGGTCATCTCTTCCAACACCTTCATTTTATAGATGCAGACACCAAGGCCTATGGAAGTGAAATAACATATCCAAGGTCACACAACATCAGGATGGGAACTCCAGGTGTTTTGACAGTAGATTGACTTTTTTTTCATTCTTCTACACACCCTTTACAAAAAATGATGATGATAGTAATAACAATCATAATAATAACAGTAACAGCTAGCATTTAAGGTTTGCAAAACACTCTACAATTATTATTCTATTTTATCCTCACATTGGCTATGGGACCCTGGATAAGTCACTTAAACAGTTTTCCTCCGTTTCCTCATCTGTAAAGTGAGCTAGAAAAGGAAATGGCAAACCACTCTAGTATCTTCTCCAAGAAAACCCCAAACAGGGTCACAGAGAGCTGGACACGACTGGAAAATGACTGAACAACAAAGTCCTCAAAACAACCCTTGGAGGAAGGTGCTTTTATTATCCCCGTTTTACAGAGTAGGACACTGAGATTCAGAGAAGTCGTATGTCCATTAATTGGAAGAATATTCCAATGCTACACCAAGAGTGGTTCTTTCTACTAGAATGCATTCTTTCTGCCATAGTCTGTTACTCAACCCCGCCCCAGACCTCTTTCTTCCTCTTTAGAATGAGACAAAAGAAGCTCTCATATTCTATGGTTCTGTGATTACTCATTTGCCAAACACATTAAAAGATAATTTCCCTGACATTTCTACCCACCCCTGCCAAAATCAATAAATACAGTTTCTCTTAAATCTTTCCCAAATTTCAGCTTTAGCACTTTGGGAAAAGGGGGAAAGAGAATGCTGTATTCTTTTCTGGGAGCCACAACTTGGCATCTTCCAATGGTTTGTTGCTTTCTTCCTTCGGGACTGTGCCACAGATGGGCTAGGCGGTGGGGATGAGGAGAAAGAGAGAAACTGGGCTAACTCCTTTGAAGCTGAGATTCCTGCGAAGTTCCAAAGAGCCTGGGTGGGGCACGTGTCCAGAGGGAACTTAAACTTTAAATTGTTTGGACTGAGACAGCTCTAACTCTTGTTGGCAGAGACTTCCTCTCCCAATGCCATTCATCTTTCTCAGGATCTCCCTTCAACTGAAAAAGGACATCTAGAAAAAGACAAAACCCACAGCTCATACCCTGGACAAGGAAAGTTTCTCTCTATTCCTGTGTGTCCCTGATAAGAATGACATGCTGCCAATGGTTGCATCCTGTTCGAGATGCCCCCACCTCCTCCCACTACCACCACCAAATCCCTACACACACACAAACTCAGGCTTCCTATTGAAGCCTGTGAATAAACAGCCCACAGGAGAACACGATTATCCTCTGGTGGAACAAATTGCCCTTAAAAGATGGTTTTCATTCAGATTATGCAGATTGGGAATCCCACCAATCAGGATTCAGGAACACAAAACTGTGCTCCTCCCTTAGTGTGGGAGTGAGTCGCTGCTGTTAATAATTGACCCCATCTCTAATTCTATGTCCTTTCTCTGCCCCCTTCCCCATGCCCTCAAAGCATTACACATATTTGCTATTGGGGATCACCAATCGGAAAAGGAGGTCACTCTCAGCCACTGTACCACATGTTGTCATCATGGTGTCTTACATATTAGTAACTAAAATATTTTGGTTGGAGTCCAAGACATATCCACCTTCAATTCAGTTCAATTCAACTAAATCAATTCAGTTTAATTAAACAAACATTCATTATGTTTGTGGAAAGTAATTCTGTGGAAAGCACTATACTAGCTGCTGGGGAGATAAAGATGAAAAATGACAATTCCTGTCTTCAAGAAGCTTACATACTATAGAAGAATACAATAGATATATAAGTATGTATAATATAAGGTAGAGTGGGGGCAAATGGGAACATTTACAAAGTTCTCCAGACAAATTTGGGAAAGAAGAAAACACTTTCAGTAAGATGGCAAAGGGGCTGGACTTGTAGTCAGGAAGATAAGTTCAAAGTTTGCCTCAGACACTTTCTAGCTGTGTGATCCTGAGAAAGTCACTTAACCTGCCTGCCTCAGTTTCCCCATCTGTGAAATAAGGTTAATAATAGAGCCTACCTCATAGAGTTGTCAAGATCGAATGCAAAGTGCTTTACAAAACTAATAGTACTATGTAAATGTAAGCTATTATTAGTGTTGTTTTTCTTAAGGTTTCGTGTCAGCCTTAGAGGAAAAAAAAGGATTTTAATAGGTAAAGATTAGAAGAGGGGCAGCTAGGTGACATAGTGAATAGAGCAGCAGCCCTGGAGTCAGGAGTACCTGAGTTCAAATTTGACCCCAGACACTTAACACTTACTAACTGTGTGACCTTGGGCAAGTCACTTAACTGCAATTGCCCTGCCTTCCTCCAAAAATTAAAAAAAAATTTTTTTAAGATTAGAAGAGAATGCATTCCAGGAATGAGAATGACTGAATGACAAGAATGCAATGACTGAAGGAATGCAGAGTGAGATCAGAGAGCATTTGGAAGTCTAGTTTGGCTGGAATCTAGAGTATATAAGGGAGAATAATGTGAAATAAGAATGGAAAAGTAGGTTGGAATCAGATTGTGGAAAGCTCTAAATGATGGTCCAAGTAGTTTCTAGTTTATCCAAATTGAAGCACTGAATCACTTTCATTAGAAAGATTATTGTGGTAAGTGAGAAGGATGGAAAAGTGAGAAACCCTGTACAAGAGGTGGGGAGATCACTTTGGAGACTGTTACAATAATCTAGGTATAAGGTCATGAGGGTTGGCCATGTGATGGAGAAAAGTAGACTAACATGAGAGTAAAGTTAGGAGGAGCATCATATTTAGGGGAAAAGTCATAGTATCTGAAGGTCATATTTAGAGTTAGAAAGGATTCTAGTCCAACCCTCTTATTGTACAGATGAGGAAACTGAGGACCAGAGAAGTCAAGTGATTTTGTCCACTGTTATACAATGATGGGGTTTGAACCTAAGTCCTGATGAGTTCAGTTTTTGTTATGCTGAGTTTGAGGTACTAGTGGAACATCAGAGAGACAATGTCCAATGGGCAGGTGGAGATGATGGATTAAAATTCAGAGGAGAGACAGAGCTGGAGCTATACATTTGGGAAACATCTTCATCAGGGATAATAACTTGATAAACATGGAGAGAATAAGATCACACAGGAAGAAAGTGAGTTCTGCCTTTCTTGAAACCCCAAGTTGTTCACATGCTCTGTTTACTGATATCAACCTTGTACTAGTTTTTATCTCAACATAGGGGTTATCTGTCCCCACCTCAATGGATATAATCACAGAAAGCAAGGAATAGATCAACCAATCAATCAATATATATTAAGCTCCTATTAAATGCCAGGCACTGTGCTAAGAGCTCTGTGAACACCTTTCTCCAAAAAATTAAAGAAAACAATGAAATTGGTTGGGTGAACAAACTAGCAGCATTCCTGAGGGATTTAAACAGCTAAGCCCTAAAGAAGGGAGACAGTCAAGACTGTTGACTTAGACCAGTTGTAGGAGATACCTGCATGTGGATAGTAGGGATGATGGATGGGATTTCTATCTCTTTCTCCATTATCATCTGTGGCAGTGACTTGCTCAGAGGAGGGTATCCAATCCAACAGTCTAAAAGTTCATCAATTTGAGAGAGTTTGAAGCACAATTGGAGACACGTTCCAGACAAAAATGGATACAGAGTCAGTAACTCAAGGGAGGAAATAATTTCAAGAAATAAGACCCCTGGAAGCAAAGAAGAGAGCCAGCCACGAGACCCAGGTAATTCAATGCAGAGACACTACATCCAGGATAGTTGTGTGAGAACTCTAGGAAGAGAGAGAACTTTTAAACCCTCAAGTACCAAGTATTATGAAATGCCTTTGCATATCCTACCCTCTCATTGTGCAATGAACACATCAGATGTAACTCATTCCCAAATGCTTCCTGTGGTTAGAATACCCATCTGTGGCCAATAAACTACTCTCCTCCAGGATCTCAGCAATTAGCTGTTAAAGGGTTAGAAGAAGGATGCATGATTATCGATAACAAAGGTATGTGAAGGACTAGATTATTAAATTCTGGGGGTATTTTGTAACTGGGTTGCCTTTGGAATTAAAGAATGTAGATGAGATATCCCCAAACTCCTTTAGATCTGCCTTAACTATTCTGGTCAGAAGAACGAGAGTTTGTGCTTAATAGGCCTGTTAAAGTCTCTTACTTATAAGCTCCTGCCAGGGCTTGTTCGAAATGATGGCAGGCCAAAAGTTTGATGATGTCATTTTTTGTTTATATATCTATCCATGCAATGCAGGTTATGATTCCTAGGATGAAGTTGGACTGGGTAGATGGTGTGAGCCACTTTCTTTATTGTACTTAATATTCAAGGTTGGCTTAGATAATTTCAATTAATAACTTTGGGACGGGGTCAAAGGATCAGGAGACAGGAGGCAGAACCAGACTCATGATTTCATGATGTAGTAAAACTCCTAATGTCAAAAGACCTTCTACTGACACAGATTAACAGCCCATCTGTAAATTGTAGACATGGAGAATTCCTTGGGGGCACTAAAGTGTTAAATGGCTTGCCTATTATCATACAGCCAATATATGTCAGGGACAAGATTTAAACCCAGATTTCCCTGACTCTGAAGTTGGCTATCTATTCACTGAACCAAACTGCCTTTCTTTTCTAAAAAGTACTCCTTATAATAGTATTAGTGCTACCCAAGATTGGAATGCTGAGTCCTGGGAGTGCAGGGTCTAGGTCTCTAACTCAATTTAATTCAACCAACATTTATTAGGCTATTACTATCTGGAGCTCTATGCTAGATCCTCAGAATTCAGACAAAATTGAACTATTTCTGACTTCAAAGAGCTTACATTCTCCTTGAGGAAAACAATATGTATGTACAAAGTGTTTGTATGGATGTGTGCTATATATATAAAATATAAATATGTGTTTGGATTATAAAGCTATATGTAACGAACTCTGTATTGTATATGTTCTATGTAATTTAATGTATATAATATACCAATATGTTACATAATACATAATTGTTTTATATAACATTATAATATATAATAATATAACATATTCTAATATAATGTGATATGTATAAAATCTAATGTATCATAATCTCATTTAACATGATAATATATGATATATAATTGCTGTGATCTGTAATATAATTATAATGTGTGTACATATAATAATTATATATGTATGCATATATACATGTGTGTGTTAGTCAGATAACAACACACACACGTGCCTACTCCTCCAAACAACTTGTGCTGGAACTCATGGAATGAGTCCCTAGAAAATTGCAACCTTGTGTTCTAGACATAATGCCATGAATCTATACTCTTATCACTACAGCTCAAGAACCCCCACTGGTGGGTTTCTGATTATCAATCAGCCAGCAGACTTAATTAACTCTTAAAAAAGGCATTTGCTAAGATGGAATGGTAAAAACAATACCTAGGAGACATTGTGTCCATCTACCTGAGGTACATTCTCTTCTCATAACTGTAGGAAACAACAAATCCACAAATATCCCGAATCACTGCATTCTCTCTCTATTCTGGGTAAAGAAATGTGAGCTTTTTTGGTGCCCCTAGGAAACACTTTATAAAACCCTCAATTTCATCAGTGCAGGTACTAGCTCTGCTGACACAGGTCACAACCCTCCTGTGCCTCAGGAGATGATCTTCAAAAGCAATAGTTTGGCAGTCAGAGGACCTGGGGCAAAATCCCCACTCTGGTATCCTTACTTTGCATAAGTGTCTTAGCTTCCCTGGTCTCCTTCCTCCCTAAAATGAGGATTTTGAGCTGGTTGGTCCCTTCCAATTCTAGAGATACGTGATCTAGATGATAATGATGATGAGGATTGTTGCTGTGGCCCAAAATATTGCCACTTGGAGGCCAATGTCCTGATGAAGCCCTCCAAATTTCATTAGTCTGGGGTTCCTTTAACATGAATCTGTTGCACAAGCTGTCATCATGACCACACTTGGAGCCTTTCCAGCTTGTGAAAACCCAACAGAATTTGTGGCATTACCTCCACCCATGACAAAGCATTAGAGCCAAATTTTAGAGGTGGTGGGCTCCCAAAAAGAAGGCAAATCATAGTAATTTAATCCATAAAAGTAATTTCTTTGACTGGAAGGCATGAGACCTTGTAAAGTAGTAATAATAGTCATGATAATTTCAATAACAATTCATATTTATAATGTGCCTTGTATAAAACCACTATATACCTAAAAAGCAGTTTATATTCGTTATTTGACTTCATTTTCCGCAGTAAGTAATATTTATAGTATGCAAAGTGCTTTACGTGTTATGATGCTTGCTCATTTGGGGTCTAGGGGAGATATAATAGGCTTTCAGGTCCTTGTAGTCCCTCTTCTGATGTTTTAACTGGGTCATCTTAAATGAAAAATTAGGAATGCCATCACAATTCTTCCAAGACACCAGGGAGGAAAATTCCTAACATTTAGGCAAAGATTTGGCTTTATGCATTAGCTTATATTAACATCTATGTCTTGTTAACCCCTGGTTTCTTTGCAGTTGAGGAAAAATTCAGATTACTACAACCATTTGGGCCAGGAATGAGGAACCTGGGCCTTGAGACCACATGTAGCCCTCTAGGTCCTCAAATGGCACCCTTTGACTTCACAAGTCATGGCATTGTGAAGAAACCGAAGGTTCCTCACTCCTAATTTGGGCAATGAAGCAGTAGTGGATATTACAATATTAATAGACAGGCACCAGGAGAGGAAATTGGGTAAAGATCATAATTTTTCTTAAAACTTCCCTCAGTACTTAAGGAGGTAGGTACAACTAAGGGTGGCAACCTGAGTTTTCTGCTTCAGGAGACCCATCAGGCTCATGGCCCTCCTTGACCCAGCTCAGCCCTACTTTCTCTTTCTCCTTTCAGAAGAGTTGCACTGTACTGTGGATTCTTCCATGCTCAGCTTTTGATGTCTTTATTTCTATTTCTCTGCTGCCACACCTTTGAAATCTCTCATTATTCCAAACCAGGAATTTTGAAATGCTTTTTTTTATACAAGTTCCTCCGGGCATGACCAGATCCCTCACCCAATTAGAACAGAATTCCTACTGCAATGAACTGAAATGTCTTTGACTGATTCAAGGAATTATCCAGGCCTTATTCACCCCTAGCAAACAATCCAGATGTGTTCTCTCTTGATAAATGTATCAGGGCTTAGCCTCTTTGAGGCTTGCTTTAAATGGAGTAAGCTTATTTTATTGATACCTTTACATATAAGTAATTTCATTCAGACCTCACAACAATCCTATAAGTAGGCACTTACAGGTAGGTTTTATAATCCCCATTTCATAAATGTAGAAAGTGAGAATCGAAGCATTTAAGTCACAGGTAAGATTGTGACCCAGATCTTCCTGTTTCTGGCTTGAGTATGGTAAGCACTTAGCCATTCTATCTCTTCAGTAACACCAATACTATAATTATTCTTTTTATAGATGAAGAAGCAGGCTTAGAGCAATGATCTGACTTGTTGAAGAAGTGATGTAGCAGTGTGAGATATGGGTAGTGTTGTTATGCTGGGGTTAAGGAGGCTTAGTCAGTCCTTTCTTCTGGCTCCTACCTTCTTGTGACATCTTCCAGCTCCTCCCTTAGGGCATGACTTTCTAGTTAACTCCTCTGACTTCCCGGATCAGGTATGGCTTGGTTTCCCTTACAAGCCAGGCCAATGAAGAAACTATGGGAAGAGGAAATGGTGAAAGAGTGATTGCCTCCTCACTGCCATCCCAAACTGTTTGTCCAGAAATGACCTGGATTTCTGTTTCTTTCCAAATCGATCTTCCTGAAATACAGGTCTGACCATGTCATCATTATCCCCTTTCCCCACCCACTATCCAATAAACAACAGTGGCTTCCTCTCATGTCCAGGATCAAATATAAAATCCTCTGTCTTTTAAAGACCTTTAAAACCTGACCCGTTCCTACCTTTGCTGTCATCTTATACCTTACTCTTCTTCACATGCTCATTGATCCGATGACCCTGGTCTCTTTGCTATTTCTCACACAAGACACTTCTCCACTGTTTACATTTTTGATGACCTTCCCTTTTGCCCAGAATTCTTCCCCTCTTCATCTCCCCCTCCTGACTTTCCTGGTTTCCTTCAGGTCCCATCTGAAGTCTCACACTCTACAAGAAGGTTTTCCCAGTTTTCCTTAATGATTGTGCCTTCCCCCTGTTGATTATCTCCAATTTATCCTGTATGTAATTTATTTGTACTTAGTTGTTTGCATGTTATCTCCCCCATTAGGCTGGAAATTCCTTGACTGGAGGGATTATTTTTTTTTACTTTCTTTGTTTCCCCAGCATGTGACACATAGTAGGTACTTACATACTTGTTGACTTATTGACATGCTGTTGGAAATTCTAAACTCTGAATCAGTAATTATCATTGGTTCAATTCTAGGCCCCTATCCAGATTTTTCTAGGGAATTTTTATATGACAGTTGTGAAATTTCCTTCTCTCTCTTTCCCTTCTATTTTTTCTCTCCATTGCTTTTACAAAAGGATGCACATAGATTGATGTTGCAATGGTTGACCATGTTTATCTAAAAAAATTCAGCTTAAAACAAAAATGCAACAGAAAGTAAATTTACGGGGTGTCTAGGTGGCTCAGTGAATAGAGCACCGGCCCTGGAGTCAGGAGGACCTGAGTTCAAATCCAGCCTCAGACACTTAACACAAGAACTAGCCATGTGACCTTGGGCAAGTCACTTAACCCCAATTGCCCTCCAAAAAAAAAAGAAAGTAAATTTACTCCAAAGAAAAATCTCACCTCCAATAGAAATGGGAAGGCAGAGGAAGAGTATAGAATCACCAATCTTGGGGTCTTCCCCTCTGATTGAACTCAGCCCAACATGATCCACTAAAATATGCCTCATGACCTGGGAGTCTGAGACATTTTCAATCTCATTGTTGCTACTATGCTTATACTTCATTGGCAAGGCTCTGATTCTGATTCTCCTGGTCTCCTTCAGGATCGTTGGTCTAGGCTGTTTCCCAAAGTTTCTCCTGATCTGAGATTTCTTTCTGGATCTTCCCTCAATTGTCCTTATAGAGTTGTTGGCCCACAGGGTGGATTTCCTTACCTCCAATTTAGAGATAGCTAGGTAACAGGTGCCTGGGTATTCAGGGAAGACTAGACCTCTGGCATGAGGGCTGCCAAGCTCTTTTCTGGGCTACTTTCCACCATTGGTGTATACCTGCCACCCAATTTCACCACCACCTCCCCTCATGGCCCCAAGAAGCTATAGCATGTGCAGTGGTCACATACTGATAAATGGTTTTGGCAGTCAAGCTAAGCCAGGTTGAGGTAACCAATGGACCTCAAACCTATCAGTGAGTTGGGGGGTCTCTACTCCAAGCATGTGAAGACTTTTACCAGTAGAATGGGCAAGTGTGAACAGTTTGTTCCAATGGGCCCTGAAGGCAGAGGAAGTAGGTACTATGGAGTGCTTAAAGCTTGGTTAGACATCAAGTTCATCCACTACATCCCAAGCCCATCACCAATCAACTTTACTTTTGTCTTGGCACTGGATTTTGATGACTCTGAAACAGAGAGAGAAAGAGAGAGAGAGAGAGAGAGAGAGAGAGAGAGAGAGAGAGAGAGAGAGAGAGAGAGAGAGAGAGAGAGAGAGGCCAATAACTTTGAGCACCTCTGCCTCACTTCAATCCAATTTATGTGCAAGTCAAACAGCATCATCCATACCATTTTTGCCTACCTCAAAGTCCTGTGGCAAGGGGCAAGTGACTGAAGCTGCAGGTTCAGATACACTAGAAGCTCTGGTCACAAAATTGCATACAGATGGCTCAAGCCACTAGGTCATCTTCTCACTGGACTGAAGCAACAGTGGGATTAGGCAGCACCTTGTGTGTCTGAGTAGCCTTTTTTTTTAAGGCCCACTCTACTCACCTACTAGAGTGAGGAAGGAGCCAGAAAAGATGCCCTAAAAATTGTCTGCTTCACCTAACCTACTGGCCTGCTTACCAGTGCAGGTGGGGATCTTACCCTGAGGCTGAAAAACACACACACACACACACAAAATTTACAAAAACTTTTGTGAAGATGATCCCATACACTATGGAATGGCACACACTTATGGACAACATGAAATCCAGTAGACCTGAAAGACAAATTCTCTTGTTGCAAGAGAACTCAACTGGTACCACATCCAAATAGCAGCCCTGAGTGAAACAAGGCTGGCAAATGACGGCCAGATTACCAGAGTCAGAGATGGAAACATGTTTTTCTAGAATGACCACAGTGTTAGGGAGCATCATGAATCTGGCAGAGGTTTTGAAACCAAATCTAATCTAGTCAACAAGCTTGTATATCTCCCAAACGGAGTGAATGACAGGTTCGTGACAATGTGATGGCTACTTGCAGGAAAACACCATGCCTCTATCATTAGTGCATATGCTCCCACCGTGAAGAACCCTGGTGAGGCCAAAGAGAAATTACTCTCATCATCAATGTGCCAAAAGAGGACAAGCTGTCATTCTGTGTGTCTTTAATGCCAGAGTAGGCACAGACTATCAGACATAGCAGGGAGTCATCATGAGGAATGGAGTTGGAAACAGAAAAAGCAATGGCCAGTTACTACTGAAGACTTTTGCATCTCACCACCTTCTCATCACCACCACTGTCTCCCCTTTTGGATGTACCCTTGCAGCAAACATTGGCATTTAATAGACTATGTCACTGTAAGGAGAAGAGATGGGATATGACAGTAACAAAGGCGATGTGTGGCACAGAATGCTGCACTGATTATGGACATCCTCTCCAAGCTAAATATTCACATTCAACTAAAGTAGTGACCCCCAAGGCAAGACCAGAAGACTTAATGTCAACATATTAAAGTCCTTCTCTGGGTGTTCATAGTTTGCTGTAATTTGGAGGGAAAACTGAGTCAACACATGGTTGGCAACAGAGGAGCAGAAAAGGAGTGGGCAGCATTCAGAGATTTGGTGTACAGCACTACATCTACTACACATCTGGGCCAGAACACTCCCATATGTCAAGACTGGTTTGACAAGAATGATAAGGAAACTCAGAAGCTGCTAAATGAAAAGTGAAAACTCCAGAGGGGGTTCGTTCATCCATCTCTAAGAAGGCATATATAACTCCACTGAAAGTAAAGTATAAGCAAAACTTAGAGAGATGCAGAATTCTTGGGCTCAATAAGAAGGCAGATGAAATTCAGTTTTACATTGATAGTAACAATTCAAAGCACTTTTATGATGCCCTAAAGGCTATTTAGGAGCCAAAGACCCTATGATGCATCTCAACAACTCAGTTTTGATGGAGTCTCATTGATTAGCAATAAGGATATGATCCTGGAGAGATGGACTGAACACTTTCATAGCATTCTCAACAGATTGTCATCAGTCAAAGCTGAAGCCATTGACTATATACTTCAGATTTAAGTCAATCCCTTTCTTGCCAGACTTCCAACAGAAGAAGAAATTTTGAATGCCATTAGGCTCCTCTTGTGTGGCAAAGTGCCTGGTACCAATTCTATTCCAGCTGAGATTTATAAGGCAGGGGGTCTACTGCTCATACATGCTACATGCTAATGAAAATCTTCCAGGTTATATGAAAAGAAAACTTTATCCCCCAGAAGCTCAAAGATGCTTCATTTGTCCATCTCTACAAAGGAAAAGAAAATAGGTTGTCCTGCAACTATCACAGGAGAGTCTGTCTCTTAACATTGCCAGCAAGATTCTTGATGGAGCCCCCCTTAATAGAGTGATCGTTCACCTGGAAGATGGTCATTTGCCCAAGAACCAGTGTGGCTTCAGAAAGGGCTAAGGAAAGGTCAATACGGTGTTTGCTGCCCAACAACTCCAGGAGAAAAGTTAGAAACAGAACAGAGGTCTGTATACAACATCTGTCAATTTGACCAAGGCCTTTGACACTGTCAATCATGAGGGTTTCTGGAAGATCATGGCAAAATTTTGTTGCCCAGAAAAGTTCATCAATACCATACATCAGTTTCATGATGACACATTTAAACAAGTTCTGGATAATGGACCATGCTCTCATGCTTTCACAGTCATCAGAGGGGTGACGTCGGGCTATTTGTTTGCTCTCATGCTTTAAAAGCGTGTTTTCAGCGATATTGTCAGACATCTTCAACACGGACTAACAGACCATCAAGGTCAGCTACCACACTAATGGTAAATTATATAACTTGAAAAGGCTACAAGCCAAGGCCAAAGAGGAGGGAAAGTTGGTACATGACTTTTTGTTCACAAATGATTGTACACTCAATGCATCCTCTGAAGCTGAGATGCAAGAATATGGATCACTTCTCTGCCACTTGTGGTTATTTTGGCCTGACAATTAACACCAAGAAAACAGAGGTTCTCCACCAGCCAGTACCACACCATCCATTTGAGGAACCATTGGTTACAGCAAATGGAGAGATTTTGAATGCCATGGATCAAAGTTCACTTACCTTGGCAGTATAATTTCCAGGAATATATACATAGATGATGAGGTTTATGCATGCATTGCCAGAGCAAGCTCAGTATTTGGGAGGCTCCAAAGGAAGGAAAGTGTGGGAGAGAAGAGGTATTAGACTGCCTACCAAACTGAAGGTCTACAGAGCTGTTGTGCTGACCACATTGTAGTATGCCTATGAAACCTCAACAATCTACACGCCACTCTAGGAATCTGCATAGCTTCCATTTGAATTGTCTTAGCAAGATTCTGAAGATCACCTGGCAAAACAAGGTCCTCCACACTGAGGTCCTTTCTGGAGCTGAACTACCAAGCTTTCAGACTCTACTACAGAGAGCACAACTTTGATGAACTGGCCATATTATCACAATACCAAATAAATATTTGCCTAAAAGACTATTTTATAGAGAACTCATGCAAGGCAGGTGCTCATGTGGTGGTCAGAAGAAGCAATACAAGTACACTCTCAAGGTCTCCCTGAAGAACTTTAGAATCAGTTGTGAGACATGGGAGACTAACATAAGACTGCCCAGCATGGTGTGCCCACATAAAGAAGTATGTTCCATGAGCAAAGTAGAACTGCAGTTGCTCAAAAAAAAGTGAGATGCACAAATTTAGAGACATCTCTACTCCAAGTGTTCACTTGGACTATTTGTGCCTGATCTGTGATAGAGCCTTCTGAGCTCACATTGGTCTAATCAGCCGCAGTTAGACACAGTGTAACTTGATCTCAACATAGTGATGCCATCTTGGTCCTCTACAAGCATGAAGGACACAAACCAACCAACCAGTCAGGTGACACAATGGATAGAGTGCTGGGTCTGAAATCAGGAAGAACTGACTTTAAACTGAGCCTCACACACTTACTATCCACACAACCCTGAGCAAGTCATTTATTTTCTGTCTGTTTCCTCATTTGTAAAACAGGAATAATAGCATCTACCTCCTGTAATGCCAATGCAGTATTCACAGCACCCACAATTGCTATAAATATACCTGCGTGATGCTCAATTGCAAGATATAACAGACTCTCCATATAGAAGACAGAAGCAAAACATTTATTCAGACACCAGAAAACCAAATCCCAAAACCAGTAAGCCGATTCCATCATAGTAGCAAAGAAGTTAATAAGTCATAACAGCACAGAGAGCCACAGCATCCTTTAGCTTTCCAACAAACCAACACAAAACCAATATTTACCCACAAGCCCATTCATCTCCCTTGGAAGCATGCTGTCCTCCCAACTGTCTATCTGGCTTTGACTCCCCATTTCCTGTGGGCTCCACTCCACCCTTCAGCAAACTCTTCCTACCACAGGTTCCATGTGACTGCATTCAGCCTATTAGGTGGCAGAGTATATTTTAAAATCAGTGAAGGTCTTCAAATTCCCTTAGGCTTATTAAGGGGCAGGGATCTTCAAATTCCCATTGCCATTACACCTCTCAACTTGACCAGCAGAGGCTGGTAACCTCTAAGGGACATTATATTTCAAGGCACTAACTCAAGTAAGTGGCAGCATTGGGATGCAAGGCCAAGTCTCAAGTCCAGACCTATTTCCATTATCCTCCTCCACCCCCAATAAGGAAACATCACAGGCTGTGAGCATGAAAGCGACAGGACCCAGGTGGCATTTTAAGATTAATCCCATAATCAACAGCATTCATGAGATTTCCTTTAGTCCAGCTTGCATCAAATACTTTCCCCAATCTTTAAACCTCCAGATGACCACATCTCTATGAGGATAAACAGGTGTTAAAAAAATATACAGCATTCAAATTAAGATAATCTTGGTAAACAAGTCATGAGATTTGCAGGAAAGATAGCCTATATTTCTCCAAACAAAATTATCTCAGGCCTGAATAAATATTGGACTCAGTTTTAGCTGTTTCCCTATAGCCAAAGGAAAGTGGAGATTTGAAGCAATTACTCAGATAATTCCAATCTTGTCCAATAAGTACCTAGCTATTTAACTTTAGAGACTAGGTTCTGGGAAAAGAAAAAAGAATCAGTTTTCTAATTATTGAATGTAAAATTACTGTTCCTTCCAAAGGTTTCTTTTTTTTGCAATGAGGCATTCCTGGGGTTTTCCTCACCTTTCACAAGTACTAGTTTCTTTGAATTGCCATGTTCCCCATGGGAAAATTCCCAAGAGGAAGACAAAGAAACTGTCAGCTTGAGGGAGGAAGTATTTCTTTTTGAAATGAAAATTTAAGGTCAAGGTCAAAACCAATCTCATCAAAAGTCATGTCCCTAAATTCACATTACCACCACTTAACTCAGCTGGGAAGAGAGGAAAAAATGGTCTGGAATCCATCAAATGAAGGGCTCATTTCCATAAGTTGTAGCTGTTTGCTTTTACTTTTAGATCTAAAACTTTCTTTGAGGATACAGCTGCTAAGGTTTTTTTTGGGGGGTGGGGTGGGAAGGTTGTTGTTTTTTCTGTTTGTCATACCCACCTTAGGAAGAAAAGAAACTGGAAAATCACAACGGCTTACTTTCTGTACATCACTGAAGAGTTTATAAATCACTTTCACATTCATTGTTTGACTTGATCCTAACAATAACCCCATGAAGTAACTATTTTGGCCTTTGTGTGGGTGGATGGAGGAAGGAGTTGACTCAGAGATTAAATGACTTCTTACCACCACTTTTGAGTGGTGGAACCCGGACTCAAGTTCATGTCTTCTGACTTGAAGTCCTTCCTTCTTTTGCCACCATCCTTCCAAAGAAAGTTAATTCTTTGACCCATCTGTAGGAGAAGTACCAAAGGGTATCAGTTCTGAAGGATGAACTTTCATCCAGAATTATAGTGGAGGCACTTTGTAGTATCTTTCTTGTCCCTGCTTGGAAGAAAGACTAAAAAGACCCAATCACAGCCTATTCCTGTGATCTGCTTGTCAAATTAGCTATAACGAACATAAAATCTACACCTCTGCTTGCTGTTTTCATTCATTCAAAAAGAATTGCTGATCCCTCGCTATGTTCAAATGCACTAAGCAGATAGCAAAAATCTTCAAAATAATGTCTCTTTCTTACAAAAAACAAAACAAAACAAAACAAAAACACACAAAACCAGGAAACTTTGGTCTTTACACTCCAGAAAATTATGCCAAGGAGTATTTGACTTATAGGAACTGGAGGAGCTACAGAGAGAGAGAGCAGGGCTCTCTGTCTGTGTGGTCTCACTTCAGAGCTGGCTTTCTTCATTCTTGCTAAGGCTGCACTTTCCATAAGATCTCACCACGGGCGACCCTTCTAAATGGATGGATAATTTACTGCTCTTCTCTTTAGCTTAATAAGAACCAGTCAGGCAATAAATTGCACATTTGGGTTTTTTCCC
This sequence comes from Petaurus breviceps papuanus, assembly GCF_028583685.1. Classification (NCBI taxonomy): domain Eukaryota; kingdom Metazoa; phylum Chordata; class Mammalia; order Diprotodontia; family Petauridae; genus Petaurus; species Petaurus breviceps. Next base: position 89,583,133 of record NW_027186296.1, read on the forward strand.
TGAGCAGATATTTCAAGTTGCCTGAAAATGTATCCATTAAGAAAGGTTGAACTATTTATCTAAATGAAAAATGGTACAATGTAGATGCTGGAAATGCCAACAGTTGGGTTGTCGTGTCCTAAACCTATACCACTGGCCTTAAGCCTTTCTGTCTAGTGAGCTGGATTGTAACTAGGTCAGGATGCAAAGAGGGAAATTTAGAGGGTGCTGACAGCGCCTTTTTCTCTTACCAAGTTCCACCCATGGTAGTGGCAGTATGGACTTCATCTCTCTTTCTCCCCCTTAGAAATGCCATGACAGGGGCAGCTAGGTGGCACAGTGAATACAGCACTAGCCCTGGAATCAGGAAAACCTGAGTTCAAATCCAGCCTCAGACACTTGACACACTTACTAGCTGTGTGACCTTGGGCAAGTCACTTAAGCCCAACTATATTGCCTTCCCCACTCCAAAAGAAAAGAAAAGAAATGCCATGGCATTCTGTGTTGGATTTCTTCCCTTTGACTACTAAACCCCATGTGATTGTACCCAAGAGTGTGCTGGTAGATGTCTAACAACTGACTCTTTGGCTGGAGGGTGAGGTGGGGGGGAAAAGGTATATATAACATACTTTGAAGTTTAATTTGTGTAAACATTTTTATATTAACTTTTAAAAGTCTAAGACAATTAGTAAAACAATAAATTGCAGTTTTTGCCAATTTCAGAGATATACATGCTGTAAATTTAACAATATGCTTTAGTGAATTGGTAGAAGCTGACTCCAGCACACTCTTTAATTAGACCCTTGACCCAACTCTGGATATTTGCCCCAGGCTTGACAACTTCTAGTTACTATTTTGCTAAGCAGGTTTCTTCTTATGTTACTCTCAAGCAGGATCTATACCATAGAAGGAGAGGAAGTAATTATGTGGTAATTAATTATTCAGATAAAAACAATGAACTTAAGGAGATAGCATTACCTGAAGGAAAAAAAATTTAACTAAATTCTTGGAGTATTGACTTTCTAAAATCTGAATTAAATCATGGGCCTCACTTTCCTCTTCTAGAAAATGTGATGATTGTACTAGGTTACTTCTAAGGTCCCTGTGAGCTGAAATTCTATATATTTATGAAGGCTTGGTTCTCATATGTAAAAAATAAGAAATATAACTGAATCTAATTACTTCATTGTTATTGTTGTAGATCAGGGCTTCTTAAATTTTTCGCACTGGAGACCCCTTTTCATTTTGCATGGCCTGAATGTATGCACAGTGCAAAGTGCACATGCCTTGTGTTCAGAATCAAGGTTGCAGTGAAGTTTGGAGATGCAACATGGGCAAACACTGCCAGAAGCACCTCAGATTCATTACCGTTTGATTTTTAACTAGTTTTTTGTCATTGCATGTTCAGAAACCTTTTACTGTTGCCATACTTTTCATGACTCCATATGGAATCACAACCCACAGTTTAAGAAGTGCTATTAATACATTAATTAGTAGAGCAGGTAACCACAAATAAAAATCCTGAAGGGGGGGGGGAATACATTTGGGAAGGGAAGAGTGGAGATTTTTTTTTTTTAAAAGGGAAATGTTGAATTAGATAAAAGTATATAACCTCAGTGCTGGAAGAGATCTAAGAATCCATCTAGTCTAGCAGAACAAGCCTAATTCCATATAGCAATCATTAACTATCGTCTCTCTGAAATTGAGTTCCAGGCCTTTATCTATAGAGGTCATGTTAGCCCCATCCTCAGTAAACACTAGCCATTCCCTATTACCTCTAGAACCTATGGTCCACTTTCTGGTAGATACTGGTCTACTTCCTCTTCTTCACAAATAATGCTCCATCAGCCATTAAATACCTTGGTACTGGCTGTCTCCATCCTTGAAATGCTTCTTCTCTCTGCCTTTTCCTTTTAGGACCCCTGGTTTCCTTCAAAACTCCACTCAAGGGATCACCTACTGCACGAGACCTCTCCTGATCTCCCCCTCCCTACTGAAAGTTACCTTGTACTTATACAGATATAAACACATTGTCTTGCTTCAACAGAATGTAAGCTTCTTGAGGGTAGGACTTTTGTCTTTGTATTAACTGGGTCTAGCACAATGCCTGGCACACAGTAGTGATTTAATAAGTTTTTATTGATTGATCCATCTAAGCCATGGTCCTAGCTCTTCCTTTATCTTCTTCTTGCCTGTAACATAGTATTTTTAAAAAGACACCAGCTATATTTTCTTGCAGAATATTGAGTTTGTCAGGGATATGGGAGTGACCCTGTATTAATTTTCTCCAATGGAAGGCTTCAGAGAAAAAAAAAAAAAGATAAGATTTTCCCATCCAATGGGAATGACTTTCAAGTTTTCAAACATGATTCTGCACATGTGATTTTTATAAGAAATTTAATGGATCGTGCCCCGAAAGGACCAAACCAAAAGCATTCATTGATAGTTGCTATATGTGCAGGAGACAGATATCTGGGTTTTGTCAGACGTTTTTAGAGCACCTAATGATGCCAGCCCTTCGTAGAGCACAGTCTCTAAGAGTTTACAGACTAATTGTCATTTTCACCAGTGCTGGCCCTAAGAAACCCTGTGGATCAGTCAAAGTTGATCTCTGTTTCTCTTTCATCTCTTCTGTTACTACACTTGGGTATTTTGAGCCCTTAGCCTTCTGGGTCTACCTACCCAAGCCTACAATCTGTCTATCCCACTCTGTTCTTGGCTGGTTCTTGATTTGGATGCATCTAATTAACATCAATTCAAATTAAGCTGACAACATTTAGTGAGTTATTTATCCCTCACAGGATAGGCATTTATACTTGAACACAGAGGAGTCAATTTTTAATGATAATATTTCAGGCAACAGCAATAAGCTGGTAAGCTGGTGAGGGAGATAATTGTGGTCAGGGATAAGTAGGAAGAAGAGTTCTCACAGCCTCCAAATCAATAATAACCTATACTTCAAGCGGGCACAGTAATTGCTGCCATGACATTGATCCTCAGCCACATTCCCAAAATATCTGGAAAAGTTTTCTTTTAGATTAGTTAGCTAAGCCAAAGGAGGGTAGGCAGAGTTCTTCTTCTTCTTCTTATTATTATTTTGAATTTATGGAATAAAACAACAAGCATTTCCATAACATAGTACAATAATAAAGATGATTGCAAAAGAAACTGCAAATCTGCTATGCACAACTTGTTTTTCCTTTCAAATATACAACAAAGTCATCATGTAATTTTTTTCTTTTTGCTTCCCTCTCCAAGCCTTCCCCCTCTTGCCCTAGAGATGGCTGTCATTAGACACAAATTCTATATATACTTCTATAACTACTTCTATTTATCAGTTCTTTCTGTGGGTGCAGACAGTATCTTTCTTCATATGTCCTTTATGGCTAATTTGAGTATTTATAATAGTATTAATACTAGTCAGAGCAGTTCCTAACAAAGTTCGAAATCAGAAGGGTGGATCAGGGCCATACTTCCCAAGGCGGGGGTAGGGGAAAACCTCTTTTGGCTAATCCACCATTCCTGCAATTTACCTCAAAGTCTTCCAAAAGCACATGGTGCCTCTCTTGAGGGCAAGGATCAGTTTCTCTAGAGGATTGCTTCCCCTTTGTGGCCATATTTCTGACTTTCTGTACTTCAACACCATGAATCAGCTGGTGCCTCACCCTGGAACCTCTGTCACTACTTAGGACACATCCATCCCCAAGGTGACCACTTTTCCCTTTGTTGAGGTCCTCTGAGTGCTATCACTGGAGAGGGACCCAGGCTGCCAACCTTCTTTCCCCTCCTGCTCTGCTTCTGACTTTCCCCAGCATCATGCCCCTCAGTAATTCCCTTCAACCCTCTGACCCCCTTTACAGAACACTTTCATGTGTCATCTTCCCCCTTAGAAGGTAAGCTCCTTGATGTGGGACTTATCCTTCTTTTGGCTGGTATTTAAAGCTCAGTGTAATGCCTGGCACATTATTAACAAATGCTTGCCATGGCTACACCCATGGTGGAACCTTTCTCTATATTGCTTTGCTCCATCCCAACTTATTCTGTCTCAGGTGCAGTTTCAATAGGTAATAGCTCAGGTCCATGACATAAGGTCATAGAGCTAGGGTTAGAAAGGACATCAGAGGCAATCTAGTACACTTCTTCACTTATAAATGGGGAAACTGAGGCCCAGACAGAAGCAATTTGCTCTAGGTCTCACAAATAGGTCAGGGGTGATTTGAACCCAGATTCTTTGACTGCCATCTTTCTTCCACTGTGGGTCAGTTACTGGGATAGGCCCCTTCTGTTTCAAAGGCAACAGCTATTCATTCACAAATGCTAATAGACAGCAAATGAAGATTACAAAGGGTAAAAATATTTGTTTTGGGGAGTCAACCATGACACTCGGGCAACAGTGCTTAGAGGAGAAGGCTTTTCAGGAGCAGGGATTGTTGGAAACTGCTGATTCCTTTTGAGGAATGAAACATCAGCATGATTCGTGAATGCAAACCACCCACACGCTGGAAATCTGAAGTAGTTGCCCTTAGAAACAGAAATAAACTACTGCCCAATTTTGAAAATATGTTCACTGTTTAGGAGAGAATTTTCCCGTGCAAAGCACAGGTTAAAGACATTTAATTGCAGAGAGGAAACAGAGGTTCTACCTGTTATAGTGCAAAGTACAGACATTACACTTTTAAAAAAATGTTTTAAGTGACTACATTAGTTTATTGGCTATAACCCAGGACAGTAAACGTCTCTTTGATATGAACCAGCATCAGAAATCAGTTAAATATCTGATATCTACTCAGATTTCATGACAGCCTGGGTTTTCTTTGCTCAGAACTATGCACCATTGAAGGAGGTTATATTTTGTATGATTTGGCATATACCATATGGACTGGCCTTGAGTATATGAGGTAAGCCTCCTGACTATCATCCCCCAGCCAACTAAGGCAACTGGTGGCACAATAGAGTGTTGGGCCTTGAGTCATGAAGATCTGAGTTAGAATCCTGCCTCTGACTTCTGTGTCAGCCTAAGCAAATCATTTGACTTTCTTCTTTTTTTTTTTTTAATCATTTGACTTTCATGAGCTTTAGTTTCCTGTTCTGTAAGATGGGAATAAAACCTATAGTTCCTAACATTTGTTTAGCACATACTGTGGTCTAAAAATGGGTGGGGGACAGAGAGGGGAATGAAAAATAAAGCCATCCCTGCCCTCAGGGAGATTACGTTGTACTGGATGGATACAATCTAAATAAATTTATTCTATATACAAAGTAATGCAAAACTATCTTAATTATTGACAAGGTGAAAATCAAGATAGAGCTCATGCAGGAGACAGAACCTGAACTGGACTTTGAAGGAAACTGGGGATTTAATGAGTCAAAGAAGAAGCAGAGGATTCCAGATGTGGAAGCCCATCTGTGCATAGATATAAAGACAACAAATGACAGGTCCATGGAAGGCACTTTGCAAACCTTAAAGCAGTAATACAAATGACTTCTATTATTGCCAGGTTCTCTGACATCTTGGACTGTTGAGTACTTTTTAATTAAAAGCTACTATAACATAAAAAGTCAATAGGCCTTGGGCTCCTAGTGGTGCCGTCATGGCCCTGAAGCTAAAGCTTTTGTGGACTCTCCCCTCTTTATCATAAGCTCTCAGAAACAGGTCATTTTCAGTGACTTCTATTTCACGGGTGGGGAGGGACTTAGTGGTTCATCCCAAGCCACCAGAGTCAAGGCCCCAGTGGTATGAACCAGATGAAAACATCTGGTGAGTTTCCAGATCATATTCACATTCTCAATACTCCTGTCTACACAGTCTTAGACTGGAGCCAGACACTTATGACCCTGGAGTAACGTTAGGCATTGGAGAAAGATGGTTCACCTTCCCTAATGATTTCTCTAGCCACATCTAAATGGTGACCTCTTACAGAGGAGAACAGTATAATAGTGCATTGGACAGGGCTTAGGAGACTCAGATTTTGGCCTTGGCTCTCCTATCAACTCATTGGGAGGCTTTGGCCAAGCAATTTCACTTCTGGGGACTTCAGCTTCTTCCTTTCATGAAATGAAGAGACTGGACTGGAAGGCCTCAGAAGGACCCTCCAAATTCTAACATTTTAATTTCTTGCTTGTTAGCCCTGCTCCTAAGTCCACTCCATCACAGTAGCGATTTTGAACTTAAACTTTTCAGGATAATGGTAAACCCAAGTGGTTTCTGTACATGTTGAAGAAAATTCTTTTTCCTTTCCTTTCCTCTCCTCTCCTCTCCTCTTCTTTCCTTTCCTTTCTGGCAGTGGCTGAGATGGGGTAAGCTACCTTTCAATGATACTTCTTCACCTTTTCCCTCTGGCCATGGCTCCTTTGATTCAACAAAGATTTCTTAAGGGTCTACCAGGTTCAGGTAGGTACTAGCAATAAAAAAGGGGAAAGAGATATAGTTCTTGTCTTTAAAGACCTTGCTTTCTAGTAGAAAGAGGGAAATAAATGCTCAAGTAGGTATAATGAAAGTTAGAAAATATTTTGGTGCATAGGAAAAGTCAGACACAAGGAATTTAAGGAGAATGGGAACACTTCTGGAGAGGGAAACAATAGGAGCCTTCTTGGAGGAGGTGGTATTTAAAGTAGACATTGAAGGAAGAGAGTTTCAACAGGTGTAGCTATAGAGTGAATCTTGGCTTGGAGGATAAAGTAAGAGCTAGCATCTGCAAATGTATAGAAGCAGAAAAGACTGGACAAGTTTGGAAAAGAGCAAATTGTCCGGTCTGACTGAAACACAGTTTGCTTCAAGGGAATGTGTGTGAAAAAAGGCTTGAAACCTTGTCAGCAAACTTGTTCCTCTCCTTCTTGGCAGTTTCTGGGATTCTGTGCTATCCTTTAAACAGCACCGTATGTCTCCCCTGCAGATGAAGACTTCCTGCTGGGAGGACTGACAGGTTGCTGCCAGCTGGAAGGGGGTGGAATTCTTGACTACAAAGCTTATGTTTTATTCCAAGGACAATAGGGAATCACTGAAAGTTTTTGAGGGGGAGTGGTATGATCAGACCTTCATTAGGAAGATTCCCTTGGCATCTAAGTGAAGGCTGGACTGGAGGGGCAGGAAGATTAGTTAGGAACCTATAATAGTGCATGAGAGTCCAAACTAGGGTGGCAGCAGTGCAAATCAAAAGATAAGGACAAATGGAGGTGATATTGTGGAGGATATAGGAACTTAATATATGTGGGGATGAATGGAAAAAGAGACAGAGATGAGTCCAAGGTTTTGAGCCTGGGTGACTGGGAAAATGGAGATGCCAATGACAAAAGAAATAGGGGGGAAAGGCAGATTTAGGAGGGAAGGTAAGTTCAGTAGGGTGTTGAATTTGTGGGGTTGGCAGGATGTCCATGTGGAAGTATCCTGAAGGCCATTTGAAATGTCGTTCTTGAGGTTGAAGAAAATGGAGTTAGATTTCTAGATTTGAGAGTCATCTGCCCCTGAGTGGTAACAGAAGCTACACGAGCAGATAAAGTTTAGGGAGAGAAACCGGCTCAGTCAGAGACTTTTGGAGACCTCTTACACTTAAGGAGGGGGCAGGGAAGGTGAAGGAGTTCCACTGAGAAAGTTCAAAAAGATGTGATTAGAGAAGTAGAAAAACCAAGAAATAAGTGTCAAGAAATCCAGGGAAGAGTTAATGTCGAGGAGTGGCTAGTCAATAATAATGCCAGCCATCGAAAGGGAACACTGCACTGACCTTCTGCAAAATTGGGAAGTCTGCCTTAATGCCCTTTCATTCTTCTGAAAATGCCTTCCTCCCAAGCCCTCTATACTCAAGCACTCTCCTATTGTCCCCTATCATCCCCCAACTACCTATAGCAGCACACATCAGCGCCCTGTTCAGCTTTCCCTTCCTGGAAGTGTCTGGCTTCAAAATTCTACCTTCCCCACCCCCACCTCTATACCTCTTCAGTACCCATCTTTGAATTTGCTGTCACAGAGGATACTCCTTTAGTCTAAAATAGGACTAGCAGACCACAGCTTAATGTTACCCCTCCCAGAATTACTTGAATTTAGCAGAAAGCTTGTTGGTGGCAATGTCAACCCCAGAGATGGTAATGCCTTAACTCAATGGTAGAGATAAAAGAAATTTCTCTTTAATGGTGAATTCACAGTAATATAGGAGCAACCCATTTGGGAAAATCTTTGGGGTAGTAAAATCACACCACTCACACTATCTACTGTGCCTGAATAAAACAGACCCTGTCTAAAGATCCCTGGGTTCTCCAGGCACCGAAGTCCTATTTTCTCTAATGGCCACTGGCAGACTTCTCAAAAAGATCAAAAGGCTGAGCTTAATGCCCAGGGAATTAGATGAACGGATGGTAGGTTTTTCCCATGGCTCTGTTCTTTTCCCTGGTCATTGTTTGCCAGTAAGTATTGCAATTCACTGACTGGCGAGGGCCTGGAAGTGAAGGGACCCCACCCCTTCAATCAGCCAAACTCATGGCATATGCAGGGCTCTCTTTTTTGGCCACACCTGTTTATACTATAGGACTAAGTTCAGCCCGGATTAACTGTTTGCCTTGCTGAGGAAGACGAGGGCTGGCATGACTTCCTTTGTTTGATGTTGCTAAGTTATTTGAAAAAATAAAACCACAGGTTCCACAATAACCTTTTAGATATGACTAGACTGCACCATCAACCCAAAGCAGTGGGGGCTGGAATCTGGGGAGAGAGACTGGGTGACAGGAACCAATGGGGCATGAAGGAAGCAGCAGTGTGACCAGAAAGAAAAACAAGAGAACAACATTAGCCATCCTGTTTAGCTTCAGATAGCTTCCTAAAGAAAGGCTTTTTAAACCTGGAGAATGGCATTCACCCAGCAGCTCTGTTTGTCTCTGTCTCCCTCCTTCCCCTCTTTCTGTCCTCTCTGTCTTCTGTGCATGGCTCAGTTTCCCTCTGTGCCTGCTTTTCTTTGCAGGTCTGCCTTCTGGTTATCTCTCCGTTTCTTTCTTTTTACTGTCTCCTTTGTCTCCTTACTCATCTGTCGCTACCCTGTCTTTTTCTTTCTAGGTATCTTTTATTTTGATCTCTACTCTGTATCTTTCTTCATTCATGTCTCTCACTGCTTGGATCCCACTTCATGCTCCTCCATCTCCCTTTTTTTCCTTCTATCTGTCTCCTCTCCCCTTTTCTCTGTCTCATCCATCTGTCTGTCGCTCTCTCACGCAGTTTAACTAGGGCAAACCGGACAAACAGGGGCTAAAGTTCTACATTCAAAGACTTGTTGACACCTATTTATAGTAAGGGTGATTAGCAACCACAGAGCTTTTTGGTTAATCAAACAGGCATGAGGCTCAGTGCCAGTAGGCTAAGAGGCTTATTACTACATGAAACTGGCTCCAGTGAATCCTGCTGGAAGCCAGCCTCCTGTCTCAGACACCCAGGCAGGTGCCTATTTTTGTGAATTCACTGAGACTGATAAGAAATGGAAGGGTTTTCATATGTCTTTTGGTGGCAGTGATTATGGTGATGGTGCCAGCTTGAGAACTAATTCACTCTAGGTTTTGTAAGTTTAATTTGGGAGGTAGTTTTGAATGTCATTTACTTTGTTGATGGTTTTGAGTTTTGTTGTGTTTTTTTTGGTCGGCTAATTGTAGGGTATGGGAAGATTCTGAAATTGAAAGCAGGACGGTAGTATGTTAGACTGAGAAGCAGTTCAGGTGCAGAATCCAGAGTCACAAACACTACTTTGTCACTTATTCTTTCTGAGACTCTGTTTCATCATCTTTAAAATGGTCACAATAGTCCCTACTTCACAGAATCAAACAAGAAAGTGCTTGACAAGAAATTCTAAGTATGTAAATGACATCTATTGTTATTAGGCTGAACAGCAACCAAGAAACCCAAAAGATTCTCAGTTTTTGTTTTAGTTCTACAACCAATCTTCCATTTTACATTAGGAAAATCACAACTTCACTTTGCTACAGTTCCCTGATGTATTTAATGTCGATGCCCCAATCCTCCCTGGTTCTGGAGCACAGCATGAGAGGCTTCTAAAACTCACAGTCTGCAAAGAATCCCAGCCCAGAGTAAAAGGAAAACAGTGAAACTGGTGTGATTTTTATCCATTGCTTGGTTCTCTCCTTGGAGGGCAGGAAGTAAAGTCTTTCTCTATGTGATAGTCCCTCACAATCTGCAACTATGCTGATACTCTGTGCAGAGCATTTAAGCTGGAAGAAATTTCTTTTTTTTTTTTTAAGCAATTGGGGTTAAGTAACTTGCTCAAGGTTACACGGCCAGTTATTTCTGGGTATGGTGCTAAGTATCTGAGCCCAGATTCAGTCCCAGGTTATCCCGACCCTGGGGTGGGTGCTCTTACTCACTGAGCCACCTGGCCGCCCCAAGCTGGAAGAAATTTCAAAAAAAAAATTTTTAATGGGGATTTCTGCTCTTGGGTTGCCTACAGTCCCATGAGGGGAGATGAGAATCACACACACACACATACACACACGTTCCGTGCCTTACACAGAGTAGGAACTTAAGAAATCTATCTACAACCATTCAGAAAAATGTCAATATAACATCAAAAAACGCCTTGCTGAGTCAGACCCCTTGTCTATTTAATTCATCATTATATCACCAACAAGGACTCCATGAGATGGTTTGTGGGACAGCATGGTCATTTTCAAAAGCTTAAAAATGTCCCTTTCCAAATAGATCTGATCCTCTGAACTATTTACTATCCTACAGTAGTCTTCCCCATGAGTATATCAAAACCTAGCTAAAGCAAAAATTAGAGTATTTAAATGTTGCCAAAGATGGTGATTAGCTCTAAGGATCCCTTTTGATGATTCAAAAAGAAAAAACTTGGAAATAAATACTCTTATGGCCAAGACGAGGTGGTGGGGGTGAGGACTTACCCCCTTGAGGCTGCATGTGGCCTTCTAGGTCCTTGGGTACATACATATCCTTTTGACTGAGTCAAAGTTTTACATAACAGATCCTTTTATTAAGGGCATTTGTTCTGTAAAGTTTGGATTCAGTCAAGGGTCTGCACTCAAGGACATAGAGGGCCATATGTGGCCTTGAGGCTGCAGGTTCTCCACTCCAGGCCAAGACCCTTTAAAATCAACCAATTACAGACCACAATGGGAGGCAGCATGGGACAATGGAAAAAGCATTGGACTTGATTTTAGGAAAGACCTCAGCTCTGATGCTGCCTCTGATGCTTTCTAGCTGTGACTGTAGGCAAGTCACTTAACCTTGCTCAGCCTCACTTTCCTCTTCTCTATAATAGTCCTAAAAATGCCTCTAGCACCTACTTAGAAGAGATTGTTATGAGGATGAAATGAGATCATGTACATAGAATGCAGGGAGAATAAAGCAAGATGATGCAACTTGTTCACAGAATTGGACTAACATCCAGTTAAATCCAATAAGCATTTCTTAAGAGTCTACTGTTTGTTTCCCTGACATACAAGAGATCAGCAATTGCTCACCTGTATTGTTAGCTCACCTCATCATTTCTACGTGCCAGTAGAGATTGGGTTGGGTTTGTTTGTTGTGTTTTTTTTAAGTTTCAGGGGGACACACAGTAAGCATTTAATAAATTCTTATTGACTGATTGATAAATAAATGATTTGGTCTGGAAAATATCCAAATGAATGCAATGAGTCCAAGTGTTTCTGTAAAACACTGTTAGCTCTTTCAGGAAAAGATGCACAGCCTACATATATGTGAAGTATGTGTGCATTACAACAGGGTGTGGAGAAAATGCTTAATTATTGCATTCAGGTTTTAAAAGCACAGTTAGAAGTAGTTATAGCCATCTGAAAATAGCATTTCCAGTGGAAAGCACAATATAATTATGAGCAGATAAAAAGCAAACTGTAAGAAGTAATAAGGTTTCTTAGAAATAGCAAGAGAAGCTACGAATGCATATCCAAGATTTCAGTTTCTTATCACAGCAAATTTCATTATTACTCCTTCTCTTAATACATTGCCAAATCATAGGTCTATTTCAAAGGCACCTGTGCTCTTACCACTGTGTGTGCTAAGAGAATTGCAGATGCTTTCAATGTGTATTAATAGCCTATGCAGATTATAGACCACCGGAGTTTGGTTATTCAATATCCTATCATCTCCAAGGGTGAGTCTATTCACTGGCCCTACCTTTCAGTCTCCTGGTACAATCACTAGAATCAGGCCTATTCCTCTGATTGAAAACCTTTCAGATTAAAAAAAGCATATTGTTGTTTTATACCTTCAGCTAAAATTACCTTTTCAGAATTCTGCAAGGTAATGTGAAGCTTTTTCAATTGACTTTTCTTTAATATCAATAATAGATTTTTGTCTTTCAACTATACAAGCAGGAATAATTTCTCTCATTCAGTTAATATGCTACAGCTTACTAATCACTTTTTTCTCATTAACTCATTAGGAATCCAGAGATAAGTGTATACTCTTTCTTTACAACAATCACACTCTGAACTTGTATTCAGATAAATTGGTTTGAAGTGAAATGTGAGCTTCAGGTATTTGCAAAGTTGGCCAGAAGTCTAGTAAATTGGGAACTTTTGGAAGACATTAATTCTTCTCCTGTTCCCCCCGCCCCAGAAAAAGATTAATATAGCTATACATAACTACATAACATTGTTCTAAGCAGACAGATATTACAATGAGTTTCTTGGTCAATTCCAACACTATATGTTTGCATTTTCAGGGATTCTACAGCTGAGACTTGGAAAATATGTGGGAAAGTAGGCAGTTACTTTTATCCCAAATGCTGTGCCGGGCTCAGTCACCCTTAGCAAATCATCCCCAAGTAATCTCACTGTAATTAGCTGACCCTGAAGTAATCTTGTTTTCAAGATGACATTTCCTTGGCACGAATTATAAGTCATCTAATTAGTGTTCTCTAGGGTTGCTTCCCGAACCTGAATGAAAGCCCTTCTGAGCACAGTAGGATCTGTGAGGCTTGGTCAAGGGGCCACTTGTGTGTTTGCCATCCCTGGGTCACACGAAGGAGTCTCCCAGATGCCTCCTCTGAACTCCTACCACACAAGTTAGCACTTCACCATATACAGCCTTGTTTTCTTCACTGTTGTTTTGTATGTTCTGGTCACATATACCAGCCCCTACTCCTTCTTGATTCTACACCCCCCCCCCCCAGCCTTCTGCTGTGACTAATGGCACAGGAACTCATGACTGGCCAACAGGAATGGGGGTGGGGAGAGGCAAACAGAACAGGAGTGAACAAACAAGGTCTGGAGAAAGTCAAAAGTGAATGTGATGTGACCATTGAGCTTTCCATGCTCAGGGAAGAAGTGTGCCAAATAGGGCCAGAGTGATATGAGATTCTGTAGATTCAGGAAAGAGGAAGGAACAGAAGGGTCAGAAGAAGTCTCTGTCCATGCCTGGGCTGGTCCTTCAATCCATCAGTCAATCAGTGAGCATTTATTAAGCACCTACTATGCTGTGTTAGATGTTAATAAAACAGTTCCTGGCCTCAAGGAGCTTACGCTACATACCGTATGTTTTATTTATTCTATATTATCTATTCTATATTACCATTTACATACATTAGTAAGTAAATGCAAAATGTTAGAAAGTAAATATAGGGTTGTTTGTGGCTAAGGAAGGAAGGGGGACTGGGGAGAAGAGATCAGGACCTGCGTATAAAGGGTGTTGTCTGAGTTGAGCTTTAAGATATTCTAAGAGGAAGAGATGAGAAGGGAGTAGTTTCCAGCCATGGCAGATAGCCTGTAGAAAGGCATGGAGACAGGAGATGGATTATCATGTATGAGCAACAGCAAATAGTATGGTTTGGTTGGAATATGAAGCGTATGAAGGAAAGTAATGTTCGATAAGCCTGGAAGAGTAGGCTGAGGGCAGGCTGTTCAGGGATTTAAGTGCAAAACCCAGGAGTTTGTATTTTATCCTAGAAACAATGGCGAGCCACTGGAGTCTTTTAAGAACATGAGAAGGATGTGGGCAGACCTGTGGTTTAGGACGTCATTTTCACAACTGCATGAGAAAAAAATTGGAGAGGGGAGAGATAAGGTTGAAACACGAATTAGAAAGCTATTGCAGATGTCCCACTGAGAGATGAGGACGGCCACTAGGTTAGTGGCTGAATGAGTGGAGGAAAGAGATGTTGTAGAAGAAGAATCAGTAACACTTGTAACTAACTGGATATGAACCTCCATTGAGAGCTTACACAAGCCAGTCAATGAGCTAGCCACAGGAAACCTCAACATTCCAACCAGCGACATAACCATGAACAAAGAAGAGTGGCCGAAGGAGGACTCAGTGCCTTGGATCTCAAGTTCTCCCCTTGCTCCAGAATGCCATGAGAAGAAATGCAGATGGAAGAACACCCACTAGCTCCAAATGGAAGGAAGGATAGGGAAATTTAAGTATGGGCACCTAAACTGTGTCCCAGGAGCTCCTGGGTTTGGAATGTATCTATAGGTTTATTGGAATGTATCTATAGGTTTGTTTGGAATTTCTTGGGTTTAGGAGGAGCTTCTGATATGTAACGTATCCAGCAAATGTTTTCATATAACTAGTCATTCCTTTTGCTTCACTGGTCATGAGTATATGTCACACCATGTTTTTCTACTATGTTTATATGTCTAAAGAGCACTGAAATAGAGCAGGGAAGGGAAGAGAGGAGAAATCTCATGATTTCCAGTTGAGGTGAGATACTCATTGAGACCCCTGGACTACTGAGGGAAGCATAGCCACCAAGAAAGGGACAGAGCTAGGAGATAGAGCTAGACTCTGAGAACCACAAAGTTGTTGCTGTTTTCCCTTCATTCTGGAAGAGGACCATGACATCAGGAAGATGATGCCACGACTTGCAAGTGAATTGATTTAAGTGCTGGGCCCAGTGGCAAGATATAGATCAGGATGACTAGTGATGGCCCAGGATGCAGTGGGAGCCCTTGGTCTTTTTAAGGTAAGGTCTTTAACAGATGTCAGTTTGACTAAGGTAATACCCATTCAGTGATTAAGGCTAGGTAAGAAATGAGGCAGAGAATGACTTCTTTTACCTAGTCAAAAAAAAAAAAGAAGAAAAAAACAATAACCTGGGAAGGGAAGACCCTCAGGGTTTCTGGCCAAAATAAACAATTGCTATTTACATTTACTCTGAGCCAATCAGGGCCCAAATAATGACCAAGTGGGACTTGGCCTGGAACCTATTGTTGGCCAACCAGGAGAGCCAGAGTGCTTTGAGTTTAAGGAATGGTTCTTTAGAAAAAAGGGTTTCAGTGATCAAAATTTGCATTCCTTTGGGGAGATCACCTCCAGGTAAGGGTGTGATACCCTATGTGGACAAAGAGCTTGACATTTCCTCTTAAGCTCCCTCTAATATTAGAGTATGTAACTGCCATAGTGAGTGTGGCACTGCTAGCCACTAGTTTTCATCAATAACTAGGGTGAGAGTTTCATCAATGACTAGGAAAGCAGCACCTTCTAATGTTTCAAGTCTTACTTCCCCTACTATTGTCATTGTTCAGCCTTCATTCTCTAAGGCATTGGATTTGTAATGAGATAATTTAGGTTCAATTGGGGTTTTGCTACTTACTACCTATGTGCTCATATAAAAGTCACTTAACTTGTGTGGGCTTTAGGATCCTCATCTGTAAAGGACATGTGGATAGAGAAGCCTATATGGCTTTTAAGGTCCTGTTGATCAGTCATGTCTTCATGACCCTGAGGATCATAGTAGGCCAATGCTGTCCGTGGGATTTTCTCAGCAAAGATAACTGGAGTAGTTTGCTATTTCCTTCTCCAGTAGATAAAGACAAACAGAGGTTAAGTGACTTGCTCAGAGTCATACAGTTAGTGTCTGAGGCTGAATTTGAACTCAGGTTTTCCTGACTGTAGGGCCATCTAACTGCCTTTTAAATCCCAGGATCCTGTTCATTCTGTCACACACACACACACACACACACACACACACACACACACACACACACCCTTCTCAAACACATAAGTACCTTGTACAGCATGGGTACTTAAGAAATATTTGTTGACTGATTTTATGCAGAGAATTTGAATGTCCCCCTAAATGTCAGACAAGCAAAATGTGGCTTCCAACTAATTTTAGTCTATCTGTATCATGAATACTGAATCATTCAACAATTATTAAGAGTTTTATTGTATGGAGAACAGTGAGAGAGATTCTATAGGAAAGAGAAGCCACAGATGCCCCTCCAAATAAGCATATATTCTAATTGGGAAGACAACCATATGTATGAACTCTTACAAAACATGCCACAAATAACACATTACTCTGAAAGCTGAGTTAATGGAAACTGAGGGGATAAAAACATAGAGAAGTAACCAGAATCAAGGCTTCTTCGAATTAGCAAATTTTGATCTGAATGAGGGGCTGAGACTGGCAGAGGCAGAGGAAGCATAAATTCAGATTTAGTATGGACCTTAGAGTTCTTGTAGTTCAATCTCATAATTTTTCAGATGAGGGGACCAAAGCCCAGAAAAATCAAGTGATTTTGCTTAGTGTCACAAAAGTACTAAATGTCACAAATGAAGAATTGAGCTAAAGTTCTCTGACAATGAAAATCTAGTCCTCCCACTATAGTAATGTAAAAGTAGGTGTGTACCCCACTTCCCCAGCAAGTAAATTATGGTAGGAGGTGCTAATTGGATTAATACAGGGTGTTTGAAAGAAAGGGGGATATTGAAATGGAGCAAAAGATTTTGATGGCTTGGGAAACTGAAGAATTTAGCCAAAAGAGGGTTGTTACAAGCTTTCTTAGAAGGGGGAAGGCAGAGCTTTATGAAGGCAGTGCCAAGAAACCTATCCCAACAGTTGTTTGTAGCTAACTAGCTAAGCTAGCTAGAGACAGACAGATGGAACATTTATTAAGCACTATATGTATACACATAGTGCTTAATAAATGTTCCATTTGTATATGTATTGTATTTTTGTATTATGTTCCATGTGTATATGTATATATACATATACACATCTACATATACATACATACACACACACATACATATATTACCGCATGCTGAAGTTACAAATACAAGAAACAAGACATTCCCTATTCTCAAAGAGCTTACATAAGGGTAGACAAACCCCCCTTTGGGGGAGGAGAGGAAAAGTCCAAACAGTAAGTTGATACAGAAGTGAAATGAGTTACTTAACTTGTGTGGGCTTTAGGTTCCTCATTTGGAAAACGGATGGAAAGGGAGGGCTGACTATATGGCCTTTTTGGTCTTAACCAGTTTTAAATACTAGGATCCTGTTCTCTCTGTCTGTCTGTCTCTGTCTCTCTCTCTGTATCTATCTGTCTGTCTCTCACTCTCTGTCTCTGCCTGGCTGGCCCCTGGCTGGGGGCCCTCAAGAAATGGCAATCAGACTGCAGACTCGCCAATCAGGAGAGCTTAATAGGTTTTATTGGTTATGGGAATCTAGAGATAAATTTTTTTTTACAAGATGTTATATTTATAAAGGCATGCGACAACCAGAGATTATTCTAGGGGGGTAACTGGGAATCAAAAGGAAAAGGTAAAATCCAGGCATTTGCAGGGAAGCAATAGGACTTGAAGATCACCTGGGTTTTTTTTAGGACAAAAAGAAAAAGAAATCCAAGAGACTGCAATTAGCCAAAAGGGACAGTCTTCTCTGAGTCTTGGCTGCCACATAGAAGTGTAAAATGCCACCTCATATACCCCATTTGGAGATGCTGGCACATTACATCTATACAATCTTTCCACTTCTTTCTACTTTTCATATGCCTCTTTCTTTTCTTCTTTCTTTTTTTTTTTCAGAGCTATGGAGATAGCTGTCTTTGTATTTGCTCTGCAGTGGCCAGCAGTGATTTTCTCCCACACTTGTTGCATTTGACCAATCAAAACCCCACTTGTCCAGAACTCATTAAAAATGGCAACTGCAATCCTGCTTGAGAATTTCTTGAAGACCAAAAGCGGAGGCCTTGGTGTACCATCACTGATGGCCATCTTAACCCTTACAAATGTTTGCCCTTAGACTTGAGGAACTGGTGTGCTCACTGATCCAAGATAAACAACTAAATTAAGCCTTGGGAAAACTATGTTTTGGCTTGATTATGGCTTTAAGTTTTTTTTTTCCTTCTGGGAAATGCAGACTATTCCTTTCTGACTACAGAAAAGGGGGTAAATAGCTCTTCAGAGAAGAACAGGCTTACGTTCAGCTCTCCATCAAAATGTCTTCTAATCTCGGGGCACTATCTATGGCAGTATATATTTTCAAACTCAGTTCAAGTTCAGGTCCCTTGGTTGCCTTAAACTCAGAGTTTGCACTGCCTGCTGACGCAGGGGAAAATGGGAATGATTTTCTTTTTTAAACAAAGAAAAGGAAATCTTCGGGTCCCAGGGCTGTTAGTCCTAGGTTCAATCCTGAAAGTGTAAATGCTTCATTTCTTAACAAAAGGCAGGTAGAATTTTCCTTACTTTGCAATCTCTCCTATGTACTCTTTCTCTTAATGACCATACATGCTTTTTAATTGCTTTACTCAATAGCTTTCCTTCTCATCTATAAACTGTGCTTGGAAGGATTCCAATGTAATCTGTAGAAATTATGCTTTCCTCCCTGTGTCAGATGGTAAATATGCTTGAGCCATAGCCTTTCCTGTCCCAGGTTCTCAGCTCAAATAACAGAACTGCCCTCAAGGTGAGTTGATTGGTTGTTAAGTATTCAATCCTGAGACAGAGAGGTCTGCTGCAGTATCTGCCTTATGTACCTGGAGCCTCTAATATGATTATGTTCTTAAAACAAGTCAAAACAGATGATGGGATTTTAAAAAATCCTGGGTACTTTAGTTATAATCACTTCCTTGAGAGATATAGAACATCAGCCTATATAGATAAAGTTCTACCTAGGGGCAGAAGGTTAGTTTGGATCAGAGGTCTCAGTGTTGTCCGTGCAGCCTACAACACTCCCTAGTGTGACCAAACCAGATTAAAATGTAATTGGGAAATAGTTAACAAATAAAAATACAATAAAGTCGATAATGTAAATATGTGGTTTTCTAAGTCGGTATGTGGCTCACAGCAATCCTTATATATGGCTTAATGCCCCATCCCCCCTTTTCTATTTGAGTTTGACACCATTAGTCTGGATGGCTTGCCAGAAGCCCCCCATCTCTGCATTTTTCTATGATGCATAAATTATACTCCATCTGTATTTCTGTAACCTAGGTAGGAACTTCAGAAGACATGTAACAATTCTCCAACTTCTCATAGTTCTACCCATCCAAGTGTCCTCTATTGTTCAAAACCCAGCTCAAAGATCTATCCCTTCCATGAATCCTTTCTTGACTCTCTTCCCCCACTGAAATAATCTCGTCTACCTTTCTTATTGGGCATCTAGGAGGCAAAGTAGAGTATTGGACCTGGAGTCAGAAAGACTCATCTTCCTGAGTGCAAATCTGGCCTCAGACAGATTCTAGCTGTGTGACCTGGGACAAGTTACTACTTAATCCTGTTTACCTCAGTTTCCTCATCTGTAAAATTAACTGGAGAAGGAAATCGCAAACCACTCCAGCGTCTTTGCCAAGAAAACCCCAAATAGGGTCATGAATCACTGGACACAACTGAACAACAGCAACCTTTCTTACTACATTCTTACCTTCTACTGGCATAACATTTAGTTGTAAACATGTTACCTCTTCACAGTACAGTGGATAGAACACCGACTTTGAAGGTAGGAGATGTAGGTGCAGAAACACAGCTTTACTACTTAGTCTGTGGCCTTGAGCAAGCTGTTTAACGTCTCTGGGCCTCTGTTTCTTCTTTTTTTAAATGCAGGTGAAAGATTAGCTAACATCTAAGCTCCCTTCCATTAACCCTGATCCCTACTAGATTGTAAGTTCTGCCAGGGCACGGACTGTCTTCTTTGTATCACTCAAGGCACTTAACATGGGACCTTGCACAGAATAAATGTTTGATAAATATTGTTGAATGAATGAATGAATTTAATACTGTAGAAGCTAACAGGAAAGAATGAGATAATTATAATACTAATACAAAGTGACATTCATGTAGCACTTTAACGTTTGCAGAATACTTTATAGATATTATTTCATTTGATCCTCATAATGATCCTGTAAGGTAGGTACTATAGGCATTATTACTTCCATTTTACAGGTGAGAAAACTGAGGTTCAGACAAGCTACTCTGATTCCACATCTAGTGCAGCTGCCACTACATCCTCCCTCTCTCTGTCTGCAAATAATGAAGCAAATACTTAACAGAACTATCCAAATACGTTTTGTATCCTTAAAAGCAGTCCTCTTGGAAAACTTATTGCTTATTCTAACCCTGGTGCAATTCTTCCAAACATGTCTGGACTCCTCTTTGGGAACTACCTCAATCTCATTACCTTATAGTCACAACTTGTACTAGCTTGTGGAACCCAATGTCACCCTTTTTGAAGCCAGACTTAATTACCTTTTTTACTTCTCTTCAGGTAAGAAATGTTTCAATTTTTTAAAGCCATCTATCAAAATATCCTCAAGGTGTTATAAATATTGGGACGTTGTAATATTTCCATGGGCCAAAATTTAAATTTTCCTGTCCTTAGATTTATGAAAGCACCAGAGAAAAGTAGCTGGATGATGTTGGAGTCAATGTTTGGCTAGTGGCTTATAAACCATTGAAATGCTTTGAGATCTCAAAAAGAATGGTACCATATAAATTAGAGGTGAGACTGTCCTCATCATGATTATACACATTTTGGGGCTAGGTGTCTCCAAAAGCAGATCACTTCCATAATGTACTGACATATTAGAGAGGCTTCTGATTGTGTTGTCATAACAATGAGTGACCCCAAAAGTCCTATTCGCTGTTGTTGCTGACCTGACATATTAACTTTCTCAAGATTATACAGTCAAACAACTGCTATTCATTCTCTCCATATATACTTATTAAACATCTGTTTTGTAAAAACAAAAACTTACTTCCAGATATTGATTAGCACATAAAAATAAATGTGATCCTGCTACTCCCCTGCTCAAGAATATTCAGGAGTTATTTATTGACTCAGAGATAAAATATACTCTATAGTTTAGAATTTCAAGCCCTTTGCAGTCTGACTCTAATCTAGACTTATTTTGTTTTATTCCTTTTCATTTAATCCAACCAAACTAGCCTATTTATGGTTCCCAAATTCAGCTCTCCACCTCTGGAATCCTTTTTTATAGTCTATTCCAAAGGCCTAGAATGTCCTCCCTCTTTCTGTCCATTTCTTAGCATCCATCAAAGCTCAACTGAAGTTTCATCTCCTACAGACTTTTCTGGGGCTCTAGTCTTCAGTTTTCTCTCCCTTCTCAAACAATAAAACTTATTTACCTGTAAAAAGTATATATTTCTACAATTAAATATAAGCTCCTTGAGGGCAGGGTTTGGTGTTTGTTTTTCTCTTAGTTTTCTCACTATATACCTAGTACAATGTAAACACAACATACCAAATATATACTTGGTGGTTGAGTGGTAAGATATGGTCACTGCATAGAACTGTATTAATGACTTTGGGAAAATATAAAATAAGTTAAAACAATCAAGTTACTGTCTTTGAAAAATTTATTATTTGTAGAAATAGATCACTGAATTCATAGGAAATGGCTTAATGATGATAATAAAAATGTCTCACATGTATATAGTGCTCTATGGCTTACAAAGCATTTCTTTAATTTGATATTAATAGCTGGTATTTATATGTTGCTTTAAAGTTGGCAAAGTGTTTTATGTACTGCATTTTATTTGAGTGTCACAATAAAACTGTGAAATAGATACTATAGTTGTTATCGTTGTTGCCATTTAACAGATGAGGAAACTGAAACTGAGAGGTTAAAGGACTGTAGCAGCAAGAACCCTAGCATACCCAAGGTGGCTGCCAACACAGGTTCTTAGATATGCTTTTCTAAAGGAAACCGACTCAAAATGGGCTAACAATCTTGCTTTAATCAAACGTATGTTATTTACCTAGTTCAGGGGAAAAAGGTCAGCACCCTGAACTTCAGAGAATACAAACAAGTTACAAGCAGACAACAAAAACAGACAGAGAAACAGATCAGCAGACAGACTTCCAATTGTCTGACCAATACATCCATACCTAGTCAATTACCAGAGAGGGAAGCACCACCATCTGGGTTTTCAAAGCCAGGGGGGCTCAATGGCTGCCCAGAGTCTTGTCTGGTCAAATCACACAACTCTTCTCAAAGTGAGCCCCAAAGTAAAATCTCACATCAGGGTATATATAGCCTTCTCCTGGCTCAGAGAACGTAACAACCCTCTTGACCCACTGCCCAATCACAAAGCAACAAGGTGTGGGCATTCCTGAAAAACAAGCCTCCTGCCACAGGCTCCATGTGACCACATTCAGCCTATTAGGGGGCAGAGTATATTTTCAAATCAAGGAAGGTTCTCAGAGTCACTTAAGCCTATCAAAGGGCCTAGGGGCAGGGAAGATCTTCAGATACCCATTCCCATAACAAGGACTTACCCATGGTCTCATAGTAAGGGTCAGAGGATTGGTAAGTCAGGTTTCCCCTGACCTCAAGACCAGCCCTCTTTCCAGAACAACTAACTACAATGACATGGGGAGGCAGGTGGTAGAAGTATTATTGTCTCCATTTGACAGATGATGAAAGTGAGGCTAAATGCTTTACTCAAGGTCACATAGATGGTACACGTAAGGATCTCCATCCAAGTCTTCTAACCCCAAATCCTGTGCTCTTTTCACAATACCATGCTTATAAAGCAACATCAGTAAATGTAAAGGAATAATAACAACCCCACAATCACACTAGACTCACTCCTCCTTCTGTTTTTTCCCTTGTGCTATTCCCCCTGCCAGAAATGCTCTGCCCTCTTCGAATCTCTACTTCAACTCTGCTTTAGGGCTCTGCAAAATTTCCACCTCTACCATGAAATCGCTTCTAATTATTCTGGTTTTCAATCTTTTTCAGTTTCCTCTGAATTCATATGGTACTTCATAGACTGAACAACACAAGTTAGCATTTAATTACATACTATGCTCTGTCAATGTTTCATTTGTGCTAGGTTTTCCCACCCACCTGGATTATGAACTTCCTAAGAGAAGAGATCATGTCTCCTACTTATTCTCCATCTCTCAGAGAGCTAGGAGCATAGGAAATGTTTATGGATTAGAGTACAAACTAAATACAATCAAAGGTCACCCACTGGCATCTTAGAAGTCACACGATTTACTGACACAGCAATGGGAAAAATTTTAAAGAAAAAAAACCAGCCCACACCTTTTACTCACAACCAGCTGACATACCGGCTTCATGCCAATGGCAAGGATCTTACATCTAATGAACATTTTCAATCACTTCTTCAGGCTGTTATAGGTCCAGCAGAAAAGGAAGAATTTTTGGAAAACAATTTGTAAGCCTGGGTTCTTTAGCACTTCTGGAATGTTTCTTGAGAAGCCCAGGATTTTCAGGGCATGGAATGCCATGGGCACGAAGTAAAAAACAATAGCAGAACCTCCCCCCACACACAAGAAATGTATCTCTCTTATATATATATATATATATTTATTTCTAGGAACATTTTAATATAATCTCCTATGAGATAGTGTCTGCTTCATTTTTCCTCTGTTATTTCTTCCTACTTAGAATAGTGCCAGGGCCATAACCGGTGCTTAATAAATACTGGGTATTTATCATTATATGTTGTATATTATTATTATAATTATATATTGGTATATATGCCAAATGACCAACAAGGGAAGTCCAAAGGAGAGTCCAAGGGATATTCACTGAGTCCAAAGAGCTACTTCAAAAAGAGACCAGAAGCCATCTCTTCTGGATCCTTATGGTTTAATATGTGAGTGGCTCTTTCTGGTCCAGTCACAAATCCTTTTTGACACAGTTCTGCCTCCTCATCACCCCTCTCCCAGATCCCAATCATGTCCTGGTGATCAAATGACCAACCAGGAGCCACTGGTTGAGTGTGCCCTTTATTAAGAGGTTATAGCATATGTGTCCCACAAGAAGAGAGCAGAACACAGGCACATTCGTACGTATATTCCATAGGATGGCCTTGTAAGGACTTGGGTAGCCCCCCATCCCAGGAAATGAAGGAGCTATTAGAGGAAGCTCAAATCCCCAGACTCACTTTGCAGAAGTAAGATCTGTGATAATGGGCCAAAAACTTGACAAACTAACCTCCCCTCACCCCAGCACCATAGAAGTTTGAATATCAATTAGCAGCCATTTCCCCAGGCTAATTTCTTTCTTCCTACTCCCCAGCATGAATCAGCGCCAGTTACATAAACTTGATCTGGATACACAAGGTTCAGGCTCCCAATACCCGGTGCTGCTGCTTGGTCTAGATAAGAACCCTATGAAAACCCACTGGGCTTACTGGTGTAGCCCCTCCCTTTCCATCCCCTCCACTTCCTCCTCTCCACTAGAGATCTAAGAAGACCTGTTTCCATTATCCCTAACTGTCCTTTTTGTTGTATTTTTGCAGGCTTGTTTTGCTTTCTACTAACTTTTGTCTTGTTCGACATTCTGTCATAGGGTTAAGACAGGGTCACACTATAATCATTGAATTTAATTGAATCAAATTAAAACTGGAAGATACTCTGACAGATTGGGTTGTAGTCCCACCTCCCTCCTCCAGGCATTTTCACAAGCTGTCTCCCATGCTTAGAATTCTCTCCCTCTGGGGAAGCTAGGTGGCTCAGTGAATAGAGCACCAGCCCTGGAGTCAGGAGGACCTGAGTTCAAATCCAGCCTCAGACACAACACAAAAACTAGCAGCGTGACTTTGGGCAAGTCACTTAACCCCAATTGCCCTACCTTCCCCCCTCCAAAAAGAAAAAAAAAAAGAATTCTCTCCCTCCTCATCTCTGGCTCCAGGCTCCCCTGGCTTCCTTCAAGTCCTGACTAAAATTTTGCCTATTACAAAAAGTCTTTTCCAGGTCACCTTAATGTTAGTTCCTTCACTCTGTTGATTATCTCCACATAGTCCTGTTTGTATATAGCTATTTGCATGTTGTCTCCATCCTGAAATGGTAAATTCCTTGAGAATTGGGATGGCTTTAGCCTTTCTTTGCATCCCCAGCACTTAGCACACAATACTTGACCCCTAGCAAGTACTTAATCAAGGCTTGTTGACTTGACTGGATAGTTTGACTTCCCAGTTCTGTGGAGAGTATGGCAAAAGGTCAAAGTGTCAGTCAACTGTGAAGCCCTTTTCATGGAAGTTTAAATAAGACAAGGCAATAAGTACATGGTCCAGCCATCCAAGTGTTCTGATGGGCCACATGGGGTTAACAGTGATGGCGCTTGGCGCTCCCTCTGTGAGAATCTCAGGGGCAGCAACATGCGGCCTCCTCTGTACTTAATACTGTACCTGTCGGAAGCTTTTCCCGCCCTATATTGACAAAAAGGATTAAGTTGCACTGGGCTACTCAGCTTAAGAGTCATTCTGATTGAAAGAACAAGCTAAAAAAAGTTCTAATTATAGCCCATTGCCTTCCCTGGGTTATATCTTCCTACAAAGCCAACTGGGAGAAAAGAATCTCCCCTTTGTGTGCAAATGGAAATTAGATACCAGAAAAGGGTAAGTACTATGGGTCAAAGCTTATGGTATTTCCCTGTTCAGTGCATTTATTGCACTGAAAAGAACAGCGTGCTTTTATTTTTTTCTTTGTTTATGTCATATTTCCTTTATCAGTGGTTTTCCTTTCAAAAAAGTCATTTGGTTTTCTTTTTTCATTTTGGGGGGTAAAGTGACCAGTAAACTTCAAAATCAGGTTTACCGTTAAAAATGATTATAAGCATCTTTTTCTACTGTTCTGGGCCAGTCTAAAATTCTCACTGACTTCCTATTGTCTGGCTCCAGGGAGCATTTCACCTAAACCATAGGTAACCAACCACATAAAGGCTGTGCCATGGTCTCTTGATCAATTATCAAATACTTAGCAGGGAACAAAAAGCCTAATCCTCATTCTGCTTGGAAGGGAAGAATCTAGGGGCTCAGGGACACTGTCCCTTCTTTGTCCAGGACAGCATTGCACATAACCATTTCATGATCTTTTGGTAAGGACAGCAGGATCAGCAAGGAAGGACTCCTAGCAAAGCTTCATGAATCACTTATGACTGCTGTCCTCCAGCCATCCAGGAGATCTCAGAGATCTTTCAGTCATACCATCACCAATTCCTGCCCATCCCCTCGGCTCCAGCAGAGACATTCCGTCCCTTGGTGAAAGGAGTATAGAGCAGTCATTGTCATGTAAAATTAGTCTGGGCAAAACCCCAGAGAACATATTGTTGGAAACTGGCCTGCTCTCACTCGGCCGGGACATGTGAGAGATAAGCAGACTGTTATAGCTCTCACTTCTGGTTGTCAGCCTTTTTCCAGTTCAAGACTATTGTTCTCTGTAGTTGTTTTTTTTTTTCTCTCTTTTTTTGCCTGAAATGCATCAATCACCCATATTTTCTAGTTTTGTGCTCTAAGGAAGGAAAGTTTCATGAAGGCCTAACTCTGCAAAGTATCTCCCAAACCAAGACAGCTCAGGGAATCCAAGGAATGAGCCATGTGGCCACAGAACATGTTTACTAGTGTTCTGTTGTAACCGTATCTGGGCTCCAATTTAGCAAACTCAGCTTGACTCTCCTTCTAGACTGTCATCTCTAAGGCAAATGTCTTCTTTCCTTAAGACCATCCACTTTCCTGAGAACAACACGAGATGGGCAGTGTATCATTGTCCTTCAGGCCTTCACATCAAGGACAAGGCTGCCTTCATTGTCAATGATGCAACTGCTTTCCCCTTAGAAGGTTTCACCTTCCCTCCATTCTTACTGAAATAACTGTTTCCCAAGACAAGTTATTCTGCCCCACTGCAGAGCAGAGTCAAGAGAACCTTCCTTTTGCTTTCTCATTCCAAATATTTTTTTTTTTTAAGTTTTTCAGGTTGAATTACTTCCTATAACCTGGGGTTGAAAGTTGAGATGTAGCTGGAAAGTGGAAATGAAGAAGTCAAGTTCTAGTCATTAAAACACATGAATCACTTCTGGAAGATCATTTCTTGGCCTCCCCAATGAGTGAAATTAACTGGTCATCTCACCGGTTAACTGAAGAACCAATATTCCTTGACAACCTAGGGTAAATTTTCCAGTTTAGGAACACACATGGCATTCTGTCACCTTGATCATTTTTTTCAAGGTAGGAGAGAGGGAGAAGAAAAGGTAAGGAGGAAGTATAAGAGATGGAAATATCAAACTGTGAAAAAGAGCTCTTGACCAAGACTTTGACCAAAATCTACCTTAGGACACCTTAAATTTGATTACACCTATATACAAAGTAAGAAATGGGGAATAACTCTCTAGTGCTAGGGCCAAAAAGTGTATGCCTCTCAACTAGTTTCCAGGTATTATGCTAAGGAGCCCACCCTAAGTTTATTTTTAATTTTTGTAGAGGCAATCCAGGTTGAGTAACTTGCCCAGAGTCACACAGCTAGTGAGTGTCAAGTGTCTGAGGCTAGATTTGAACTCAGGTCCTCCTGACTCCAGGGTCATTGCTCTATCCACTATGCCACCTAGCTGCCTTCCTCCACACACACAAAAAAATTTATTTATTTTTTGTTTTTGCTTTTTGGAGGGGCAACTGGGGTTAAGTGACTTGCCCAAGGCCACACGGCTACTAAGTGTCAAGTGTCTGATGCCAGATTTGAACTCAGGTCCTCCTGACTCCAGGGCCAGTGTTCTATTCACTGTACCATCTAGCTGCCCCTCCAAAATTTATTTTTTTAAAAAAAGGAATCAAACATACAAATGAAAGGATTTTGATTTTGTTTGTTTCTTGTTCTTAATTATTTATTCTTTTAATTTTCAAATATTCCAACTAGAGGGATTGAAAAGGAAATCTATAGGTGAAAAACAGCATCTTCTAATAATACTTGTAATAATTTTAGGAGCAAATTCTCAGAAATACTCTAAATGACTCTAAATGTGAAAGGTATAGTTTCTGGGTCCCTGTATGTTTTGTCTTTTTCTCTACTAACCAGAAATGAAGATAAAATGGCTTTGAAATGACAACATAAATAAGAAAGGAAATATTCTTCTATTTAAGTTCAACTAAACAACTAAATAACAATCATAATAAGAATTAATAATAAGAATTTATATAGTGCTTTAAGGTTTGCAAATATCTCATTTTATCCTTATAACAACCCTGGGAGGTAAGTACTATTATTATACTCATTTTACAAATGAAGATCCTAAAACAGATGGTAGTTAAGTGACTTGCCCAGAGTCACATAACTAGTGTCTGAGAATTAGACATCAGATCTTTCTGACTCCAAATCCAATGTGGTATCCATTTAACTGCCAAAATACAAAGCTAGCAAATATGGCACTTTAAGATTTGCAAAGCATTTTACATGTTTTTTATTTGATCCTCAAAACTTTATGAAGTAAATTCTATTGCAATTATAGATAATTTTACAGAAGAGGGAATCAGACTTTGATTCTCAGTTCACCAATTAGATGCACAGAGTCCTATACAAGTCATCTGGTCTCTTTGGGCCTTGGTTTCTTCATCGGCTGCCACCAGCCACAACATTCATGATAAAGAAAGAAGAGCATAGCTGTATTAACATTGCCAAGAGTATCTGTACCTCTGTACCTCTGGAAGGATGCTCTGCGTCCTCAGTCCAATGCATCCTAAAACATGCCTGACTCAAGTCTCTCCCCACCCAGAGTCTTAAAGTAGCTATCACCTCCTCATTCAAACACAGTTAAGCAGAAAAGACAGGGAAGTTGAGTTGTTGGGGCCTTTTGTATTCACACCCAGTTATGGCTCAGCATCCAATCAAAAGGCATGTAGTAAGCAGACCATAATCAAGTCAGAACCAGCTCATGCTCTGAAGACCACGAAAGGAATCGCATCTAGTCAAGAGCTCTGCATGTGGTACCTCCTTACCCTTAGAAGGCACAGGCCCTCACTGGCCAGTACTCCTTTGTTTTATTTATACTTTGTCTCTCCCCCATCAGAATGTGAGCTCTTTGAGGACAGGGACTATGCTTTGCCTTTTTTTGCTTTGTGCCTGGCACATAGTAAGTGCTTAAATGTTTTTTGACTGATGGTTGATCAATTGATGATGTTTAGAATTTTAATGGCCAGGACAACACAGAGAGGTTCTAGTTAAAGGAACCCACGTGCAAATCTTAAAAAGAGATTAAACAAATGGAGAATTATTTCTATGTCAAAAAGACTTTCTCCTTCCTAGAAGTTTTATTTGTACATACTAGATTCCTTTACCAACAACCTCCTTAATGATTGTCAAAATATCATTAACTATTGGACAGAGGACCTGCAGTCCAGTGGCAATGAAACTGAAAGATTCCCAGTTACAGAGCACTGATGATTAAAGGTGAACCAGAGAGAAAACACCTGTAAAATTACAGTGCAAGCCTTCAGGAAAATAGAGTTTTGTTTACAGACAACTTAAGAATCATAAAACCAAAGTCCTAGGACCAGATAAGTCCCAGTTATGTGACCGTGGCCAAAATGTTTAGCCTCTCTGGGTCTCAGTTTCCATATCTATAACATGGTCTATTCCTAAATTTCTTTCCAATATCTTCACGTTCTTTGACATACCTGTGCTTAAGGGTCATGTAATGGAGTGGAAGCAAGCTGGGACCTGCAGGAGACATGAATGACCCAGACCTAAAGTCTGCTACCTCCTAGCACCACCACTAGGCTCAGTGAGGTGACTCAGTGGACAGAGTGCCAGGCCTGGAGTTTGGAAGACCTGAGTTCAAATTCAGCCTTAGACTCTTACTAGCTGGGTCACTTCACCTCTATCTGCCTGTTTCTTCAGCTGTAATGTGAAGATGAGGATAACCGTACCTCTCCCCAGGGTTGCTGGGAGGATCAAAAATATCTGTAAACTCTCAGAACAGTGCCTGGCACACAGGAAACACTTAACAAATGCTCATTTTCTTCCTGCCAGTGGTGTGACTTTGAATAAGTCATAACCTCTCTAAACCTCAGTTCCCTTAGCTATAAAATGCAGGCCATTTTACTTGTACTGTCGACTTGATGGGGTGGCAAGGATCAGACTAAAGAATGTATGGGAGAGTGCTATGAACACAATGTTCCAGAAATTCAAACTTTGGGTTGAGATGAGGTATAAGTATTAAGTGTTAACTACTCTTTCCTCTCCCTTATTTCACTTTTGCTAACCAAGAATTCATTTCCCAGACTGTCTTCTGTTCCCCATCCCATCTAAACAATCTCCTCCTAAACTTATCTAACACTGGTTGTTCAAAACTATCATCTTCTCATCATGCTATGGAGGTAGACTAGGCATACTGTCATGGGAATGGATTGCGTACACTAACATGGGACTGGATTGGGCATACTATCATGGGGGTGGATTGGGCATGTTAACATGGGAGTGGATTGGGCATACTATCATGGGACTGGATTGGGCATGCTAACATGGAACTGGATTGGGCATGCTATTGGGGAGCATGGGGTAAGACTGGGTATAGTATCATCAGTCAACAAGTCAACAATCATTTATTAGGTTCTTACTATGTGCTACGCATTGTGCTAATCTATCATGAGGGTAGAATGGACATACCATCTTAATTTGATAAGAGAGAAAACAAGATTATATTGAGCCAGGGAACAGAAAGGCCCAAGGTGACACTGCAAGCTAGGACACATCTGCCCAGTGAGCCCACTGATCGCCCCTCCCCTCTGGGTTCTCAGAGCTTAAAATAGCATGAACTGGTGTGGCCACATTTTATCATGTGCCAATCTGAGTGAATCAATCCCCTACGGTGTTTCAGTAGCCAGTAAGGAACTCCTCGCTGGCTGGACTGAGGTATTATTTATATACTTCCCGGCTCCACCTGGTCTGCCATTGAAAGGAATTCTGCCGGTCCTCTTAGGGCCACATCCACAGGGCCTCAGCTTCTTCAGAGGGTTAGAGCTGTCAGCTATAGTGACGAACCTGGATTTTAAGGAATAGACTGGGAAGGTGGAAATAGAGGGGGTGAAAAAAAATCACGGCTTTGGTCATTAAGGCCAAGGATGGTATAACAGATACAGAATTTGGCTGGGAGTCACCACTAACTGACTGCAGGACTAGGAGCAAGTTATTGAAGCTCTTTGGGCTTCTATTTCTTTTCAGTAAAACCAAAGGACTTGATGTTCCTGGAACAATCTACTCTACTCCCAAACTCTGGGCATTTTCATTGGTTCTCATGGAATGCTTTCTCCCCTCATCTCTGCCTCCGGCTTCCCTGGCTTCATTCCAGCTAAAATTTCCCTTCTACAGGAAATCTTTCTAATCCTTCTCAATTCTAGTGCTTTCTTTCCCCTCTATCGACTATTTCCAATCTATCTTATATACAGCTTGTTCATATATAGTTATTTGCATGCTGTCTCCTCCATTAGACAATGAGATCTTTGAGGTCAGAGGCTATTTTTTTTTTTTTTTGCTTTTTGGAGGGGGGAAGGCAGGTATATTGGGGTTAAGTACCTTGCCCAAGGTCACATGGCTAGTGTTAAGTGTCTAAGGCCAGATTTGAACCCAGGTCTTCCTGACTCCAGGGCTGGTGCTCTATTCACTGTGCCATCTAGCTGCCCCAAGGACTGTTTTTTCAACCTTTCTTTGTAACCCCAGCACTTAACACAGTGCTTGGCACATAGTACACATTTGATGTTCATTTATTGACTGAATGACCTATAAGATGCCTTATAACTCTAAATATAGTGTCACATATTTAGAGCTGAGAGAGATCTTAGAGGCCACCTAGTCTCATTTTATAGATGAGAAAACCAAAGACCAGAGAAATAGAGGGAATTGCCCCAAAGATCACACAGAAGAAGAATTTAAACCCAGGTCTTATGGTATAACAGCAAGCACCCTAGTACACCCAGTTTGGACTGCTAGCACAGGTTCTTTGATCTGCTTTACAGGAAAGCAACCTTTTAAAGGAGTCAACAATCTTCTTTAATTACATTTACTAGTTCAGGGGAAAGGTAATGAATGTAAAGAATGTAAAGAAAACACAAGCAGAGAAATTAGTACAAAGACCAACAGACAGGGCTCCAACTGTCTGAGTAAAGCGATATTGCTATGCACTTTACATACATTGCTGGATAGAGGGAGCACAGACATCTGAGCAATCAGGGGGTTCTGAATATACAGCTACACAGAGTCATGACCAGGAAATCAAAATATCCTTCTCATGAGTGAACTCCCAAAGCAAAATACTAACTCAGAATATATGTACACTTCTCAGAACCAGAAGACATCACAACCCTTGTGACTCTGTGCCTAATTAGGTTTGAAAACTTAGGTTTCACACCTAAAGGTGTGAAAGCCTTCCTACAAGCAAGCCTCCCCTAACTAAGCAAGCTTTCCTTTAGGCAAGTTCCTCCCTCAGTGGGTTCTATGTGATTCAGGATGTATCACAGCTGGGCACATAGGCTTATTAATGGGCAGGGAAGATCTTGTATCCCATTAACCTTACATATGACTCTAGCAATCTCCACTCCACCCATCAGACACCACTCTTTGTGTTCTATAATAGTCTGCTCTCTTCCAGGGTACAGCACCTATAACATCTGGGGTAATCAGGATAGTCCTCCCAGGAATGGGCAGCACTGTCATGTAGGAGCCATTCCTAGAAATCCCCAAATTGGATGCCAGCTTCCAACAGTTACGGGAACTTGTGAAGATGTTCTTCTCCCAAGAAGCTCTGGCACTACTGATTGACCAGATGGTTAATGACCCAACACTGGGAACTGGGTAAGCAAGATAAAACAGCAAGATGATAGACTGAGTTCAAAAAGACCTCAGAAGTCACAGAATCAAAGGATTTTAGGAATTTAATGGATCATTATATCTAAACACACTTGAAAGGAATTCCCACTCTAAAACCCCTGACCAATGGTGATGCAGTGTGGGATCAAAGACCCCCAGGTATGGCCCATTCCACTTTTAGGCAGCTCTAATTGTTAGGAAATTTCCCCTGACATCAGGTCTACATTTCCCCCTTTACGATTTCCAGCCATTACTCCTGGCACTGCCCCTAGTGCCAAACTGAACAAATCTAATACTTCTTCCCCACGAGGGTCCTTCAGATATATGGACACACTGACTCTTCTGTTCTACAGGATAAGCATCCCCATTTCCTTTGACCAAATCCTCATCTAACATGCACTTAAGGTCCTTCATCATGTTGTTTGCTCTCATCTGCCCACTCTCTGGATTATCAATACTCTTCCTAAAATGTGGTGTCCACAACTGAACACATTCCTTCTCCTCGTGTGGTCTGACCTCAGGAGAGTACAGTCAGGTTGTCACCTTCTCATTCCTAAAAGGGCTCCCTACCTCTTTGAAGAGAGTCCAAGGCCGCAGTAGTGTCTTTGGTGGCCACATCACACTCCTGACTCATGTTGGACTTTCAGGCCACCAAAACCCTCAGATCACTTTCAGACAAATTGCTCCCCAAACCACACCTTTTTCATTCTGTTCTTGTGAAGCGAATATCCTGAAACCAAATGTAAGACTTTACAGTCATTTCTATTTGAATTTCATCTTATTAGATTTAGCGCAAGGTCCAGGCTCCTTGAGGAGAGATCTTTGGATCTGGTGTGTTAGCTACCCAGCTTTGAGCTCTCTGCAAATTGGCAGAGCATACTCTCTGTGTCTTTACCTCGCTATTGATGAAACTGTGAAACAACACAGGATGCAACTCTGTCCGTGGGGCACTCCACTAGAGACCTCCCATAAAGTTCATAGGAAACCATGGAATTTTTTTTTTTTTAAGATCAAGACATGTGCCCTTCTCCAGTCCTGACTTCTATTCTCCATGATCTTTCAAATATCCCTGTCAGTCATTCAGTAATCATACCTGCCAATTCTCTCATTACCCAAGAATGTGAGTCTGTACCAGTTGAGTTGAAGTGAGGCAGTTAGGTGACACGGCAGATGGAGTGATTGGTCTGGAGTCAGGAAGACCTGAGGTCAAATCCAACCTCAAGAACTTACCAGCTTTGTGACCCTGGGCAGTACTCTTAACCTCTCTTTGCCTCAGTTTCTTCACTTACAAAATGGTTATAATGATGGAGTAAGTGAGATGAGAGTGCAATCTGGGTGGCTGGACTTAAAAGGACATGGGGGACAGGCAGTGCAATGGTCTACAGAGTGGGTTCAAAATGAAGAACAGAGAGAAGACCAGTTTGGCTGGATGACATACTACAGGAAGTAGAGTATTGTCTGATGAGAATAGAAAAATAGATTGAGGCCAGGTTGTGAAGGGTTGTTGTGATAATGATTATAAAGTACTTATCACAATGCCTGGAACATACTAACTGCTACCTAAATATTAGTTGTTATTATTGTTGAATTCATCAAAAAAAATCAATGCTCTCTTACTTAATCCCTCCTTACTCAAATTTACTTCAATTCTCCTTAAGGCAGCTAAGTGGCATGGTGGATAGAGTGCTGGATCTGGAGTTAGAAAAACTCCTCTTCCTGAGATCAAAGCTGGCCTCAGACACTTACTAGTTTTGTGACCCTGGCCAAGTCATCTTACTCTGTTTGTCTTAGATTTCTCATCAGTAAAATGAGCTGGAGAAGGAAAAGACAAACCATTCTAGTTACTCTGCCAAAAACCCCCCACACAGAGGCACGAAGAGTTGGACACGACAGAGATGACTAAACTACAAGAACAAACTCTCCTTAGTTATTTTAGAGCAGAGTTTCTTAACTGGTTTTGTGCTATGGACCCAGCTGTACCCTTCTCAGAATAATATTTTTAAATGTATGAAATAAAATACATAGGATTACCAAGGAAGCCAATGGCATTGAAGTAGTTGTCAAAATATTTTAAAAACAAGTTCAGAGACTCCAGATTAAGAACCCTTGATTTAGGGTCTAAATTCCATTGACCATCTTGGTTCTCTTAGCTCCACTGCTTGTTCTCCTTGTAAAAGAAAACTGATGTACAATACCAAGTGAGCAGTTCTGCCTTCTCTCTGGGGCTAAACAGTCATCATTGTCCTATCTGCCTCAGGCAGCCATCTTCTAGGTCCATTGATAATCCTTTTTCTGCAATCCAAACCTTTCCTTGTATCTTAGCTCATTCTCAGTCTTAGAGCTCCTAGCACTCTTCTCCAAGATGGCGCCATTTGGAGCTCCTAACACTCTTTTCCAAGATGGCACCATTTGGATCTCCTAGCACTCTTTTCCAAGATGGCACCATGCTCTTACATTCATCCTCTATTACCTGCCCTTGCTTCTCTCTCCTGTACATATCTTTCAAAAATTTTAAGTTCATTGCTGAATTCCCTAATGGCATTCACACCAGTCTCTTCAGATAATTTTTTGTTTTCCTTCCTCATTGGAATTGCTTGCCTTTGTATCTTCAGAATTCAGACACTAGCTTTGTGACCTTGGGCAAGTCATTCAACCACTGTTTGCCTCAGTTTCTTTAGCTGTAATATAAGGATAATAAGAGCACCCTACCTCCCAGCATTGTTGTGAGAATCAAATGAGACAATGTAAATCACTTAGCACAGTGCCTGGCACATAGTAGGTGCTGTCTAAATGTTAGTTATTATTATTTTATTATTAATTTTTGTGGGTTTCCCATTCCCCATCAGCAGACTTCCCCTATAGAATTTCAGTCCATAGGATCCTACCTATCCTTCCTCTGAATTCTTTGAAATCTGCTTTCCTGAAATCTAAGATGTATATCAGACTATGCCCAGCTTTCCTCTTCTCAAGGAAAAGATTTTTTTGCTTCCCCCCCAAAAATTTTCTCTTATTTCCACTCCAGGAACCAATCCTTTCCTGTGGGTGAGAATTAGGTCCAGTAAAGAATGTTTCCTTATTGGTTCCTGTATCCTTTGAGAGTTGTCTCATCCAATCTTCTCGTTTTACAGAGAAGGAAACTGAGGCCCAGAGAGTGTTAGTATCTTACCCGAGGTCACAAAGACAGTAAGTGACAACAGGAGTTCCGACCCCGTTCCTTGCACTCCAATCAAATTCTCCTCTTTACTGTGCTACTTTGCCTCCCTGGAGAGTATGCCAGGTTCAGTCTTGACTCATGTAGAACTAGGCAGAGCTGTCCACAGTCTACAACAAGGATCAAAACCAAGCTGGCAAAGAGGGTAACTCCCACAATTACCATTTGGACATAATGAGCATCCTAGAATAAAGTGGTTCCCCATCTCCATGGACCCTGATGGACCCCTTCTTAGAACAATATTTTAAATGCATAAAATTAAGTATATGGAATTGCAAAGAAAGCCAATCATATCAGTATTATACAGTTTTGCTATGAACCCATCCTTTCCTGTATTAGGAAATTAAGCCTTTTAAAGCACGCGGTGTATAATAAACCTTTGTTGAATGAATGAATGAACATCAGCGAGTCATTTTTGTTGTTTTTCTTCCTCCTTGACTGGAAGACACTGACCTGCTGTCAGAGGAACGTATTTACATACCAAGCCCCTCAAGAGAATTCAGAAGGGATCCTCTTAAACTTTCGTTCCTGAAAAAAGAACAAGTTCCTATACTGACAGGGGCCCAATATTTGCACTTGCACTGATTTTGGTACTTACAGAAGGCCCTATTGGAATTGGTCACAATAAACAATAGAGGCTAGGATTTGCTAGTCCAGGCTCTAGTTTTATCTTTGCTGAATCCTTTAACCTCCTTGGGCCTCCTTTTCCTCATCTATAAAAGGAGGAAGTTGGATTTGAGGATAACAATAATGATTTAATCCAATTCAACAAATATGTTAATGGCCTGTTCCATTCAAAGGGCTGGGCTAGGTGCTAGGGGCACAAAGATGAAAAACAGCACAGTCCTTAAATGGAGGAGTTTAATTCTAAGTAGAGTGATTGGAACAAAGGAAGGATCCTGATGAAGTCTCCTAGGAAACTCTGAGTAGGAAGAGATCAGGTAAGACTGCTGGGGAGTATGGTGTGAAGGAAGCAGCTGAGTGAGATCTTTAAAAAAGGAGAATAATTTCAAAGACCAGAAATCAAGCACTGTATCTTGTTGCATTCTGCCCTAATGCATGGAGAGGGTAGAATGAGATCAAAAAAGAACTAATGTCCAGTTTGACTATAGTGTATGGTACATGAATGGGAGAAGTATGGAGTTAGGCCAGAAGGATAGATTGAAGCCACATTGTAGAGGGCCTTAAATGCAGATTATAAGCAATAGGGGGCTATTGAAGGTTGTATCTCAGGCGGAGTGACATGATCCTATCTTTAATTAAGAAGATCATTTTGGTAGCTATGTGAAGATTGAATTGGAGGGGAGAATAACAAAGCAGATTGGATCTCAGGGGAGAGATTGGGGCTCAATCTAGATTTGTGAGGCACATTCCAGGGGAAGGAGATGAGATAACCATGGGAAGAACCAAGGAAGGAGATGAAGAAAGGCCAATCATATAGGAAAAGAACCAGGAGAGAGAGTGTCACAGAAGCCAGGAGAGAGGAAGGCATACAGAAAAGGGGGGTTGTCAGGAGTGTCAAATGCTGCAGAAAGGACAAGGACAAACAGGGACTAAGAAAAAACTATTGAACTGAGTAATTAAAAAGCCATTGGCAACCTTTGAAGGGGGGCTTTCAATAGAATAGTGGTGTCAGAAGTCAGATTGAATAAGGTCAAAGACAGAGAGGGATGATGAGAAATTAAAGGTAGTGAGTATCAACTACTCCCTTTTAAATAAAGATTTACAGCTATAAAGGATTTTACATATATTATCTTTATTTGATCCAAATAGCACCTCTATGATTGAGATATATTATTGAGCTATATTCTTATATATTAATTAATTTGTGTAATATATTAATTAACATATTTAAGGCACTATTAACCCATTTTGCAGAAAAAGAACTGAGGCCTACAGAACTACAGAAGTTAAATAATTTGTCTGAGCTCATCATGAAATGGCAAGGCCAGGATCTGAACCCAAGTTTTCAATGTTCTTGCCACCACATTGTGAATCTCAAGAGTCTTTTCCTAGTTCTAATGTCCTATGTTTCATCCAAGCAGACCAGAGGCAGAGGTGAATTGTCTTATGTTAATACTCAGTTTTATTTTCTCATGGAAACCAGTAAAGGGACTGAAGTACAGTATGTAATTTGTTTTATTAGGCACCTTTTAAAAAAAGAGAGAGAGAGAAAGGAAATTCAGTATGCTATAATGAAGGAGGGTGACTCAATGACCTCCAAAGCCCCTTCCAGCTTTATATCTAGTTCTGTGATCCATGATTCTAAGCAGAGGCAGAAAAGCCCAAGACAGGCCCCACAGCATCCAACAAAAACGCTAGGTCCCAGCCAAAATGAACGTCGGCAGAATTTCCTTCTGAAGCAGCAGTTCGAATATCCAAATAAGTTTTGTCTATTTTGGATACAGGCAACTGTAGGACCTCACTACTGCCTGACAGGGGAAGCCAATATTAGAGAAGGGCCTGTATTGTAAGAAAACCCTTTCTGTCAAATCTGAGGGTTGCCTAATTACAATCTTAGGGTTTCGAGTAGGTGGTTCCTTCAAAGGAATTCATTAGTTTGGCATTTGTTGTACCAAAAAACCTCTTCATTTATGTAGGTGTTTGTTTGTTTTTTTTCTCCCCAGGAGTTGAAAGAGCTCAGCATAGCACATGGACCTTGATGTTGACTTTAACATAATCTGGGGGACACTTTTTGCTAATGCAATCTGATTATTTGATGTTAGCAAAAGCATCCGATTTTGCTGATAATGTTTGGTGTATATTCAGAAAACACTTTGTGCAAAGATCCACCTCTTAAGAAATTTAGCAGTGAAGGAAAAGAGAAAAGAGAAATCAACTTTCACAGCCTCCCTCTTCATTGGCCCACTTTAGCCCCTTGCAATCTGGCTTCTCTGTTTCTGTTGAGGGCACCATCCAAATTTCAGCCTCTTCGGTTCATAATTTCACTGTTATCCTTGACCCCTCAGCCTCCCTTGACCCACATGTTCATTAGTTGCCAAATCATGCCATTTTCTACCTCTATTACATGTCTTCTCTTCCATCTGAACCCTTTTCTTTATTTTAATAGCTACAGCTTAAATTGACTTTCATCACTTCATGCTTGGATTATTGCAACAGTCTCCTAATTGGCCTGAGTCCCGCAGTCTCTCCCTACTCTGACCCATAATCCACAGAGAGGCAAAGATGAATTTTCTTAAGTATGAATCTGAGCATGTCACTCTCCTATTCAAACTCCAGTGGCTTCCTGCTGCCTCTAGGATAAATTATTCATTCATTTGTTTAGCTTTAAAAACCCTTCACAACCTGGCCCCAATCTATTTTCTATCCTTGTTAGACATAATACCACTTCCTGCACTGGATCATCCAGTCAAACTGGTCTTCTCTCTGTTCTTCATTCTGTCCCCACTCCGTAGGCCATTGCACTGCCTGTCCCCCATTTCTATGTAAGGTTCTGTCCTTTTAAGTCGAGCCACCCAGAATGCACTCTCACCTCACTACTGCATCCTGGGACCCCTCTCTTTAGGATGCAACTCAAGTACCAACTTCTGCATGAAGCCTCTTTGTGGATCTTCACTGCCAGTGTACTACCTCTCAACCTATGGCATATGCAACTATTTTTAGTATTTATTTATGCTTATTCTGTATATACTTATTTATGCCCTTGTTGTCTTTAACCTTAGCTCCTTGTCAGTAGGGGTTGTTTAATACCTTGTAATCGTACCTCTTAGCACAATGTCTGGCACAAAATAGACCCTTAATAAAAACTTCTTGACTGATTTCCACAATAGAATGGCTCTCCTAGAGGTCATTCATGCCCTCTTAATCATCAAATACAATGGCTCTTTCTCCATCCTCATCTTCCTTGTCCCTTCTGCAGTTAACTACCGACCTCCTTGAAATTCACCCATCCCCTCAACTTTTTGATGACATACTACTCCCATTCTTAGGCCTCCCTTTCTGTCCCCTTCATTGACTTTTATTCCTCCTTTCACTCTCCATCCTCACACTCACCTCCTATACACATACATATATACAAATGCACGAACTCCCCACAACTCTGTCTTTGGTCCTCTTCTTTCTCCCCACTCTTTCCTTTGGCAATTGCATTCATTCCCACCACTTCAAAGATCATTTTTATGCAGATGATTCACTACAGATTGATCACTCTGACCAACTTTATTTTATGATAACGCTGTCAATACATTGTAAGCAAACACAACAAACACAAGTCATGAAAACCTTTCCAAGTATTATTCAACTGATCAGTCATTTATAACATGAAATGACTTGCCTCCTGTAACATTGTTTTGCCTAACACTTTTCATGGCCTATCAGTGCCCTTTCTCACAAATTGTATTTATTTCATATCTATCTGTATATATCTATTTTGTTCCTAGCTTAAGGAATAAACCATTGGTCTAAGAAGGAAGAGGTATGCTTGTGATTAATGCTTGATATGCTTACTAATGTAGAAGAAACTTAAAGACTTAATTCCCATCCTTAAGGAATAAAGATCTTCTAAAGAAATGGGGTGTATTACAAGTACAGCTTGAAGAAGAAGTTATGGTTGTGTATCAGCATCTGTAGACATAGCTAAGGGAGCAGTAACGTTGGGATGGGGTGAGAGAAAGATGAGTTGAAATGAACAAAAATTCAAAATGTTCCAACAGTTCCTTCTTTTAAATGGAAGTTATCTTTTTTTTCCTTTTTTTTTTTTTTTTTTGCTTTTTGGAGGGCATTTGGGGTTAAGTGACTTGCCCAAGGCCATATGGCTAGTTTTTGTGTTAAGTGTCTGAGGCCACATTTGAACTCAGGTCCTCCTGACTCCAGGGCGGGGGCTCTACTGGAAGTTATCTTTCAAGCCTTTAATGGGGGTTCCTCTCTATGTTAGCCCCTTTACAACGACCCAGAATGACAGATATTTGTGTCAGTCTAAGCCCATTAGATGGAGCTCACCATTACAAATGCCAGATTGGTGAGAAAGGGAGAACTTTAAGCCTGCTTCTATCCCACCAGCCAGCTGATTTTAATTTCATGCATGAAATTCCATCCAAAGTAGACATTAAAATACTCAAGAACATTCTAGTAGACTTGAATGAGAAGTGGTTAAAAAACAAATTTAATGGAGAATCTCAGATCAATAGTCTTCCAAACTACTTGCTATAAGGTGATTTTGATGAAGACTAGAAAATGTGATTACTTTCACAGCAATCAGTGTGACATAGCAGAAAGCTGGAAATAGCTCCAGGAAAACCTTGGTTCAAATCCTACCTCAGTCCTGTATTAATTTTGTATGGAAGTACCAACTCAAATGTATATTTGTATAGAAAATTTCAGCTACTTGATGAGACTGCTAGTTAGTAGGGTAAGGGACTGTAGCGGCAAGCACCCCAAGCACGTCCTCAGGGTTTGCTGCCCATACAGGTTCTTGGATCTGCTTTGTTAAAGGAAAGCAACTCAAAATGGGTTAACAAGCTTACTTTAATCAGTCAGACATATATCGTTTACCTTGTTCAGGGGAAAAGGTCAGCACCCCGAACTTCAAAGTATACAGGCAGAATTATCAAGACAGAAACAGAGCAAGTAGACAGATTTCCAAACTGTCCAACCATTACATCCATACCCAGTCAACATCTGGGTTTCCACATCTGGGGTTTTTCAAAGCCGGGGGGGAGGGGGGGGGGCTGGACAATGGCTTCCCAGAATACAGATCAAATCACAGAACACTTCTCAAAGTTCCCAAAACAAAGCCTCACATCAGGGCTTATATAGCCTTCTCCTGGCTCAGAGAATGTAACAACCTTATTGACCCACTGGCCAATCAAAAAGTATCTACTGAAAAACAAGCCTCCCACGCCAGGCTTCAGGTGCACTTTAGCCTAGGGGCAGGGAAGATCTTCCAAATTTGAATTCCCATTACAGGGACAGAGCTGTAAACCTGGAGTTAAGAAGATTTGAGTGCAAATCTAGCCTCAAATGTTTATTAGCTGTGTGACCCTAGGTAAGTCACTAAATTTCTGTCTACTGCAGTTTCCTCAACTGTAAAACGAGGATTAAATGAAGTAATATTTGTAAAATGCTTAGTCAGTTCCTGGAACACAGTAGGTGCATAGTAAATGCCTATTTCCTTCCTTCCTTTCTTCCTATCAAAGTCTTCCCAGCCAGGGTAAAATATCTAAAGATTTAGAGATAAAGAGAAGAGCCAAACTAGATTTGAAGCTGAAAGCTCCTGATTCAAGCCTTCTACAAAGCCTAGCCCTGGACCGCCCTACTCTAAAATGACCAGGGTTGTCTTCTTTTTATGTTTTTGAAGTTCAATAATCTCCACAAGAAATAAAGAGGAACTTGAGGACAGAAAGCACCCCCCCCTCCAGGGCCAAGTGCGTCCATTGTCTATCCTTCAGCCTTAACATATCAGGGTGTATCTGGCAGTACAAGGCTTGAGCACAAGCTCAGAATCATCTACATTCTCTGAGCATGCTTATTTTCAAACATTAAGTTGTGGTGAATGCAAAAAAATGTGCAATAAAGAGCCCCAGGCTTTACCGCAATCTTAGATTTAAAACACATAATATAAGGTTTGGGACTACTGACTGAGCCTCTTTGGGCATGTGCTGTGATAAATCTCAAGTCAGTAGAAGCTGCCAGCAAGTGACTAAGGTTAGTAATATTATTGTAAGACACTTTGAGATGTTTCTGGATGGGAATGGGAACTGTAACTACAAAATGACAAATTAATGTAGCCAGGGTTGGATGACCTTCACAAGTCAGGCCAGGCAAAGTCCCATGATGCCAGGGCACGAGGCAGCAGGTCACTGCACTCTTCCACTATCTTAAAAGAACCAGGGATTTGGTTAACCCAACTGGCCCAAGTCACATGCAAAGCCGCCCACTGGGAGATCCACTCTCACAAAATAACCCACTTGAGTTAAGTTTTATAGCAGTTGGAAGGAAAAAAAATGAATGATTACAATAGTGATGCAGTTAGAAAAAATAAATCTAACGTGGTTTTTTGTTTCCAACACTTGCCTATGAATTCGCTTATTTTCTGTTTTTCAGAATTGAAATAGGCACTTTTATCATGGGTTAGTTGACTGGAAAATTGAAAAAATATTAACAACAGTCACCAGTTTGTTTTCCCTTTTCCAAAGAAGGTGGCCCAGAGGTTCAGATTAATTTTAAACATACCCACACACACACACACACATACATGCACGGAGAAATGCACACATGGGTTGGATGAACTCTCTTCTTTTTTTCTAAAGCAAAGGTTCAGGTTTGTGGCCTCTGACCTTTCTCCAACTGTGCTTCAGGAATTGGAGATTTGTCCCTTTCGTGGCTTTATGCAAAGTAGGACAAAACCATATTGGAGTGTCTGACTTATGTGGCTTTGCAGGCCTTGCCAATAAGTGAAATTCAGACTTCAGCTGTGGAAAACTGCTTCTTTTGGCTGGAAAGCCACAGTTTACCAAATTGTGTTGTGGGGGGAATTGACGGCCCTGAAGATTAATTTGTACTCACTCTGCCTCTGGGGGACCTCCACCGGACATTTGGCTGCAGGAGCTGACTGTTCCATTCAGTGTTGTAATGCAAAACCACACAGGAGGAGGAATGCAGTACAAATGTCGCCAGCGAGCAGCCCCTCTCATCCAGGAGAGCTGAGCTTTCTGCATTTTCCCCAAAATCACTTTCACAGGCAGAAGGGTGAAAGTTGATGTTTGCTTCTTAGCTGACCACAAAGTCCCTCCTGGGTCCCTTGCCACCTGATTGGAGAGTGTTGCCAACATTTCACAACATTCTCTCTAAAACATGCCTGCATCATTACCCATCCCACTGATCAGGAGAAATTCATTGTCTTAACTGATGATGAAAAAAGAGTAAGGCGAGCTGTAGTAACTGAGGAAAAACCAAATTGATTAATTCAGCATGATTCACTTATCTAAACACAAGATGAGATAAAGAGGGGGAAAAGATGCTGGATTCTTAAGTTGTAGTAAATGGGTGCCCCCACCCTCTTCTTCTAGACTGAGTTACAATTTCTCCTTAGAGATAAGCAGAAGCCATGTGGATTCAACAGCTACCTGAGTGCTATGTATCCCAGCCACCCCCTCCCCTAGGGGTGGTTGCTTCTCTGTGCTGGCCCCATGCCTCCCCTAAATGAATTTTCTCCAAGCACAAGCACTGGATTTGGAGTCAGGAAGACATGATTTGAATCTTGACTTGCATGCTTGCTAGCTGTGTGATCCTGAACAATTCACTTTATGTTTCTGACCCTCAGCTCTATAGTTCTACAGTAAAACCTCAGTTTTATAGACCCTATCTGTAAAAAGGTGGGGGAGGGGATATGGACTCATTGACCGCTAAGGTTCCTTCTGGCTTTGCCTAAACTATTAGCTCTACTTCCAATGACTTTCCACTTTCCAAGCTGTCTACAATACTGTGGAGCTTTTTGGCCTATGGAGTCCTCCATTAACCATGATGTCATACTTTAAAATCATGTTTTCCATTACATGCTGAAAGTTGATGTCCTTTAAGTTTTGCCCTGGCCAATTATTGCAATATGTACACCTTTGTGGGAAGCATTGTAGAGCTGACTAGACATTTCTACACTAGTTTTTATGGACACCTCTTTA
Organism: Petaurus breviceps papuanus; assembly: GCF_028583685.1. Taxonomy (NCBI): domain Eukaryota; kingdom Metazoa; phylum Chordata; class Mammalia; order Diprotodontia; family Petauridae; genus Petaurus; species Petaurus breviceps. Next base: position 89,627,775 of record NW_027186296.1, read on the forward strand.
TTTTTGCATTAAAACAGTGAAGGCTTGCCTAAAATAGTCTTTTGGTTCATTCTCTGTCCATTCTGTCAATTCGTTGTTGTTCAGTCATTTCTGATTCTTCTGGAGTTTTCTTGGTAAAGATACTGGAGTGATTTGCCATCTCCTTTCTCCAGTTTATTTTACAGGTGAGGAAACTAAAGCAAACAGGGTTAAGTGACTTGCCCAAGGTGATATAGCTAGTAAGTGTCTGAGGCCAGATTTGAGCTCATGAAGAGGAGTCTTCCTGACTCCAAGCCCAGCACTCTATCCCCTGTGCCACCTAACTGCCCTTATCAGAACTGGGGACTGAAGGATCCATAGACTGGCAGCTAAATGGACCAGTGGCTTAAATGCTGGGTTTACTCAAAAGGACTAAATTCTAATCCTGATTTTGACACTGACTAGCTCTGTGACCTGTTAAAGTCAGTTAACTTGTCTCAGTTTCCTCATCTGTAAAATGAGGGAGTTAGACTTCATGGCTTCCAAGGCCCCTTCCAGTCCTAAATCCTATGATCATCTTTCTCCGCATTGTTTATATAAACGATACCTTACATGCACACTTCATTTTGCATTTACTTTGTTTTTATCAGAGTTCATTTTTAATCCCCATATACTGAGATAGCACTTTGTATAGATCTTCTATGAAGGAATTAGGAGAATATATGTACAAGAATTGCAGAAGATTAGAAGGGATGAAGAGGTGGTCATGTGTATTGCAAACTTCCTAGCTGGACATTTGACACTCTTCTCTTACTCCAACCTGTCTTTCCAGCATTATTTCCCATTACTCCCTTTCACCCACTTGGTGTTCCAGCCAGACTGGACGGCTAGCTCTTCCCTGAGCTCAATATTCCATTTCCTGTCTTTGTGTCTCAGTGCACGCTGTCCTCTGTGCCCTAAATTCACTCACTCCTGCCTTTCAGAATCATTGTCTTCTTTCAAAGTTCAGCTCAGGCACCACCTTCTCTGTGACATCTTACCTGATTCACCCAATTGCTCCAAATCATTCATTCCAATTCTCCCTCCTACACTCCCCATGATCATTTGTGTTCCTGTATGCCATGCAATCTCCCATTTGGATGCATGCCCTCCTACACTTCAGTTCTATAGCTTCCCCCAGGAGATCTGATTTTTCTTCTCTAAGGTAGCATGTTGTCCATAGTGACACAACACTCTTAGAGGACATGGTCTCCCTGTGCTCCAAATCCCTGTAAATTAAATCTCCATCTCCCATTACAAAATGTATCTTTCACCCCAGTGGGACCCCCTCCTACTGTTGAGTCATGATATCACTGCCCCCCCCAATTCTATCCCTCCCTTTCTACCTCACCCATTCTCCTGTAGCCTCTCTTAATGGTGAGATACTAGAGGAGTTTTTCCTTTTATTGTTTACCATGAACTTGATTCAGATTGATCACGTTGACCTTTATCCTCTATTTCCCCTCTCTCCCCTTTTGTGCATCCTCCCATCCTTCACTTTTGTCCCACAAAGTACATTGTAAGGGAAATTGGTAGTTTTAATCCACAGTATTTCAGACCTGATCATCCATTACTCTTTCTCCTATTTTTCCAGATTCTTTCATCCTTATTCTTTTGTGTACTATTAAAAAGAAAGCTCTTCATAGACTGTATGTTATGAAAGTTTTTTTGAGCTCATGTCTTTTTCTTTCTAGTTTTTTTTTCTTTTAGTAGTTTCTAGAGAGGAGGTAGGCAGCTAGGTGGTACAGTGGATAGAGAACTGGGACTTGAGTCAGGAAGATTCATCTTTCTGAGTTCAAATATGGCCTCAGACACTTCCTAGCTGTGTGACCCTGGGCAAGTCACTTAACCCTGTTTGCCTCAGTTTTCTCACCTGTAAAATAAGCTGGAGAAGGAAATGGCAAGTCACTCCAGTATCTTTGCCAAGAAAACCCCAAATGGGGTCAGTGAGTCAGACAGGACTGAAACGACTCAACAACAGCAGAGAAGGGGTAATTAATTTTGTTACTTGTGGTTTCCTTGGCAGTTGTATTTAGTTAATTTTTTTTTTAATTTCTGTAGTTCAGGGTGTTTGTAAGCCAAACAATCTACTCACATTTGTTTTGTTTTGAAGAACATTTCAAATACTTCTCTTGCTGAACGTCTTTTTTTTTTTTCAGGAAAGATTGGACTAAAGTTTACAGGGAATGTCAACTGGGATGGCATCTTGAGCTCCTTTGCCTCTCAGAATGTATGATTCCATGCTCTCCTGAAGTTTCTGGTCAGCCCAAAAGAGTTTTGTATTATTCATATTTTGTTTCTTTTATATTCAAAGACATTTTCTCTTGGTCATTTTCAGAATTTGATATTTGTCATTGGAATTGTTACATTTAACCATTATGTGTCTTTGATTCTGAAGGATATATACGTATATATGTATATATACATACATATACACTCATATACATGCATGCATGCATACATGCACACACACATATTTCACCACTGGAGGCGATCTGCAAATTCTTTCTATTGGCTCTCTTATTTCCGTGCTGAGAAAAAGGTCTGGGCAATTTTCTTGTATTAATTTTTGCATTGTGGTGTTCCAGTTTTTGACTTGTCATGTTTTTCTAGAGGTCTATGACCCCTAAATTGTTCCTATTCATTCTGTCTTTAAGATCTGTCTATTTTGTTTGAACAGACATCATATTTTCTTTCAACATAGTTGTTTGCTTCCTGCCTTCCAGATTGTTCTTCTTTAGTATACACGTATTCTCAATCATTGTTCTCTCTTTTACTTCTTTGGAGAGAGACTTGCCACCATGAATTCAAGCTTTTCTATTCTGCTAATTATTTTTCTGTGCAGTCCAGAACAAATTCTGCCACTAGTTCTCATCTAAATTCTTCTCTTGAGCTTCTGATTTGTCTCCTGGAACATTCTAGAGCATCTTGCTGCAATTCCATGCTTCTTGGGAATCCATAGGATTCTGTTTTTCTTCAGATGTTGGTTCAGTTTCAATACTGGGGATATTTGTAACCTTTTAGACATCTTGTTTTTTTATCTTCCATTACGATTTCAGTATCTTCCTTGTTGAATTATGTGCTTGTGTGCTGGGTTTTTAACTTTTTCTTCCTACAGGGATCTTTAGTGGTTTTTAAAATATTTCCCCTGATACTCACTTTCTCAATTTTTATTTTCATGGAAAGTTTACTTTTGGAGTTGGACGTCAAAGCTGTCTCAGCTTCTTCCCCTAGAGGGGAATTCATTTTCCCTCCTCTTAGACCCTTCCTGAAAAGTACCATCTGACCTGGCCTCCAACTAGATGCCATTCCCCTCTTCTTCAGGCCCAGTGCAACACCAAGTGTTAGTCCCCTGAACCTTTTCCCTCTATTATTTATTTTTCTGGCTGGACTGAATCAGGGTCTTCCACTTTCTTCAGGCTTGGGTTCAAATCTGACCTCTGACACTTCCTAGCTGTATGATCCTGTTTTCCTCAGTTTCCTCATCTGTAAAATGATCTAGAGAAGGAAATGGCAAACCACGCCAGTATCTTTGCCAAAAATAACCCCAAGTGGGGTCATGAAGAGTCAGACATGATTGAAACTACTGAACAACAACGGAATGTAAGCTCTTTAAAGACAAGAACTGTTTCTGTTTTATCTTTGGATCACCAGCACCTACTACAGTTCCTTCCAAGTAGTAGAAGTTTAATAAATGTTTGATGAATATAATTCAATTTAAATCATATCTCTTAAAGTGAAGTCAATTCAGTTGCCTTGAATGGGTAGATAGAGTTATCACACAAGAAAGTAAAAGAAAATCACCTCTAAATCAATCATTTAAAATAATTTTCTGAAACAGCTGCAGTTTTTCTTGAAGCTCTTGGACAATACTTGCAAACAAGAAATAATTATCTGCAGAAAGCAAATGCAGGAAGCATGCAACATCAGTCATGACTGCTTTTGTGCAGACCAAAAAAAGCATTTAAGGCAGTAGAAAAACAGCAGCCTTGAACACATTGCACAACAGTGGGATAAACTCATGGTATGTCAACATCATCGAGCAGATAAATGGCAGATGCAGAACACTGAAGTTCAGTTGTTTATGGATCTCTGAAAGTACTTGTGGCTGCCTTAAATAAGCAGACCATGGCCTGACGTGTAATGTGGGAGTCAGTTTACTGAGGCATGCTCAAGACAGACCGGTACAAGCATAAAACGCTCCTTAAAGAAATAAGGAATTTGGCACAGTAAGTAGACCCTGGAGTCAGGAGGACCTGAGTTCAAATTTGAACTCAGACACTTAACACAAAACCTAGCTGTGTGACCTTGGACAAGTTACTTAACCCCAATTGCCCCCCAAAAAAGCAAAAAAAAAAAAGGAATTAATTAAATAATCTGAGGTATTCTTTCTGACAGCAAAGAATTGGAAACAACATTGGTGCCCTGTACCTGAGAATGAATGATCAAATTATGGTTCATGAATGTATTGGAATATTATTGTACCATAAAATATGATGAATATGAAAAATTCAGAAAAAACATAGTCGATTTGTAAACTGATTATGATTGAAGAAAACATAAGAGGAAAATAATATTCACAATATAACAACATAAACAAAGAGAAATAGAAAATGAAATGGAATGCTCTATAATCACAGTGACCAGTCATCTGGAGAAAAACTGAAAATTCAGCTCTTTCCCTTCATTGTAGAAATGGCAGGAATTATGGCTATGGAATATCATAGCTATTGTCAGATATGGTTGATGGATAAGTTAACTTTGTTGAACTTTTAAAGTTTTCTTTTGTTATTTGTTGCAAGAGAAGGCTGATGGGGGGGGAGGGAGAGGGATAGATTAAAAATAAATGAGGAAAAAGAAAAAGAGGAAGAAATGGAAAGGCAGGAGGAAAGAAAAAAGAAGGGGGTCATCCTAATCTAACTTTATTTCCTTTCTTGACTAGCAAATCAGAGAAATGCTATAAACATTTGTAAGCAGTGACTCAAAGTTAATTTGCATAAGACTCTTCTCACTGTCGGAGATGATTAAACACCTAGTGTAACATTAGATCTTCTTCAGAGCATCTGATAAGATCTCTTTCTGTATCCTTGTAAATAAATTCCAGCACTGAGGTAAAAAGGGGTGGATGGAAGGGAAGGAATAAACATTTATTAAGCACTTATTAGGTACTAGGCACCTTATCAAATACTTTACAAATATTATAACATTTGATTGTCAAACCAACCCTAGGATGGAGGTACTATGAACTTAATAGTACAATGAAGTGGATTCTTAATCTAATTGATTTGCTGGGTTCCAAGAAGGGTGGTTGGTGGTTCAGCATTAACCTGGAGAGCGCTGTCAAATGAAAAGCCTCAGGATTCTGACCTGACTTGGCCTTATTCCCTGCAGCAAGAATACTTACCAAACTTATGGGTGACACAAAGCTATGAGGGATAGCTAATAATAATCACAGCTCACATTTATATAGAACCTTAAAGCTTATAAGGTACTGTCCAATAGTCCAGAAAAGTAGGTAGTGCAAATAGTATTATCCCAAGCTTGTAGGTAGAGAGACTAAAAGGATAAGTTCTTTCCCCAGAAGTACACAGCTAGAGGGAACTGATCCATCCATTCTGGAGAGCAATTTGGAACTATGCCCAAAGGGCTATAAAACTATGCCCAAAGTGCATACCTTTTGCTCCAACAATACTATCTAGTTAATGCTAATGCAATACTCGTAGAGGCCACTATGAATGTACATGTGTAGGTCCAGGGTAGATTTGCAAAATATAATAAACTCTCTTCCTCAAAGGCAAAACCAAAATATTTATTTGGAATATCATTAGGTACCAGGAGGTAAGATTTAACAGGGTTCTTATCATTAATCCAGGGAGCATGACATCTTAAGCCTTCTTTCTATTAGGCCTCCCCACAAACAAGTTCCCCTAGGTAAAATTCCTCTCTCCACCCTCTCAAGCTGTTTCTCTCTCTCTCTCTCTCTCTCTCTCTCTCTCTCTCTC
>NW_027186296.1:89633873-89757477 GCF_028583685.1 Petaurus breviceps papuanus
CTCTCTCTCTCTCTCTCTCTCTCTCTCTCTCTCTCTCTCTCTCTCCTCTCTGCTTTGTTGGATAAGCTCCTCCTACACTGAGCTCCATGTCACTCAGGATACCTGTGAGTCAGGTTGTATCAGCAGGTCACATAGGTCTATTAATGGTCAGGGAAGATCTTCCTATTTCATTAACATTATATACTGTTAGGTCTATATCCCAAAGAAATAAGAAAAGGAAAAGACCTATATGTACAAAAGTATTTATAGGAGCTCTTTATTGTGGTGGCTAAGAATTGGAAATTGAAGGGATGCCCATCAATTGGGAAATGATTAAATAAGCTGTGATATATGATTGTAATGGAATAATATTGTGCTAAAAGAAATAACAAGCAGGATGATTTCAGAAAAACCTGTGAAGATTTACAAGAACTGATGCAAAATGAAATGAGCAGAACCCAGAGAACATTGTACACAGTAACAACAAAACTGTATGATGAAGAATTGTGAATGACTTAGTTATTTTCAGGAATATAATGATCCCAAATAATTATTGATGAAGTATATTATCCGCCTCCAGAGAAATAATTGATATTGTTTGAATACAGACTGAAGTATGCTATTTTTCACTTTCATTCTTTTTCTTTTATTTGAGTCTTCTTATACAAAATGACAAATATAGAAATGTTTTTACATGATTGTATATGTATAACCTATATTTGATTGCTTACCATCTCAGGGAAGAGGGAGGGGAGGGAAGGATGGAGGGATAGGATTTGGAACTCAAAACTTTTAAAAAATATGAAAAAAAGAGTGCAACACATACTGGTTGATAAAAATGTAAAAAAATAATAAAGTGCATTATTTGCTGTTTAAAGAGCATAAAAAGGAAAACTAGAAGTATACAGCTAGAGTCTGAGCTGAGATTTCAATCCAGGCCCCTCCAGTCTCCAGCAATCATGTACAATACACACTACTACTAGCACATTAGATGTCAAAATTGTGACCCCCAAAAGGTCTCAATGAGCTGCTAAAATAAGGTGTCAAATCTGATAAGATGGAAGTTAGGAAGGAAAAAAAAACTGTAGTCCTATAATAAGGTTTAAAAAGTCAACTGTATGAATACAGTATGGGTAAGATGTGGTTGGACAATAGTTCATATGAAAAGAGGCTAGGGATTTTAGTGGCTTTTTTTTAAATAGATTTAGATTTAGAACTCACTATGATTCAGTAGCAACATGTAGTAACCAAAAGTGCTTATACTATCTTTAATTGAATTGTTGTTTTCATCATTTCAGTAACGTCTTACTCTTTATGACCATATTTGAGGTTTTCTTGGCAAAGATGCTAAAGTGGTATGCCATTTTTTTCTCCAGCTCATTTTACAGATGAGGAAACTGAAGCAAACAGGGTTAAGTGACTTTTCCAGGGTAATACAACTAGTAAGTATCTGAGGTTGGAGTTGAATTCAGGAATTCCTGACTCCAGAACCAGTGCTCTATCCACCATGATGCTTTAACCTCCACTTTGATATGACAGTATCCCAAACCTTTCTAGTTCTTTGGGTCTGGCAACTTGGATTTACTTCAAGTTGTTTCTTCTTTGGACATATCTCCTCTGCTGCTTAATATCTCCTCTTCCTGCTCTCTTTTGGAAACTTCCAAGTCCCTCCCTAGTACTGGCCAATCCCTAGTACTTCACTGCCCAAGACATCAAAGATAAGAAATCAATTGAATCCCCAAGTCCTTAAGTAAGAACTCAACCCCTCTTTATAAAACAAAAGGCCTTCTGCAGTCTCTGATTACTGTCTGGTATGAAGAAAATAAAGAACCCAGGTATCTTCCACATTGACTAGGAGGAATGACAAGAGTTTGGTGGAACATAAGTGTTCCAGGTCTAAGGGCAGTCCTTAAGGACCATCAATATCTTTCTTCTTCCTCCAGTTCCAACTGGAAGACCACAACACTCAAGATTCCAAAGACCTCCCTGACTGACTTTGCTCATGTGTTCCTACACCTAGATGTCTCATTCCATTCTGTCAACTAAAATTCATGTTAATAGAGGCCTGTTTCTTTACTCATAGCCTACATGACTCTTTTGTGAAACCTTACTAAGGCTCCATGGGGCCATCTCCAATTGTCCCGATCTATATCTTGCCACTGGACCCAGATATCTTTGGAGGAGAAAGTGAGGCTGATGACCTTGCACATCCCTGCCTCACTTAAATCCAATTCACTTGCAAGTCATGGCATCATCTTCCTGTTGTCATGGTCCTCTTCAAGAATGAAGAACAAACAACAATTAAGGCTTCAAACTACTGCAATGGACTGAAAAACCTAATCAGACCACTTTAAAAATACTATATTCAGTTTGTCATGACACATTTTAATATGAGCACTGCTCATCTGGAACATATCCTGAAGATGACCAAGAAGAGACTTGAAACCACGCCATGAGAGGACTGGCTGAAGGAACTACTGCTATTTAGCCTGGAGAAGAGAAGTCTTTGGAAGGAAGGAAATGACCGCTGTTTTCAAAGGGTTGTCACATGGAAGAGAGATTAGATTTATTTTGCTTGGCTCCCTTTGACAGCGCTAGGACCAGTACGTGGAAGCTGTAAAGAGGAAAATTTAGGCTCAATCTGAGAACAATTTTCTAGCTCCGAGAGTCATATTAATGTGGAATGGACTCCTTTGGGAGGTGGTGCATCCCCTACCACTGGAGATCTTAAAGCAAGGGCTTGGTGATTTTTCAAGTACAAGATCAACTGCATGAGGAATTGTTTATCTTTTTTGTATCATGGCAGTCTGATAAAACCTTTGGATTCCTTCTCAGAATAATGTTGGTTTTCTAATGCATAAAAGAAAATGCATAGGATTTCAAAGGAGATGACTTATTTGAAAACAGTTATGAAAATATTTTTTAAAACAAGTTCATGGATCCCAATTTAAGAACCCTTGATTCTAGATGTCCTCTGAAATTCCTCCCAGTTCTGAGATTCTGATGTTGTGATACCTTGGAATTGTTCTGGTATAAATGGAGTTGGCTTCTAATAAGTATAACTGTAATAACAACACAGGGCAGCTAGATGGTGTAATGTATAAAGCACCAGGCCTGGAGTCAGGAGGATCTGAGTTCAAATGTGACCTCAGACATTTACTAGCTGCGTGACCCTGGACAAGTCACTTAACCCTATTTGCCTCAGTTTCCTCACCTGTAAAATGAGCTGGAGAAGGAAGTGGTAAACAACTCCAAGATCTTTGCCAAGAAAACCCCCAATGGGGTCACAGAATGTCGATTTTGACCAAAATGACTCAGCAACGACAAAATAACAATGCACAGTGTAGTTACAAAATATCACTTTGGAAGATCACAACTCAACTGTAAGGTAGATAGAGGAAGTGTTATTACTTCCATTTTACAGAAGAAAAAAAAAACTGAGGTTTACCAATGTTGCAAATGTTACACCAGACACCCACCATATAACAGAGCTAAAACCAAGGGTTCATGTTGTTTCCATCACATTTTATAGGAAATATAGCTCATACATCCTTAATGTAGAATTTAAATTGTGGATTGCCTTTCTTTTTATGCTCCTAAAGCATTTACTAAGTATTGCACCCATGGTCCTTGCAAATAGGCACAGAGCAGCTTTTACTGTCCACATTTGTGCTAGAGAAAATGAAACAAACTGGAATAAAGTTACTCACCTGTGATTAAAATGAGTCGACAGCAGAACTGAGAATAACTCCAGATTTCTTGATTGCAATAGAATGAATTAGTTTTCTCTTGGATTTTTGTTCCTTGTTATAATGTGTTGTGTTTTTGTTTATATCTTCAACACACTTCTTTTTATAAATATGTATTCACTTTTTCAATCACAAGTGTTTTAATAATTTCCCTAGTTTATAAAAACTATGGCTTACTATGGTTCTATGGTAAACTATGGATCCCCCATATCTGGGTTTTCTTTTCCCCAGCTAAATAAATATCCCGTTTCTTCAACCAATTCTCTTATATGCCATGGGTTCAAGTCCCTTCCTCATTCTGGCTACCCTAACTCTGGGCAAATTCAAGTTAGTTTAATATCATGCTTTGTAATGGACAGACTTTTAACATGGTACCAAGAAGTGACCATCGATAACTTCACCTGTCATAGGATGAGGGCAAAGTGGAGCAATTACATTCCTCTGACTGGACTAGAAACTTCCTGTAATGCAGCCTAAGATCTCATTGGCCTTTGGGGAGGCCACAAGACCCTGTAAATTTATATTAAACTTATAGACCACTAAAGTCTCTAAGGTTTTCACACATGAAATACTTTTGAGTCCCATCTCCTCTATCCTGTACCTGTTAGGGTGATTCTTTGGAAAACCCAAATGATTCCTTGCATTGATCCCTAGGAAATGGCATTTTCTCAGTTTCAGCCCATTATTATATCCTTTTTAACATTTTTTGCTCCTAATTCTGCCATTTCGTTGATGAACTATCCTTCTCAACTTCATTTTGCTAATGTGATAGGCATGCTATTAGTACCTTCATCTAAATATTTAATAAAAATTGTGAATAGAAGAAAATTCTACAACAGAAGCTAGAAGTAATATGGTGATTGCATAAAGGACTTATCAATGAATTTCACTATCATTTGAAAGAGACTGACCTATATGTCTACAACAGAATGCATACAATCTACATTGCTTACATTGTGACATTCAATTGAATGATCAACCAATTAGTATTTATTGCTTAGAGAGGCATTATAGATGGAAACAATCTGAGCCTATGAGAGGCAGCTAGGTGGAACAGTGGATAAAGTACTGGGCCTACTTGATTATCCAATTGTATGTCATAATTTAAGTGTTGTACATTCTGTACACACTTTTTTTTCTGTTGTAGATGTATATGCAATCACCATAATATTTTCACAAATCAGAGTATCTAGAAAACTCTACCACCTATAGGGAATCTCTCTTCCATTTGGTTTTTGTGTAGAACATTCAGCGGTAGAAACTTTTGTTAAGCAAATGTCTTATCATTCACTTAATGCTTATATTCATGGGATCACTGAAAAACTTGTCTTAATGGTTGTGTCTATAAAGAAATCCCATATGATCTTGGTAAATACATGAGACACCTAGCTGCAGCAGTGCTTTTTTTTTTTTGAGGTGGGGAGGCAAGGCAGTTGGGGTTAGGTGACTTGCTCAAGGTCATACAGCTAGTAGCAGCAGTGCTTTCTAAGGCTGCATTTTACTTTGCTAAATCAAATGGTTTGGTCAGGGGGAGGCTGATAATTAAGCAAACATAGCTAAATCGTGTATTCCCTACACTCTTTAATCATTTGTGCAGCTGAAAATATGGTCTTCTATAGAAAATTGTCTGTGAAAGCCTGCCAGTTCCCTACTTACATTTCTGTGAGCAGTGCCCTGAATACAAGCACAAACAATTCTCATATGTTTGATGGCTTGCTGATGTCCTCTTGGTAAAAGTACTTTTTTGCTCTTTTTTATTCTTTTGACATATTCTCCTCTATGAGATGTTATAAAAATATATTCATGAATGCCCTTAAAGTTGTATCATTTCCATGCATGGAGTTCTTCTGTTTCTGATGAAATCCAGTAGCTTCTAGGATCTTCTGGGTCCTTCTTTGTATAGATGGTGATTAAACTTTTCAAAGACGTGATGATAATCAGAGCTGATATCTTTATTTTTATCTATTTCACATTTTTCAGAGTCAAAGATTCATTGAAAAGATGAATGCAATGGTGTTGTAACTGTACCCAGTATCTCCTCTAATCATTATCCTTTATTATAATTCAATACCAAGTTTAACTTTTACTCTCATCTAACCAATTATTTGTCCAAATTCACACACAACCAGGTGATTGCAACACAACTTCCAAATTGGTAACAGATCATTTCCTATCTGTTAAAATATAGTTAATTTCATTTTTTGTGTGTGTATATGTGATTGTTTTTGTACTTGCCATGACCAACACCAATGATGCTCTTCTTGAATAAAATATTCTTGAGTAGTCTATAAGCCATGGCCATCATTTGTTTCTTAATATTGAACCATATTTTCTAACATTTTCCCCCATCTTTTGGGCACACCTTTACATTGAAGTCTCTGATCAAGTCATATGTTGACTTGCTTTGGAGGACTTTTTGTTTTTGTTTTTTGCTTTTTGTAGTGGGGAGGGCAGGGCAATTGGGGTTAAATGACTTGCCCAAGGTCACATGGTTAATAAGTATTAAGTGTCTAAGGTCAGATTTGAACTCAGATCCTCCTGACTCCAGGTCCAATACTCTATTCACTGTGCCACCTAGCCACCCCTGAAGGAGTTTTTTAAGTGTGTCCTACAATTTCTCTGCTTCTTTATCCTCTGGCATATAATCTACAAATATATTCATCACAATCTGTCTGCACATGTCATAAGCATTGCAAGACAAGATGAAGTAGCCTATGAAAAGATGTTTCTTGTTGCTTTTAGTAATAAAATCAGTTTCACCAACTCCTTTATTCTTTGAATGAAAGAATCTCTGAAATGCAAACACAGGAGACAAGAGAAAGCTAGAACAGTAAAGATATTTGAGTGACTAGAAGGCTGGGAGATAAGAAGCAAGTTTCTCTGCAGACTTTGACTATCTTCAAGTGAAATGAAGACAAATATTGAGGTTGGGCATGATTTTACTGGTCTTAATGAAAATAAACAGGAGGGAAGAAAGGAATACACTAGGAAAGAGACAAGGAAGGAAGAGAAGTTCACTGTTTCCATAACTGAGGTGAATGAGAAGAGTACGTAAACATATAGGAAAGATTGATGGAGAGAGCACTGGAAACTCACTCTTTTCTGAACCACGCAAAAGAGGACTGAGTGTATACACACACACACACACACACACACACACACACACACATGGTTTGATATGGAAGAAATACATTAAACTCGACAGGAAAACAGACAAGAACAGAAAGATGAGAGTAGGTTTTTAAAAGGAGGGTAGAGTAGGGGAAGCAATAGTTATAAGCTAAATGAACTCCAATTTTGGAGTATATAATTCTGGTTAATGTAACAATCAATTATAACTCCAGAAGGCTGATGATAAATCAGACTTCCCACCTCTTGTCTGAGAAATGATAGAGTAGAGTTGCAAACTGAGACATATGTTTTCAGACACAGCCAATATGTGGATTTGTTTTGCTCAACTATATTTATTTGTTATAAGGCAGGGCTTATATATTTTAAGAGTGGAGTAGCAAATGAGGTAATAATAGCGATGCAAAAAAAAAGACAAGAAAGAAAAGATCATCAAGAAAACATTTTAAAACATATGGAGGAGAATGGACTGAAATTCAGAAAGGGACAAAGACAAGCAAGGCATTACCATGGTATTGTTGGTATTACCATGTTAAACTTAATATATACTTAAAAAACAAACCATATCAGGTTGACAATTTCATATATAACAATCTCTTTCAGTTCTTCATTGTATATGGAAATATTCATGTTAGCTGATGTTTGTCAGGTTCACAATTTTTGAACCTGAACAAAAAAGAAGAAAAAAAGGTAAGAAATCCAGCTGAAGAAGAAGGATTTGGAGATGGAAAAACAAAAAGAGAAGAGAAATTGATCTTAAGAAATAAAACTCCAAGAAGAAGAGGGGGAGAAAGAGGAAGAGAAGGAGGAGAAGAAAAAAAAAGAAGGGAGAGGAGGAGGAGGAAAAGGAAGAGGAGAAGGAGGAGCAGGAGCAGGATATGAGTAAGAAAAGCAAAAGAAGTTGGTTGTGATTGTCAAGATGCTAACGAGAATGATCCCACCACTTCCAACTATTTACCACAGCAGGGGCAGGGCAGCTACTAAAGAGAACTAAAACTCTTAAAAGAGAAATCAACCAAGGAAGGGACAATAGCTAAAGAATGAAATCTTAAAAACACAAAAGGAAACAATTTCAGTGAAAAGAGAAAGGGGAGTTGTATAAAGAGACTGAAATGGATAAGCAGGAAACTTAACAAATGATTTAGTTTTTAAAAAGACACTAGTTAAACTGTGCATAACCTTTGATCCAATGATATCATTACAAGACCTACATCCCAAAGAGATCAAAGAAAGAGGAAAAGGTCACCTGTGTACAAAAACATTTAAACCAGATGTTTTTGTAGTGGCAAAGAACTGTAAATTAAGGTGGTACCCATCAACTGGGGAATGGATAAAAAAACTGGTGTATATTAATACAATCAGATAATATTGTACAATAAAAATGAAAAAAGATTTGGTTTCAGAGAAAGCAGGAAAGAACTGAACTGATGCAGAGTGAAGTGATCAGGATCAGAAGAACAATTTATAAGATAGCAACATCATCAGAAAACAAACAACATTGAAAGATTTAAGAACTTTGATAAGTCATACTTATCAAAGGACCTATGAGAAGTCATACTACCCACAACTTGACAGAAAGGTGATGGATTCAGGGTTCATATTGAAACATTTTCTTTGGACCTGGACAATATAAGAATTTGCTTTGTTTGTGCATATTTGTTGCAAGAGCTTTATTTTTCTTTTCCAATGTGGGGAGATGATGAAAAGAGAATAAACAGCTACTTGTTCATTGAAAATTTGCTAAATTACTTGTTTACTCATATCTTAAAATAAAAATCAATCAACAAACATTTATTAAGCATCTGCTACGTGTCAGACACTATACTAGTAACCAGGGAAACAAATACAAAGAATGAAACAATCTTTGTTCACAAGAATTCTAATGGGGGAGACAAGAAGTACATGCATACACATATATAGCATAGATAGAAAGTGAGTACAAAATAGTTAAATACAAGGCAATGTGAAAGGGAAGGTATTGAATGAAAGTTGTGGTGGAAAGGGGAAAATCAGGAAGGGTTTCATGCAGAAGAAGGTGTTTGAGCTGTGTCTTATAGGAAAAGAGGATATCTGTGAGGCCAATGTAAGAAGGAATTGCATTCCAGGTCAATAGGACAGTCAGGATAAAGGCATGAAAAGAGAGTATCAGGTATCGTGTGAGGAACTGAGGAAAGTTCTGTTTGGCTGGATCCGAGAGAGTAGGAGGCAATTAATGTCTTAGGAGGCTGGAAAGATAGGTTGGGGCCAGGTTGCTTAGGGCTTTAAAGGCTAAACAGAAGAGTTTATCTTTTAGCCTAGAGGCAATAGGAAGCCACTGTAGTTATTACAGTAGGAGAGTCACATGGTCAGATCTGTGCTTACGGAAAATTACTTTGGCAGCAGGCTTTTGGATGGAGTGGTTGGGAGAGAGTGGGGGATTAATTAGGAGGCTGTTGCAATAAGCTAGGTGAGTGGCGATAAAAGTCTGGACTAAAGTAGTAGGTGTATGATTGGAAAGGAGTTGGATAGAAAAGATGTTATAAAGGTAGAAATAACAACTGATTAGATACATGCAGTGAGAAAGAGGGAAGAGTCCAGGAAAATGCCTAAGTTATAAACCTCGGGGCCTGGAAGGATAATGGTTCTTTGGACAGAAATAGGGAAGTTTTGAAAAGGGAAGGTTTTAGGGGGAAAGATAATGAAAGTTTTGGACATGTTGAGTTTAAGATGTTTCTAAGATACCCAATTTGAAATGTTTAATAGGAAATTGATGATTGGGATTGAAGCTCAGAGAAAAAACTGAGGCTGAATATATAGTTGTGAGAGCCTTCTGCATAAAGATGATAATTAAACTAATGGGAGCTGATAGGATTATACAAAAGAAAAAGCATAAAGGTATAAAAGAAGGGGGCCTAGGCTTGAACCTTGGGGAATACCATAGTTAAAGAGACTATATATGTAATGAAGGGCACTTAGGTGACGCCACTGTGAGTCAGGAAAACTCTTCTTCCTTAGTTCAAATCTGGCCTAAGATACTTACTAGCTATATGACCATAGGCAAGTCACTAAACCCTGTTTGCCTCAGTTTCTTCATCTGTAAAATGAACTGGACAAAGAAATGGCAAACCATTTCAGTGCCAAGAAAACCCAAAGTGGGATCACAAAGAGTCAGACATGACAGGAAAATGATTGAACAACAACAATGGGTAATAAGCTAACAAAGGAGACTGAGAAAAAATGGTCAGACAAGTAGGAGAAATCAGAGAGAGAGAGAGAGAGAGAGAGTAGGGCCACACACATACATAAAAAAGGCAATCTAGTTAGAGAGAATGGTCAATAGTGTACAAGACTATCAGATTTAGCAATTAAGCGATCAGTGGTAACTTTGGGGAGAGTAGGTCCAGTTGAGCAGGGAGTTCAGAAGTCAAATCACAAAAGATTTGAGGAGTGAGAGAAGTGGAACAAGTGTAAACAGCTTTTTCATGTCGTTTGAGAAGAGGAGGAGAGATATCAGATGATAGCTTGGGACAGTGAAAATTGTTTAAGGATGGAGAGACTAGGCCATGTTTCAAGGCAGAAATGAGTTGATAGGGAGAATTTGAAGATTCAAGAGAGAAAAGTATTGATTGAGGGTGGACATCCCAGAAAAGAGGAGATGGGATAAAGGATACACATAACACAGTTGGTCTTGGCAAGGAGAAGGGTCGTCTCTTTATCAGAGATGGGAAAAGGAAGAAAGAATGAGAGATGAGAGCAAGGAGTTTTGGAATGAAGAGAATGGAAGGAGAGTTCACAGCAAACAGCCTCAATCTTCTCAGCCAGATAAGAGATGAGATCTTCAGCTGAGAAGAGGGGGAAGAGTTATAGGAGGCTTGAGGAGGGAAGAAAAGGTTTGGAATATCTTTTGCGGAGAACAACACAGAAAATCAATTAGAGAAGAGAACGATTGCCTTGTTGCAGTAAGAGCCCACTTGAGGTTGGATAGCATGAATTTGAAATATTTCCAGTCAATATTACTGTGAAGGTTTCTCCAGCTGCAATCAGTGAATTCTAAGTGAGGGGAGGAGGCAGACGGAATGAATCCAGGGTTGACATTTGGTGAGAAAAGAGCAGTGATAGGACAAGAAGGCAAGGTATTGGAGAAGAGAAGACAATGTAGGGCTGAAATGGCTAACTATGGGGCTAAAATTCAAGAGCGAGGAAAGTGAAATTATATCAGGGCAAAAGACCTGAAGAAGTCCTAAGACGTGGATTGAAGGTGTTGAAGGATTGAAGGTTTCGGAGGGGTGAGGCATAGGGAGAGATGGAATGATAGAAGATTATGGTAATATAGGAAACTGGTAATTAGGGAAATGGCATACCTGCTGGTAATGGCAAGTGAAGGAATAGGTTTTTAGGCATTTAAGTCCCTTAGCCCTAATGAGCTATGCCCTCTGGTAAGAACTGAAATATTTGATTTTTGATTCCCTGTCAGTAATCTTTAAAAGATCATGGAAAAAATAGAGATACCACAGGACTGGAAAAGGGAAAATACTATTCTAGTTTTTTAAAAAAATGAGGAAAATGGAAACTGTAAACTATAGGCCAGTCAATCAGTTATTCTACAATCAACAAGCATTTATTGTTTACTATGTTCCGGGCATTGTGATAGAAAGGCTTGGAATAGAAAGAAAGGCAAGACAGACAGACAGACGACAGACAGACAGACAGAAAACCACAACCAGTCCCTGGCCCCAGGGAGTGACATGCGGACAACATACAGGATCGGACGTAACCAGCAAAGGAAGGATCTGTATTATTATTAATAGGAGAGCTTGGGGCGGCTAGGTAGCGCAGCGAGTAAGAGCACCGGCCCCAGAGTTGGGAGGACCTGGGATCGGTTCTGGCCTCAGATGCTTAACACCCACACCAAAAAAGCTGGCTGTGTAACCTCGGTCAAGTTACTTAACTCCAATTGCTTTAAAGAAAAAAAAAACCGGAGAGGTCTCTCATAGAAAGTGGGATTTTAGCCACTGCTCGAAGGAAGCCGGTGAAAATGTCTCAACCCAGGAGATGAGTATCTTGTGCAAGAAACAGCAAGGAGTCCAATGTCACTGGATCCCAGAGAACATAGAGGGGAATAAGTGCAAGAAGAATGGAAAAGCAGAAGAGGGCCAGGGTATGAAAGGCTTTGAATACAAAACAAAGATTTTATATTTGATCCTAGAATAATAAACTAGAGTTTATGGAATGAAAGGGGCAGGAAGACATGGTTAGACCTGTACTTATTTTTCTTTTCTTTTTTAATTTATGGAATAATACAAGCATTTTCATAACAAAGTATAATAAAATAGATGATTGCACATGAAAGTGTAAATGTACTATGTACAACTTGCTATTCTTTTTAAATGTATAATAAAGTTATAGTGTGAATTTCTTTTTTCCTTTTTCCTTTCCTCTCTCTCTCACCCTAGAGATCACTATTATTAAACACAGACATGTATATATATATATATATGTGTGTGTGTGTGTGTGTGTATGTATGTGTATATATAATTATTCTATACATATTTCTATTTATAGAAGTGTCAGAAGAGAGATGAGGCTATATATGTAACCAGCCAGAGTTGGCAAGAGATTGGATATGGGGGGTGGGAGGGAAGATGTTAAGAGTGAGGGAGTCATCAGGAATGATACCTAAATTTTAAGCTTGTGTGACAGAGAGGATAATGGTACCCTCAACAGCAACAGGAAAGTTAGGAAGAGGGAAAAGCTTAAGAAAAAAGAGAATGAGTTCTATTTTGGACATGTTTAAGATGTCTAACGACATCCAGTTCAAATGTCCAATAGGCAGTTGAAGATCTGAGTGGGGGCTGAGAAAAAGGTTAGAGATGGATAAGATGTGAGAGTCCTTGGCATGCAGAGATAACAGAATCCATGAGGGCTAATGAGCTCACCAAGCAAAACAGTATTGAGGGAGATGAGCTAAGTGGTCCAGGACAGAGTTCTAAGGGACACCCAGGATTAGTGGGCATGACCTGGATGAAGATCCATCAAAAACAGATAGAAAAAGTTATCTTACAAGTAGGAGAACTATGAGAGAGAGAGAGAGAGAGAGAGAGAGAGAGAGAGAGAGAGAGAGAGAGAGAGAGAGCTATAACAAACACTTAGAAAGAATATCAAGGGAAAAAGTGTGATTGACAGTGTCCAAGGCTACAGAAAGATCAAGAAGGATGAGGATTAAGAAAAGTCCATTAGATTTAGCAATTAAGAGAGCACTTGAAACATTGAGGAAAGTTAGGACGTTTGCCTTCCTGAAAAATTCTAGCATGTTTTATTAAAGGGCTAATTAGTGAATGTTTAGAAAAGGAAGTTGTGATTCCAAAAAGCTTCATCATGGCTTCATCAATAACAAATCATGTCCAACTACCACATTCACTTTTTTTGACAATTACTAGGTTGGTAGATCAGGGGGGTGGTATTGATGTCATTTATCTAAATTTTAGTAAAGCATTTGACAACTATTGTCATATTGTCCTTGCAGAAAAGATGGAGAGCTATGGACTACAGTTAGGGGGATTCAGAACTGATTAAATAATTAAAAATAGCCATTGATAGTCTAATGTCTGCTTAGAAGGTAATACAACAGAGATCTATGCTTGACTCTGTTCTGTTTGACATTTTTATCAGTGACTCAGATGGCATGTTTATCAGAACTGCAGAAGACACAAAGTTAGAAGGAAAACCTAACATGTTAATTGACAATCAAGATTCAAAAAGAAATTGACAGGCTAGAATACTGGGTCAAGTTTTCTAAGATAAAATTGTACTTGCACAAGAGAGAGCTAGAGGAACAACAGATAGAGTGCTGGGCCTGGAGTCAGGAAGACCTCAGTTCAAATCCAGCCACAGACACTTATTAGCTGTGTTACTCTGAATAAGTCCTTTCACTTCTGCTTGCCTCTGTTCTGTCACCTGTAAAATGAGAGTAATAATAGTACCTGCCTCCTAGGGTTCTTGTGAGGATCAAATGAGACAATATTTATAAAATTCTTAGTACAGTGCCTGCCACAAAACAGGGGCTTCATACATGCTGGCTTGTTTCCTTCCTTCTTTGACATATTAAAAAGTTGACTTCACAAGTACAAGATGAAGGAGATGAGACTAGATAGCAGTTCTAAAAAGGATCTAGTGGTTTTAGAGGGCCACAGGCTTAACATAAATCAACCATATGCTGTGGCAGCCAAAAAAATATTAGTTATATCTTCATTACTCATAAATGTATCTTTTAGCCTGATGCCAATAGCAAATGCAATAGCAGACTGTGAAGGTTTCCTTAAGTCTATCAAGGCCATAGTTAGTTGACAATCTTTCTCAATTCCTTCTTCCTGGAAATCAAGAATGCTGTTCACAGAAGTAACCACTGGGCACTGAAGACTCTAAGGCAAGATTTCTTTTACAACAAAAAATAGCTATAATGCTAAGCAAAAGAGTACACAAACTTAAAGTACCTTTATGTGTGTATATGTATATATCTATATGGACATACACATATATAAAATAAAGTATATATAGTATATACTTTGTATATATAAAGTATCTATATAGCAAATACTTTAAGCAATACTATATATATATATACTTTAAGTATCATGTGCTTTGTATTTTATATGCAATATAATATATATCTTAAGTATTATGTACTTTAAGTACTATTAATTTTACTCTTCTCTCTCTGTATATATATATAGACATATACACCCATACATATATACACACATACATATATAATATACACATATACATATAGCATATACTTTCTACATATCTATATATACTTTATAACATACACTTTCTATATATTCTATATATATATAAGAGAGAAACAAAGGAGAAAAATTCATTTTGATTAATCAATAAGTAGTTATTAAGTACTTGCTATATTTCAGGCAATGATCCAAATGCTGAGGGTAAAAAGACAAAAGAAAAAAATCCATCCCTGAATTTAGGAGCTTATAGTTCAGCTAGAGGGATAAACAGGGATGTATATAGGTATATATAAAATATAAAGAAAGTGATTTGGTAGAGAAGACACTAGCAGCTCGCAAGAGCATGAGCAAAGTTCTGGAAAGCTCTTATAATTGAAAACAGCACTTGAGCTAAGCCTTGAAGGAAGCTAGGGATTCTGAGAGGCAGAGGTAATGGAGAGCATTTGGTTGAGTATGGTGGCAGGCATCTATTATCCCTGCTTCTGGGAAAGGACGAGGCCGATGGATAACTTCAGCTTGGGAATTCTGAGCTGCAAAAGGGCTAAAGCCAACCAGGTGACCACACTAAACCCAGCACCAATATGATAAGCGCTCCCAAATGAAGGGGTTGCCAGATTGCCCTGAGGAGGGGTGAACGAGCTCAGGCTGGCAACAGAACAGGTCAAAACTTCCAGTCATCAATCAGCAGTAGGTGTCGAGCCAGTCAGTGGACCCTGAACTTCTGGCTTGGGTGGAATAGGGAAAGTTCATTTCAAAAAAATAAAAAAAGATGGTGTACATTTCAAGCATGTGCTGTGCAAAGAGATAAAGGCAGGAAATGGAATGTCACATATGAAAAACAACAGGAAGGTCAATTGGGGTAGAGTATGGAGGGTAGTAATGCATAACAAGGCTGGAAACAGATGTTGGAGCTAGGTGGTGAAGGACTTGAAATCCCAATAGAGGAGTACGTATCTGATCCTGAAGGTAATAGTAATCACTCAAATTTAGGGAGTAGGTAAGTGGCATGGTTAGGTCCACATTTTAGGAATATTTGTCTGGTAACTATGTGAAGAATGGGTTGCAGCAGGGACAGTCAAGATAGGAAGATCAATTAAGAGGCTACCACAATAGTCTTTTTCCAGTTAAAGCTTTTTATTGGCCATAATAATTTTCTCCCACAAAACCTTTCAGAATACCTGTAAGTTCTTAGAATGTCAAAGTCTTAAGTGAGAGATTATGAGAGTCGGTTTTGTTAACACGAATTATGTAATGCACAAAGAGGAGAAGTGTAAGTGAAGCCACTGTTTTTTTTTTCTTCTGAAGTCTAGAAATTCCTGCATTTAGACGCAAACTTGGCTCTGGTCTGTAGCACACATCTGTAGATACAAGGTATGAAGCCAAATCCCACATCGACTGGCTAAGGACAGCCTCTGTTTGCAAACAGGTACAGCATGTGATGTCTCTCATATAAGAAGTTTATAGAAGCTGTGTTTTTAAGGTTTGAGAAATACCATTACTCAAACAGGAGGTACCACCATCTCCACAAGTTGTACATGAGCACAACTCCATGCAGGTTTTCCAAATATCCTGGCTAAATCCAGTTAAATCTGCTGCTGATGCAACAAACACATCTCCTCTTTGTGCATTACATAATTTGTGTTAACAGAAACACCATCATTTTGATATTTTCTCTATGCTTCAAGTCTGAATGAGGAAATAATCAAATGTTGCCTGACTAGCTGTCAAACCACAATTTGGTGCAGAGCTATCTAAACATTCTTTGGTCTTCAAGGGAGATGCCTGGGACTAAAGAGTTCATTTTGGGAATCTTCTCTTCATCCTTAAGTCAGTGTTGTCTAGTAGTTAAGAGATGGGATTTGTAGTTGGGTAGGTATGGTTTTAAATTCTACTTCTGACATTTCCCAGTTAGATGACCCTGGGCAAGTCTCTTAATTTCTCCTGGCCTCAGTTTTCTCACCTATAAATGAAAGTATTGAGTTTAAGATCTTTTCTAGTTCCAAATTTATGATCTCAAGATGCTATTCTTTTTTTTTTAAGCAATTGAGGTTAAACAACTTGCTCAAGGTTACATGGCCAGCTATTTCTGGGTGTGGTGCTAAGTATCAGAGACCAGATTCGATCCCAGGTCATCCCAACTCTGGGGCCAGTGCTCTTACTCACTGAGCCTCTTAGCTGCCCCTAAGCAATTGGGGTTAAGTAACTTGCTCAAGGTTACACAGCCAGGTGTTTCTGGGTAGGTGCTAAATGTCTGAGCCCAGATTCGATCCCAGGTCATCCCAACTCCAGGGCCGGTGCTCTTACTCGCTGTGCTACCTGGCCGCCCCCCAAGATGCTATTCTATTTTTTTAACTGGGTTTCCCTATCCCACCCAGGCTGGACTACAGCAGCCACTCATGGGTCCCATCCTGATATCAGTTGCCACAGGAGCTTTAACCTGCTCTATTTTTGAACTTGGGGAGGTTCACATCCCCCCACCTCAATTAGACAACCTGGTGACCCCTTGCTCCTGAGGGCTCACCCTATTAGTGCTGAACTTAATGCAGAAATCTGATTGATTTTAGCCCTACTGCATTTCAGGACACCTGTACTCAAAAGATCTGCTAGCCTCAGTCTCCCTAACTCTCAGGGACTACACATGTACACCAATACACCCAGTTGCTATTCCACTTTTCAGAAAGTCCACATATATGGTAATAAGTGAAACAGAAAATTTAAAAAGATGCTTTTCCTCTTTCCTTTATTTGGAGGACCAAAAGATGAGACTCTTGAAACTAGAGAAGCCTCTGACAGACCCATCAGTCGGATATGGCCTGTTCTACACGGCTGAGGCAGCTGCCGAAGTTCAAATCCAATAAAAGCATTTCAGAGCCTGCTCCTGTCTTTCCTGCCCCCACACAAAGACAATCAGGTGACACAGTAGGTTATGAAAGCAGCCCATGCACCCAGACAGCAGAGTCAAGCAGACGGTGCTAGAAACCTGGGGCAGATGGCAGGAAATAAGGACTGATCCTCAAAAGGGGGGCAACTGATTCTGAGGACATAGCCCCAGGCAGGTTTTCTGAGAGCTGTCTTCTTCACCCTTCTCCAGGGGGCTATCCCTCTGATCCTGCTAGCCTTACAGACACCTGTTGTGGCATTGTAAATGGCTGGACTTGTGGAAGTGCTGGTCTATTAATGCTGGTCTCTGGGTACTGTTGCACAGGGCTTCTCACCACACAAAAATACAGCCTCCTCAGCAGTTGGAGACTAAGTGGTTGGGGAGTCATGATACACTTAAGGGAGACACAGTGTGGTGCAGAAGAAAGCCCAGAGAACTGAGTGAAACAATTCGGGTCTCATCACTGTGGCAACTTCCTTAAATTCTGAACCACAGCTGCGGTTGGACCAGAAGGGTTTCTGAGATCTCTTTCCAGCTCTAAGATGCTATAACTCTATAAATGATCCGTATGAGTCAGAGCCTGTGTTCTTTTGACTGGGTATAAGCCACCTTAACAAGAAATGCCTATAAAAGAGAGAGGGCCTTTCTGCAGGGCTAACACCACAAAGGGCAAAATAAGTTACATAAGGAGCTATTCTTGGCCACAAGCAAAAATTAGTTGTATCTGCACCCTGAATATGAGGACAGAAATAAAAAGCAGTGGATATAAGAGGGTCACAGGATTTAGAGCTAGAAGATCAGAGATCCTTTAGCTCAAAAGCAAAACTCCCTCATTTTTAAGACAAGAAAACTGAGGCAGCCCCAAGACTTTAAATAACCTGCTCAAGGTCACACAGAGGGCAAAGCTGAGATTGCAGTCCCAGTCTGCTGGTTCCAGGAAACCCACTTTAAGCTCTTTGCATTGCTCTTGGCAGCACAATGTATAACTTATTTATCTTCATATATACTCCTGATATCCTCTTTTAAAGGAAGCGATAAGGGGCTTTTTCCCCTAGAAATAGTAATATGTTATATGCTGTTAGCTACACTCTCTGGATCAGTCCCAATGACATGACGTCATAAGATAGCCAGCAAGTGTTGAAAGTATGATCTGTGGCCCCGAAACAGTCTTTTTGGTATATATGAATGGGGATTGTGCTCCCGAGGTCAAATTCAGTAATATTAATCCATCCATCCATCCATTCAAAAACATCTTGAGGGCAAACCATGTGTAGATATAAAAATTAATGAGGAGCAGTTCTTTCCTGAAGGAGTTTACAATCTAAAAGGTATGATAATCTCCTTACAATTTAGAGGAAGAATAAGATATATAAAATATAATATATGCATATAATATTACAATATTATATAACTATAATACAGTAAATGATGAATCAGGAGAGGTACAAATAAAATGACAAGTGGGACTTCACAGAAGAGAAAGTCTACTTCTGGAAGAGAGGATCAAGGAAAGCGTCACGGAGTAAGAGACTTGATGGCCTTGGTGAGTGGATGGGAATTTGATCGGTAGAAATGAAGAGACATACATTCTGAGAGGGAAGAAGAAGTAGGAGAGTCTTAAGCTTAGAATCCTAACATCTAGGCACAGGTCTCAGCAACGCCAATTACGGAGCCAAATGATTTTTGGCAAAGTCATTTCATTTAATTTGGTTTATTTAAATAAACACTGTTGACAGACCTACTAAAGGCCAATCAAGCATTGGGAAAAACAAAGATGAAAACAACCCCATCCTTGCCTTCAAAGAGTTTATGGTCTAATCCATGTAAAAAAGTAAATCTAACACAAAGTACAAAGTAATAAGAGAAAGGGACAGACAGACAAAATTCCATAAGCAATTTGAGGAGAGAAAGAATACTTTTAAGAAGAGGATCAGAGAAGGCTTAAAATCTCTGAGTCTCAGTTTCCTCATATAGAAAATAGGGATAATAATACTCCTATTATACTCTCTTCTGGGATTATTTTAAGGATCCACTAGAACAGGATTAAATAAGGTTTATGAAAGTACTCTATCAATAGAAAACTCTTGCTGTTGTACTAAGCCCTTCTTAGCCCATTTTTGTAATGACTTTTGAAGATTTTATCTTTTACCTGATGGTAGAAGTGATCATTGACTTTTTTTCTCCTTACTTTTTGCTGTTTTCTTCTAGCTCTGGCTGTTACTCAAACCTGTCAACAGTCCTTATGTTCCATCAAATTGGAGAACACCCCCTGAGTCTTATCAATAACACATTAACTTTGAGGCTCTGGAAGGCTTATGTTGCTGAAGTGAGCTCAATTCTTCACAGGCAAGAAAGGTTGGGGTGGGGGGGAGGCTGTTCTATTACTGTGTCTGCCAGTGGAAACACAAAGATATTAAATTTGGAGTTTTGTTAACTCTTTCAGTCATCTAGAACTCATTTAGTAAATAACCATTTCCAAGGAGCCTAAATATAGCTCCCTAATGTCAACAAAAAAGGACAGTTAATTCTCCTGTCTCACCATGAGATCAGGTCCAATTTGCTACCCACAGAACTACTACTTGAATAAGTCCATTATTTGATACCAAGCAAGATATGCTTTAATAAGAGAAAGGGGATGATTCTTTTAATATCTAAATTCCCATTGTGTTTAAAATGTCTTTAATTGGATATATGGAAAAACACAGGACTATGTTCCAAGAACACACCAAAGAACGTCCAACAAAAGTAAACGCAGGCACATATATATTAAAAGTATTCCTAATATGCACATGTATGATATGGTCACATCAGCACCCTGGCAATCAAAAACTCATAATAACAACTCCCATTCATATGGGGTTCACAACAGCTCTGTGAGGTAGGTAATACAAGCATGATTGTTTCCATTTTACAAATTAAGAAACTGAAGCTGGGGCAGCAAGGTGGTGCAGTGAACAGAGCACTGGCCCTGGAGTCAGGAGGACCTGAGTTCAAATATGGACACAGACACTTAACACTTGCTAGCTGTGTGACCTTGGGCAAGTCACTTAACCCCAATTGCCCAGACTTCTCCCTTCCAAAAAAAGGAAAAAAAAAAGGAAAGAAATAAAAGAAAGAAAAAGAAACTGAAACTGAGAAAGGTTAAATTACCCTAAACCATTTGCTATTCCTCACATATGTATCATCACACATGATACACATTTCCCCCATACCTGGAACGCTCTTATTTTCCCAAGCTTGCTTCAAGTCTCAGATCAAATCAAACTTTCAGGAGGCCTTTCTTGGACCTCCCAGGGACTAGTGCCTTCCCTCCTCACCCCTACCCCCCAGTGACCTTCTACTTAATCTGTATATATGCAGTATATATATTCAAAATTTTAATATATATATAGATATATGTTGAAACCATATATATAACTGAAGGTCTACAGAGCTGTTGTGCTGACATCATTGCTGTATGCCTGTGAAACCTGGACAGTATACCAGCATCGCGCCAGGAAACTGAATCGCTTCCATTTGAATTGCCTGAAAGATAAGTTACTGAGGTCCTTACTTCAGTTTAAGCAAAGCATTCAAACCCAAATGCAAAATGTACACTTGCCAAAAAGACTATATTATGGAGAACTCACACAGGGCAAGTGTTCACATGGTGGTCAGAATAAGTGATACAAAGACACTCTCAAGAACTGTGGAATTGATTGTGTGACATGGGAGATGCTGGCACAGGGACCACATCCGAGAAGGTGCTGTGCTCTACAAGCAAAGTAGACTTGAAACAACTCAAAGGAAACACAGGATAAGCAAATTTAAAGTATCCACTCCAGATGTTCACATGTGCCCAACCCAGAGTACAGCATTCCAAGCTGGTATTGGTCTGATCATTGTTGGACATTTTGAGACTTGGCTCTAACATAGTGATGTCATTCTGGTCCTTCAAAAACGAAGGACAACAACCATATATGCAATTACTTATATTTTTCTCCCCCATTAGAATGTAAACTCTTTAGGGCAAGTTTTCCTTGACTCTCTTTGCACTCTCAGCATTTAGCAAGGTACTTAGCATACAACTGCTCAATAAATGCTTTTTTAATTGATTAATTGCCTATGATCACAGAGCCAGTGTCAAAAGCAACATTCAAAACCAGTTTACTTAAGTCTAGTTCACTGTACTAAGCTACTCGATAGATTTTTAAAATTGGAAGAGAATGTAGATTTTATCTAGTTCAACACTTTTTTATAGATGAAACTGAGACCTAGATAAGAAAGAAATGTGGTCAAGGTCATTGAGTACTTATAGTGGTTCTTTATAGGGTTGGGCTGGGACAAGAATCCAAAGCTCCTTTCTCCTGACTCCTAATCCCCAGATCTATACCATTCTGGTTCACTTGAAGGTTTATAAAAAAATAAAAATAGGAACTGTATTATAAAACCATTCTATTGATTTCAGTAAACAGAAAACTTCACACTTTTTAATATATTCATAAGAAAGTCTAGTTCTGGGGGGGCAGGAGCCAAGATGGTGCATAGAAGCAGGAAAACTCCCTGCGCTCCCCCCATAACCACCCCAAATACCTAGAAAAAAATTACTCTAAACAAACTTTAGGGCTACAGGACCCACAAAGTGACAGAAATAAACCTCCCACTGAAGATAGCCCAGCAAGCCAGCAGGACAGGTCCATTGCAGCATACTGGGAGCAGAGCCCAGCCCCATGGGAGTGGGTGGGTTTAGCTTCAGGGCCGCCCAACCAGCCGCGACTAGAGGGACTTCAGGAGAGTGGATCACCAGCAGTTGTAGTGGTTTCCAGATTTATCAATCCATAAATGCCAAAGACAACGTGAGAGGTCAGTGGACTTTGGGAACAGGGGGTCTGGGAGTGCAATCTGGCTTCTGCCCCCCAGAGGGAGAAGGGGCTGAGATACAGCAGCAGTGCAGCCACCACCATGTGGCTGCTTCAGAGCTCCTGGCCTGCAGACTGTAGGGGGACCAAGAAATCATTCTGAGGGGTAATTGCTCTTGTTTTAACCTGCTAGGATCTGGATCACTGTCTAGGGTGGAGGTCCTGAGGTAGATGATCAGGTGCCAGAGCTGGTGGAGGCTTCAGAGAGGGCAGCCAACTAATAGCTCCGGCAACTGCAAAAACCCCAGCAATTTGGGACAAAGCTCCCCTTTCTGGAAGCATAGTTTCTACTGTAGCAAAATGCTCAAAAGTCAAGTTAATGAGTGGCAACATGAACAAGCAAAGGAAGCAAAGCAAGCACAACAATCTGACTTTGGATAACTTTTTGGGGGACGAAAAGGATCAAAGCATGGAACAGGAGGAAGAAAATGAAGTCAGAACTCCTGCACCAAAAGCTTCCAAGAAAAATATGAACTGGTTATAGGCTATAGAGGAGCTTAAGAAGGATTTTGAAAACCAAATTAAAGAAGTGGAGGAAAAATTGGGAAGAGAAATGAGAATGAGGCAAGAAAATCATGAAAAGAGAATCAACAACCTGACTGAAGAAAATAACACCTTAAAAAGTAGACTAACTCAAATGGCAAAAGAGACTCAAAAAGTGAGGAGAAGAATGCCTTAAAAAGACAAATTTGCCAGATGGAAAAAGAATCTCAAAAGCTCACTGAAGAGAATCATTCTTTCAGAATTGGATTGGAGTAAATAGAAACTAGTGACTTTTATGAGAAATCAAGATACTATTAAACAGATCCAAATAAATGAAATAGAAGGCAATGTGAAATATCTCATTGGGAAAACCACTGACCTGGAAAATAGATCAAGGAGAGATCATTTAAAAATTATTGGACTACCTGAAAGCCATGATCCAGGAAAGAACCTAGAAATCATCCTTCAAGAAATTCTCAAGGAAAACTTGAGGGCAAAATAGAGGTTGAAAGAATCTACCAATCACCTCTTGAAAAAGATCCCCAAAAGAAAACTCCTAGGAATATTATAGCCAGGTTCCGGAATTCCTAGATCTAGGAGAAAATATTACAAGCAGCCAAGAAGAAACAATTTCAATATTGTGGAAACACAATCAGGATAACCCAGGACCTGGCAGCTTCTACATTGAGGGATTGAAGGGCCTGGAATATGATATTCCAGAGGTCAAAGGAGCTGGGATTAAAACCAAGAATCACCTACCCAGCAAAATATGTTTCAGGGAGAAATATGGTCATTCAATGAAATAGAGGACTTTCAAGCATTCTTGATAAAAAAAACAGAGTTGAATAGAAAATTTGACATTCAGATACAAGAAGCAAGAGAAGCATGAGAAGGTAAACAAGGAAAAGAAATCATAAGGAACTTATCAAAGTTGAACTATTTACATTCCTACATGGAAAAATGATAATTTTAACTTATGAAACTTTTCTCAGTATTAGAACAGTTGAAGGGAATATAAATGTGTGTATATATATATATATATATATGTATGTATGTATGTATACATATGTCTATATAGGAGGGTATATGGACATATGAATACTTATGTGAATGTGTGTATATATGTGTACAGGTACATAGACAGAGGGCACAGGACCAGTTGAATAGGAAGAGATGATAATTAAAAGGTGAAATTGAGAGGTGAGAGAGTAATATAATGAGAGGAGATGGGGAGAGACAGAATGGGGGTAAACTATCTCATATAGAAGAGGCAAGAGAAAACTGTAACAATGGAGAGGAAGAACAGGAAGGCAAAAGGGAATGGGTTAACCTTACTCTCATTGAATTTGGCTTAGGGAGGGAATGACATATGCACTAAATAGGGTATCTCACCCTACAGGAGAGTAGGGGGGAAGGGAATGAGAGGGTGGACGATGGAGGGGAGGACAGGTTAAGGGGGAGGGAAGTTGGAAGCACACACTTTTGAAAAGGGACAGGGTCAAAGTAGAGAATAGAACAAGTGGGGGGTGGGATAGGATGGAGGGAAATATAGTCAATCTTTCACAATATATCCACTATGGAAATGTTTTGCATAGCCACACGTGTACAACCTATATTGAATTGCTTATCTTCCCAGTAAGGATGGGTGACAAGAGAGGAAGGGAAATAATCTAGAATTCAAAGTTTTAAAATCAAATGTTTAATATATATTTCCATGCAACTGGGAAATAAGATATACAGGCACTGGGATATAGAGATCCATCTTGCCCACTGAAAAGTCAGAGGAAGGAGGTTATAGGAGAGAGCAGATTGGGGGAGGGGGTATACAGTGGATAGGGGAAAGACAGGGAGAAAATTTGTTACTCAAAATCTTGTGGAAATGAATGATATAAACTAAAAATAAACGTAAAATTTAATTAAAAAAAGAAAGTCTAATTTGAAAAGGTTTAAGAAAGCTATTAAAATTCCCTCTATTAAAATTTCCACTAGCAATATTCCCCAGAAGCAAAGCATTTGGAAAGAGTAGATATTTCTTACAAACTGTGAGAAAATTCCAATATATTCAAAACATTAGAACCTTTAATTAGGAGTCAGATGGCCTGGGATCTAGTCTCAGTTTATCACTCATTTTCTAGGTGACCTAGGGCAAATTATAACTTTCTTGTGGTTTAATTTACCTATATGTAAAAGGAAACAATAACACCCACATTTTGTTCTCACAGAGCTGCTGTGAGGTTGCAGATTTTGATGAGGAATATCTTGAGACTTCTGAGGAGAAGCACTATGTAAGTCCAAAATATTACAGTAGAAAATTTTAAAAATTACAGTCACTGGGACTGAATGAAATGAAGATTTTTGGCATATATGTGGAAATATTCTGGTCAGTATTTAAGAACTGTATCTCAAAAAAAGTCTAAACAATACACTTCTAAGTTTACTTTCATTATTAAAACTTTAGTCTAGACAATCAATAAAACAATAAATTAAGGGGCAGCTAGGTGGCACAGTGAGTAGAGCACCGGCCCTGGAATCAGGAGAACCTGAGTTCAAAACTGGCCTCAGACACTTAACACAAAAACTAGCCAGGTGACCTTGGGTAAGTCACTTAACCCCAACTGCCCTCCAAAAAGCAAAAAAAAAAAAAAAACATAATAAATTAAGCACGAATTTGTAGTGTTTGCCAATTTCCAAAGTATAGATGTTAATGCTGAAAATTCAACAATCAGTTCTCCGGTTTGAGCTACTTCCAGCACATGCTTTCATGCATGCTACAGATTTCCTAATTGCAAACAACTTCGATGAAGTCAAATATTCACTTTCTATATGTATCTTGCTTCCTTTCAACTTACTTAAAAGAATATTATATGCACTCTAAATCAAGGGTTCTTAACCTGGGGTCCATTGATCCCTACATTTCAGGGGAGTCTGTGAACTTGTATGGGGGAAAATACATCTCTATTTTCACTAACCTTTAACCAAAATTTAGCATTTCTTTCAAAAATTTAAAAACATGATTCTGAGAAAAGGTCCAGAGGCTTCAGCAGATTGCCCAAGGGTCTACAACATAACAAAGGTTAAGGACCTCTGTGCTTAGATGTAGAGCCTATATAGTATATTTTATTAATCATCATCTTAGATATTTGGTCTATTTCACATGTGTCAATCAACAAAAGCTGATTTAAGTTCTTGATGCTTAGATATTGATGGAATTCTTTGTTTAGGTTTCTATTCATGTGTCCATTTAGGAATGTCTTCTACAAGTCAACTTCAAATGGAACTATGCCCAATAAAATTAATCAATGGTTTTGACACTTCAAGGCTAAATTTTTCTCCTGTTACCTTTAGAGCCTTATATGATTGTGTATGATTGAGTCCTTTAAAGACAGAATACTTTCTTTTAACAAAGGCAGACTGCCTATACCGATGGGCGTTACCTAGTTCTTTCCTAGGTCCTCATTCTACATTTATAGATATTTAGATTACACACACACACACACACACACACACACCTACACCCACACACACCCACACATGCACACAAGCACACACGCACGCATATATACATCAGCTATGGGTAAAATATCATGTTGATTAAAAATGACTATAAAGTAGGTTTTCAAAATAATGGCATAATATATTTGACCTTTTCTTGGTATCTAGTCACCCACTAAGCCATAGCTGGTTCAATGTTAACCTTGAGACAATGACAGCACTAGCATTTTGTTATTCTCTACCATGCCTGAATTGTATCCAACAATAGCCATAATTGTGTCCAAACATTCTTAATATTCAACAATGTCAAATATGACTCTAAAGGGTACATTGTGCTGGTAAAGCCGAATTTGATGACACTGGCTTCCTGTTTGAATAAGTGCTGTATATCAGAACAATTTATCATAGGCTTTTTCTCTTCTTACTGATTTTTATAAGAGTATTTTGATTTGATTTGATTGAGAAGTGAAAATAAATGGAAAAAAACAATTACAATAACCTCGTTTCCTTTTGGTCTAAGTGAATACCTTCACTTCCAGATTCTTCAAGAATTTGATGATTTTTGCCCTGATCTGGTGAATAATTTTTTTTGAAAGTGTGCCCAAAAATCTGCTAGAATTTTTGAAGTATCATTCCCAAGGGAAATTGCCAGTCACATACCATTTTGTGTTCTTAAAAAATACAGTATCATTTTATGTTAGTAAGATTTTAACTTTTTATCAAGAAATTCTACTTTAATTAATGAATACAAAAGGCAGAGGACATAAAATAAAAGAATACATCAGGGTTCCAGAGTGGAATTATCTTGGCTCAATGATAGCTTCTGTAGTTATGAAACATAAATGCATCTGTTCTCTGAAAATCTTAATTAGCATGCCCAAGATAAAAAGCAGCAGCAACAAATACTGTAAAGAATGGCATCATTTTCTGTACTTTGAATCTTGGACTGTGAAATGAAGAAAGGAAAGGGGTGGAGAAGAAGGAGCTTTTTCATTTAAGTTTGAGCTCAACTTGCCTTTATCCAAATTGTTGCTTAGTAGGATGAAAAAAGTTTCCTATGCATATTCTCAAAACCCTTCTCAAAAAAAGAGGTTCTGAAAGATGGGGCTCTCAAAAGCTAGTATGTTCTGAAAAGTGAGGCCAACAAAGAGCTATCTCTGGTAGATCCTACTAGGCTATAAAGCCTTCTACTGCTGGAAACTGAAGTCATGCCAATGAATTAGGGAATGACTGAACAAATTATGGTATATGCATGCAATGGATCACTATTGTACCATAACAAATGGTGAAACCTGGGAAGACTTATCTGAACTAATTGAGAGTGAGTAAAGTGAGCAGGACAAGGAGAAGAATTTATGGAATTACAACAGTATAAAAATGAACAACTTTAAAAGACTTAAGAGCTCTTATCAATGCAATGGTCAACCACAATTCCAGAAGACCAATGATAAAGAAGGCTAACCACTCCCTACAAAAAAGGTTATGGGTTCTGCATGAGAGATGAGACATATATTTTTTAGACATGGATAATGTGGTAATTTCTCTTGCTTGACTACACATATTTGTTGACAAAGGGTTTCTTTTTCTTTTTCCAGAGAACAGATGGGAGGGAGAAAAAAATCAGTTTTTGTTCATTGAAAAAAATTGTTTATTTTTTAAAAAATAAATAGAATGCCAGTGAAGGGTAAAAACTAGAAAATCTTTGAGTATGATTATGGAAATAGGTTGGAGTGGAGGGGGTGGAGCCAACGTGGTATAAAAAAGACAGGGACTCCCCTGAGTTCACCCCAAATCCCTCCGAATAACTTTAAATAATGCCTAAAAATATTCTGGAGCAGCAGAACCCACAAAAGGACAAGATGAAACAATTTTCCAGCCCAAGACAACTTGGAAGGTCTGCAGGAAAGACCTGTTGCCCCTGAGTGAGAGTGGAGCACAGACCAGTGCAGGCTGCAGGCCAGAACAGACCCCACCCCAGCAAGCCAGCAGACCTTGGAGGAAACTGAATCTGTGGTAACTATGGTAGTTTCCGGACACCTCAGCCCACAGACAGTAATGGAGTCAGACAACTAGACAGGAGATTATTATAGGTGCCCCTTTGCTGTCAACAGGGGCAGGACTCTGTTGCATTGCTCATACTTAGATCTGGATCTCAGTCCTGGGTCTCAGTCCTAGGGCAAGGAAGAGCACTATCACACCAGAGGTTTGAGCTTCAGTAGAGTAGGGACCCTGATCACAGCTCCAGGGCAGAAAAGAATGCTTGTGGTCACTCATAGACCAGAGCACAGGCCAGGAGAGTAGTAAACTCACCTCTCCCTAGATCATACCACCTTGAAATAACTGAAAATTTCAGGTCCCTAGAATTATCTCTGAAAACACCTGCACAAAAAACCTGAAGCTTGGGACATTCTGGAAGCAGAGCCTCCTCACATTAGCATAGAGTTAAAAGTCAAGAAATAGGCTGGAAAAATGAGAACAATAGTAGAAGATCTTGACTATAGAAAGTATCTATGATGACAGAGAAGATCAAAATACAAACTCAAGAAAAAAAAGACAACAAAATAAAACTACTCCACCTAAAGCCTCAAAGAAAAATATGAATTGGCCTCAGGCCATGGAAGAGCTCAAAAATATTTTAAAAACCAAGCAAGAGAGATAGAGAAAAAATTGGGAAGAGAAGTGAAAAAAGAGTCAACAACTAAGCAAAAGAGGCACCAAAAAATACTGAAGAAAATAACACCTTAAAAATAGAATATGTCAGATGGTAAAAGAGACAAAAATCCATTGAAGAGAAGAATGCCTTGAAAAGCAAATTGGCCAAATGGAAAAAGAAATACAAAAATTCACTGAAGAAAAAATTACTTAAAAAGTACAACTAGCCAGATGGAAAAGGTGTACAAAAGCTCACCAAAGAAAATAATTCCCTAAAAGTTAGAAATGGACAAGTGGAAACTAATAACTTTATTAGACATCAAGAAATAATAAAAAAAAAATCAAAAGAATGAAAAAGTAGAAGTTGTGAAATATCTCATTGGAAAAACAGAAGACCCAGAAAATGGATCCAGGAGAAATCATTTAATAATTATTGAATTACCTGAAAGTCATGGTAAAAAAAAAAAAGAGAGCCTAAGCATCATCTTTCAAAAATTATCAAGGAAAACTGTCCTTGTATTCTAGAACCAGAGTGTAAAATAAACATTGAAAGAATTCACTTATCACTTCCTTAAAGAGATCCCAAGAAAACTCCATAGTATAGTATAGCCAATGGTATAGCCAATTTCCAGAGTTACTAGATCAAAGAGAAAATATTACAGGCAGTCAAAAAGAAACAATTCAAATATCAGAGAGCCACAGTCAGGATAATACAGCAGTTTCTACATTAAAAGAGGGGTTGGAATATGATATTCCAGAGGCAAAAGAGCTAAGATTACAAACAAGAATCCCTTACCCAACAAAACTGATAATTCTTTGGGGGCAAAATGGATATTCAATGAAATAGAGGACTTTCAAGTATTACTGATTAAAAGACCAGAGCTAAATAGAAATTTTTACTTTCAAATATAAGACACAAGAGAAACATAAAAAGGAAAACAGAAAAGAGAAATTATAAGGGATTCATTAACATTAGACTGTTTACATTCCTACATGTGAAAATTATACTTGTAACTCCTAAAAACTTTCTTATTATTAGGGTAGTTAGAAGAAGTATACATAGACAGAGGGCATGGGTGTGTGTTGAATATGATGGGATTATTGTCTAAAAAAATAGAGGAGAAAGAAGAATGCACTGGGAAAAGAGAGAGGTAGAATGAGGGAAATTATCTGACATATAAGAGGCATGAAAGAGCTTTTACAGTGGAGGGGAGGATGGAGAAGGTGGGGGGAGTGCATGAATCTTTCTCTTATCACAATTGGCTCAAAGAGGAAATAATATACACACTAAACTGGGTATAGAAATGTATCTTACCATACAGGAAAGTAGGATGAGATGGGGATAAGAGAAGGATGAGGGGGATTGCTGATAGAAAAGAGGGTGGATTGAAAGAGATAAAAGTCAAAGGCAAAACATTTTTGAGAGAGAGAGATCAACTCTTTTAGTGGCAGCAACAAATTGGAAATTGAGGGGCTGTCCATCAATTAGGGAATAGCCAGACAAACTGTTGTATATGATTGCAAGGGAATACTATTGTATTATAAGAAATGATAATCAAGATGCTCTCAGAAAAACATGGAAAGACTTACATGAATTGATGCAAAGTGAAATGAGCAGAACCAGAAGAACAATTTACACAGTAACAGCAACACTGTATGATGATCAATTGTGAATGACATTGCTATTTTCAGCAATACGACAATCCAAGGCAATTCTGAAGATCAATTATAATGAAAAATGCCATCCATCCCCAGAGAAAGAATTGATGAACTCTGAATACAAATCAAAGCATACTTTTTCTTTACTTTATTTTTCTTGGGTTTTTGGTGTGTATCTTTTTTTCACAACTTGACTACCATGGAAATATGTTTTGCATGATTGCACATGTATAACCTATATCAAATTGCTTGACTTCTCAGTGAGGTGGGAAAAAGATAGAGGAAGGGAGAGAATTTGGAACTCAAAAATGTTTTTTTAAATCAATGTTAAAAATTTTTTTACTGTAATTGGGGGAAAATAAGATATTAATTTTTTTGGAGGGGGTGAGGCAGGGCAATTGGGGTTAAGTGACTTGCCCAAGGACACACGGCTAGTGTTAAGTGTCTGAGGCCAGATTTGAACTTAGGTCCTCCTGACTCCATGGCCAGGGCTCTCTATTCACTGCACCACCTAGCTGCCCTGATATTAATGTTTTTAAAGAAAGAAAAAGATTAAACCTTAGGACCAGTTTAACTAAGTTATAAGAAGGCTCAGCAGCAGCTTGTCCACTAGATAATAAATACTTTTTCTATCACAATCCATGAAACAAATTAAAGTATGAAATGCCCTCTCAGTCTTTCATGGCCCCTTTTCATTTCTGCAGTGATAGTGGTAGAAGGTTTGCTAGATGGTACAGTGAGTAAAGCAGTGGGCCTGGAGTCAGGAAGACCTGAGTTCAAGTTCAGCTTCAAACACTTACTAGTTAGTGAAGTCACTTAATCTCTGCTTCGGTTTCCTCAACTACAAAACGGCAATAATATCAGCTACTTCCTAGAGTTGTTGAATGAAATGAGATAATATTTATAAAACAGTGCAGTGCCTTTCACATAGTGGGTGTTTGATAAACGCTTATTCCATATACGTGTGTTTGTATACATATACACATACAGACTATGAAGAATTCAGTAACCTGTCATTCACATATAAGCATAGCTAGGTGGTGCAATGGATAGAGTGCTGGGCCTCAGATATTTACTAGCTGTGTGATCTTGGGCAAGTCACTTAACCATGTTTGCCTCAGTTTCCTCATTTGTAAAATGAGCTGGAGAGGGAAATGGCAAACCACTCCAGTACTTTTGCCAAGAAAACCCAAAATGGGGCTATGAAGAGTCAGACATGACTGAAAAATTACTGAACAACAACATACTTATATGTACATGTGGGCAATGCATGTATATGTGCATGTGTGTGCCCATATATGCACACATGTGAGTTCTATGTGTGTGCATGCATACATACAGTCAGACAGATAAGGAGTTACACAAACACATGTATATATGCCAGCAATTGGTCTCATACCCAGGTTTTCCTGACTGTGCAGCTATCATGAATGGTGAGCTCTTTGTTGTCTGTGTATAGGAAAAGAAATGCTGGTGTGACCCAGAACTGTGGGTGTGAATAAAATCAATGATAATAACTTAGCTACCAGTGAGTGTGTCAGTTCATGAGATCAGCAAGCAAACAAGAGATGTCTTAACTAAAAGGAGAGACCTAACAGTTCAGGGCAACACTGGTTCAGAATATAACATCTGAATATTCATCTAAACAACATTACAGAGGAAGACAGTAGAAGACCATGAGCAAAACTACAAAAAGCAAGGGAAAAGGAAACTCGATCTGCAGGAAACTCACTATGAGCCCCAACTAAGCCCCCAGGACACTTCTAAATGAAATGGAAAGGAAGACAATAAGGAAATACAAAATGGATCAGACTGTTAGTGCTTCAGCGGCAAGCTATTCTCATTGTCATTGACAATTGAAGAATTACTTTTGGACTCCAGCATCTTAGTATTCTATGTGCTATGTGAGGAAAAGGAAATGGCACTTAAGGGAATGAAATTGTAAAAAGACCAGGCCAAGAATAAACAGAAGTAAACTGTGATGTAAACAATACAATTTTGAAAGTACTGAGATCAGTTTTTAAGATATCTCACATCTTATGGGAAGATGCCAAAAGAAAGGGGAAAAAATCACAGAGAGTATTACAAAAAAGAAAAAAGGTGATTAAGAATAAATCAACAGCTATTGCCTGAGATGCCTATTTTCTCATCTCTGTAAAATCTTTCTGAAAATGATAAGCACATATCAAGGGCACACTTGATTTAAAAAAAAAAGT
Source organism: Petaurus breviceps papuanus (assembly GCF_028583685.1). Taxonomy (NCBI): domain Eukaryota; kingdom Metazoa; phylum Chordata; class Mammalia; order Diprotodontia; family Petauridae; genus Petaurus; species Petaurus breviceps. The sequence continues at coordinate 89,666,739 of NW_027186296.1, forward strand.
GAGAATGGAGCAGCTAAGTTTTCACAAACAATTTTCTACAGAAAACTGTATCTTCATAGTCACAATGGATAGCAAGAAATGGAGAACATAAAATCCCACTGTCTATGGTTTACTTATTACAAAAAAAAGGATTTGATTTATTAGAACAAAACACAGCTTTGAAGATTCTCCTCCAACAATGTATTTCCCATCTATGTGTTGAGATGATATAAGGTTTTACTTGATGCAAAACTTTGTTCAACAGTCTTCTTATCAATATTACATTAGACAAAAAAAGCCCTATATTTGCCAACGATATCCACCAGTCTTAAGGAGGATGTCTGCACAAAGTCTCAATAGAAAAGGGATTTCCTAAAAATGGTGCTATCCTCTGGGTACCCTTGTTTGTTCATGAAGTGGCCCCAAGTATATCAATTACCAGAATATTACAGATCATCTTCAAGGACCACTCAAAAGAGATTGACCTAACAATCCACACAGGAAAAGTTAAGTAGGTGAAGAATGTCTATTGTCCATATTATGAGATGGAGTTGGATGGGAAAGCCAGTTATTATATTAGTACATATGTTGTTTATATGCACTATAGTTGAATAACAAGTTGTGTCTAAAACTGAATAGAAGAGCTAGTTAGAAACATTTGTGTAATTATGCAGCACTTCCAATAAATCTAGGATGCTCTTTATAAAAAAATAATCTCATTTTTTATCATCAATATTCCTCTAGTAATGTAATATGCCAGTGAATCAAAATCTCTTAAAAATCAAAATTGTGGGGGCAGCTAGGTGGCACAGTGAATAGAGCACCGGCCCTGGAGTCAGGACAACCTGAGTTGAAATCTGGCCTCAGGCACTTAACATGCACAAGCTGTGTGACCTTGGGCAAGTCACTTAGCCCCAATTGCCCCTCCAAAAAGCAAAAAAAAAAGTCAAAACTGCATATGACCCAAAGTCCAATGGAAAGATCCATGGGAATTATGAGTAAGCTGTATAAATATTGTGCAACTATGACTTGTCTGCAAATGGTGGCATGAAAAATATCATCAAGGAAATGTGTCATTTAACAAATTGGTGGGTAGGTCATGTAGTGTGTAGAATGGCTATCAGAAGGACATTATTCATGTTGTTCTAGCACCTCAAAAAATTTTTTTCAAAAAAGGAATACTTCCAACTGATTGAAAAGTTTCTCATTGTGGTGAATGTCTTTCTCTTAACATTTCAAGAGGTTTTAAGGGAGATTGTAGATAGTATACAGAATGAAAAAGTATGGGTGAGTTTAGATCTGTGCAGATAGAAATTAGTACCCATAGCTATATGGTCAGTGATCTTCTGAAAGACCATAGATCTTATAGAGCTGAAAGAACCCATCTCTTACTAAATGAACCATGATTAAAACTCAGTTCTCCTGATTCTACAATAATTTCCTCTCAAATGGGTTCTCCCTATAGACGTGCCCCACTATAAAAAAGAAAACTGGTGATATGTGGCATCTTCTGTCCACAAATCCATGTACCCATTATAACTGGGATGGGTAGCCTCAGTCTCAGTACAGAAAGGAGCTCTAAAAACAAGAAAAAACCTTGGAAACCCATTGGCCTTTGTGTCCTCGTCTGGTTCAATGTCCTAGCTGCACTACTCCAATGAACTAATAATTCATGGTCTTGGAAAAGAAACTACTTTTCTTTGAATTTGACTTTCTTTTGTAATGTGAAATCCCAATGCCTGGTGACACGTCACTTCAACAACCTCTTTTGCTCAGTGAGGTGTGGGACAGGGTGGGGCCTCTATATGGGGCCTCTATACCTATAAAGGTACAGAATAGGAATTTTTGAAAATGTTTAAATGAGTGGAAGAGGGAAATTAATCTTTTTCCCTAGAAATTCAAAGCAAGTTTATTCAAATTTCCCAAAATAATAATTCTGTGGGTTTGAAACAATAATCAGTCAATGACTGAATTTCAAACCATAAAATGGTAATAGTCTTTAAGGAAGTTGGTAGAAATTGCAGAATTACAGCATTTGAGTACCATTGTAGGTTCCAGAGTTGGCTAGTACATCAGCAATAATTATGTTCTTCTACATGAATGGCCCTTCAAGCATAAGGTGAAATGGGGAAGGTTAAATCAATGTAGCAGGTGCCTGTGATAAGTGGTGAGCCCTTCATAATGAGAAATTTCTAAAACCACACTGAGTGATTGTGCAAAGAAATAGATTTTTGGCAAAGCAAGCGGATGGCTGGGTTTCAACCTAAAATCGGTGACAAACAAAACAAATGATAAGCCAAGTTGGTGAGTGTTCAAGGGGCAACAGAGTGTAAGTGGCTGTTCAAGGTTGCATGCTATGAATGTACATCACCTACAGATCCAGGGACAAAGTTTTAAGATGTCTATAAGGCTCCCTGGCTACTCAAACTTTTCTTCATGGAGTGGTCTAGTGAATGAGCTTTACCTGTGTATCATAAACTAGCCTAGCTTATTTTACATGGTTCAAAGAAAGGGCATCATGTTTAGTATATGTAATCCTTGTATCAGACACTCTTGTAACAAGAAGGATCCAAAGGCATTTGTAAGATTCTTTATTTGTCTGGCTTATGGTGCCCACCTAAGGAACTGAGCGAAATAAACACATTGTACCTCACTCCATGTATATTGAACTAAGATCAACTCTGCACTTGATGAACACAGGATTCAGATATCAAGGAAAGAAAGCTTTATTGAAAGTATAAGAAAACACAATACAATCCCAAATAGCTCTTAGAAAGGAAACAGAAACCCACCAATTAACTACAAGGAGTTAAGTAAATTTCCAGTCACTTAAGGCAAACATAGTCATCTGTCATTCTCTCAGATCAAATAATGAAATAGTCAAATGACACTACATGTCTCTGTCTCCATCTCTGTCTTTCTGTGTCTCTCTGTCTCTATCTTAGTGTCTCTGTCTCTCTATTACTGTTTCTTTGTCTCTCATTTCCTGTTATAATTGCTCAAAATAAGGGCCTCAAGTTTGGTTCTTTCTCTTAGCTATCCCACTGTCTCTTGGACAGACAAGACCCACATACTTTGTCCATCTCATTATTGTCAGGCCAAATATTGCTGAAAATTTTTTAACAAGAAAAATTTTTGCTGTTTTTGGTGGGGTCTCTTGCCCATGGAGAGGTAGACCTTCAGAGTTCACTTTCTCTGTCAGAAGATTCCTAGTTCACCCTTTTTCATAGCTCTAATGACACAGTATTAAACTAAAAACTTATTTTCCGAGGATCTATTCTCCCTTTTCACCATACCAGTCAACCTCTGGCTCCATCTTCCAGAGAGTCCTTCTTACTAACTCTAATTAGTTCTGTTGTCTACAAAGCATGATGTTCTTTCTTTCTCTGACATCTGGAAGGGGTGACTACCACATAAAGAAATACTCCATGCTTGTTTAGAAGCTCATGAAGTATTTGATTTCCTCCCTAATTATCTCTAATTATCTATTAAAGAATATCTCCTAATGGGAAAATGTTTATTCAAATTCACCCAAGGCTATGCTAGTTACCAGCTTCATCTACAATATTGAGATGAGGAGTTGTGCTCCTGCATTCCTATGTTATGCATTGCCTTGGTGCTCGCCAGGGAGGGGAAAGGGCGCCAAGAATGGCTAAGCACAGAACTGGCCAAAACCACGCTAGCCCTTTTCCAATTATGATTTTGTAAGTTAAGGGAGAGATAAAGTCTATTTTGGCTCTAAAGTCAGCTATTTCTCTAATAGAATTAGCTCACAACATTCATATAGCCCCTTTTCATTATACCTAGTGCTTTCCTCAGAGCAATTTTGTGGTATAAGTATTATGATTCTCTTTTTACAGATGATGGAACTGCGGCTCAAACAAATTAAGTGACTTGTCCACATTCATACAGTTAGGAAATGTCAGAACTAGATTTGAACTCAGGTCTTCTGGCTCCAAGTACAGCGGTTCTCTCCATTGTAATGTGCTTCAGTCAGGATTTCCAATTCGTGTTCTCCAACAGAACAAATCCACTGAGTAAACATGGAGAAAGTTCCACATCTACACATTCTTGCTAGGGCTCAATACAAGACCAACACATGGGGATATTTGGAATCATTGCCCAATTTATGTAAAGTGTCTTTTTCCTCCCCAAGTTACTTATGTTTTTATGTGACATAACTATTTATTCATACGGAGGATCCCGAATCAGTACCATTACACCTGAATCCATAACATGGGTCATTGAAAAATTCATTTCCCCTTGTCTAGTATCCAAGTCTTAAATATAGACTCATCTCTGGGTCATGTCATGTATTAAAAATCTCTTCAGATGAGGAATTTGCCAGATGCTCAATAAGTCTGACTTGATAACTATAATCACTGATAAGGAGAAAAGAGTCCATTTTGGATGACCTTGATAGAATGCCATTATCAGAATAAGACACTTTAAAAATTATTTTGAATAATGGATGTGTCAATTTCTCGGAGGCACATGTGAGCATTATGCACCGAGTGCAATAATTATTTACTTCTAATTCAATTCGAGTGAATTTTGATGTTAAACTTTTAAAGTTAGAATGCTACTTCTTTCAAAATACATCACATGATGTCAGTGCTATGATAGCTGCTCCCAGAGTAAGATAATTAGTTTGTAGAGTCAATAAATCAATCAAGTATTCATTTAAGTACCTGCTATGTGCCAGACGTTGTGCTTGGCACTGGGGACCCAAATTCTAAGACTAAAACAATTCCTACTCATACATAATGAGCTCACATTCTAATGGGGAATATAAGTACGTATAAAATATGTAAAATGTAAACATGAAGTTATTACATATGCATTAGATGCACACAAAGTAGTTAAATACAAGGGAATCTGGGAGGTAGGACTCTAGGAATTGGGATGGGGGTTCAGGAATGGTTTCATGTAGCTGAGACTCAGCTTAAGAAAGCAATGAACTCCATGAGAGAGAGAGAGGAAGGAGTGCATTCTGGGCATAGGGAATGGCCAGGGCAAATCCACAGAGACTGGAGATGGACTACCCTGTGTGAAGAACAGAGAGAAGGTTAGTTCGGCTGGATTTTAACATGTGGGATGTGAAGAAATGTCCAGTGAGACTGGAAAGCTGGTTTATCCTTCAATTCCAAAGTCTTAGTTATTCCAAAGGTTGGCTTAAATTATATGCTATGTTTTGATCCAAAAGTATTTTGCATATGTAAATCTTGTTTGAACTTGGCTCCTTGAATAAAAATGCAAGATTTGTGAAATTCAAACACACATGTTAACTACGAGATGCTGATGTGAATGGATCTCAGAACTAGTAAATAAACATGGGGTGTAGGTCACTAATAGTATCACTTTACATCTATGTGCTACTTTAAAATTTTCAAAGACCTTTAACATATATTGTCTTATTTGATCTTTACAACCACCTTTTGAGGTAAGCAGAGTAGGCATTATTATTACTCATTTGACTCAAATAAAAACTGGGTTGAAGTGATTTACCAGAGGTCACGTAATAAGTGGCTGAGTCAAGACTAGACACTCAGTGTAGGGCAGCCAGATCCCTAAACGTTCTGGGCCTGGAGCCAGGAAGACTCTTCTTGAGTTCAAATCCAGCCTCAGACACTTAGTAGCTGTGTGACCCTGGGCAAGTCCCTTAACCCTGTTTGCCTCAGTTTCCTCATCTGTAAAATGAGCTGGAGAAGGAAAAGGCAAACCACTCCAGTATCTCTGGATACTGATGAGATCACAAATGACATCACAAAGAGTCAGACACAACCACAACCAACCACCCTCAATGTACTTTGTGCTTTACCAAGTGACTTCATTGGCAATTTAGGATGAGGACAGAATACCTCTCACTAACCATGACATTAAATAGAACAATTAATGAAACTGATAGCTGTTCTTCCTTGCTTCCAAATGGAAACCATTCAAAGTCTGAGGTGGGGCATGGGTTTAAATGCTAGTTTCAGTTATTCTATTACCTGTGAAATAAGTACAATTAAATAATTTTTTGTCTAAGATCAAAATATTTAACTAAGGTTTCCTGAGGATATTTTCCTTCTGGAAAGATATTTTAGGACTCTGTGAAGGAGAAAATGGAAGACATTTAAGTGATAACTTGGTAGGAAAAAAAAACTTAAAAATTTACCTGATAGATTTACTTCCCACCACCACCATCATTAAAAAAAAAAATTGTAAAAAGTTAAGAGGCCCCAGAATGAAGTGTCATCTTGGCTTGAACCATTACTTTAAGGATCTAAAATCCGATTTGAAACCCTTTTCTATTCTCAGGTGAACCAATGATAAAACTGTACTGAAAAGTAGTTATGCATACAATTTTACTGTTCATGTAAGGGTGAAGGGAGAGAGACAAAGAGAAAGAGAGACAGAGACAGAGAGACAGACAGAGAGAGAGAGAGAGAGAGAGACAGAGACAGAGAGACAGAGAGAGAGAGAGAAGAACTGTGGAGGGGTCTGGTAGCATACTGGAAAGAATTCTTACCTAAAGTTAAGATAATTGAGTTAATATCTTGCTTCTGATGCTAGTTGCATGATTCTTAGAAAATTATTTTGTTTCTCAAAGCCTCAATTACCCCTGTAAAATTGGGATAATACTTGAACCACATCTCTTACCTTTTAGTTATGAGGAAAATATTTTGTAGGTCTTAAGACACTTTTATAGATGTGAGCTATTATGGTTATACAAGTGAATACCCAGTGCTATTCATTGACATAGGAATGCCATCAGGATTTATGATGGGACTCGTACTTCAGAGGAAAGACAAATAAATTCAAAATCCTTTGTGGATTTTTCTAATAAATCCAACAATACATAGAATCATACACATAGAAAATTGGTTAACCCACTATGTGGTTAATCCTTAATAAAAAGCATTTGTTCCATGAAATTTGGATTCGGTCAAAGGGCCGCACTTGAGGACCTAGAGGTCCACATGTGTGTCTCAAGGCTGCAGGTTCCCCCACCCCTGGCCCTAAGAGGATCAAAGACAGAAATGATACAAATATGTCAAAATATTCATAGTAATGCTTGGGGGGGGGAGTAATAATAGCTGGAAAAGAAAATTGGTATCCACTGAATGGGAAGCGGCTGAATAAATTCTGGCAAATTAATATATTGGAATATTACTATACTGTAAAAAATCATAAACACAAGGAATTCCGGAATTCCTGAATATAGAAAGCATTGCATAAACAGATGCAAAGAGAACCAGTATAGTAATATTCACAAGCACTACAATATTGTAAATCTAAAAACAATGCCAAAAAGCAGTCAAACAAGTTAAAGGTGATAGCCAATATTGATTCCAGAAAGCAACCCCTCTTCATTCCAGTGTCTTCCTTTTGTTATTTCCTATTTATCTTATACATAGTTTGCCTCATATATATTTGTTTGTATGTTGTCTCCTCCATTAGATCGTAAACTCCTTGAGGGCAGGGATTGTCTTTTGCTTCTTTTATGTATATTTAGTATAGTAGGTATTTAATAAATGTTTACTGAATGAACTGAATGAAGATAGGGTACTATAGATATTAAATGCTACATCCGCTGTCAGACATGGTCACTATATCCATTGATTTTCTTTAATTGTCTTTTTGTCAAGGGATAGTTTTAAGAAGAGGATGGTGCGAGAAATTTTTGTGATGTAAAAAAAAAAAGGCATCAATAGAAAACTAATCAGAGATACTGAGGAAGCATGATAAGATTAGAATAAAGAACATTAAGGGCAGCAAGGTGGCACAGTGAACAGAGCACTGGCCCTGAAGGCAGGAGGACCTGAGTTCAAATCCAGCCTAAGACGCTTAACACTTACTAGCCATGTGACCTTGGGCAAGTCACTTAACCCCAACTGCCCTCCAGAAAAAAAAAGAATAAACAAAGTTAGATTTGGTATCAGAGGACCTTAGTATGAACCCCAGACTCTGTTGTTTACTACTTGAATGACCTTAAGAAAGTCCATTCATCTCTCCAGAATGTATTTCCTGCATCTGTAAAATAGAGGGGTGTTGTTCAAGTGTTGATCTCTAAAATTCTCTTCAGATCTAAATCCTATAATCTTGTTTTGCTTGAAAATTCCCATTATGATATTAATTCCCATTTTTCCTCTTGTGTTTGTATTCCTAATGTAGGTACATAGTAAGCACTTAATAAGTGCCTTTTCATTCATTCATTCAGATGACACTACACAAAGATACCTCTAGTTATGGTTAATATTTACCTCATTCATTTTTAAATATTGCAGTTGATTGGCAGCAAAACCCATAGACTAGACTGAATAAACATGCACTTAACAAAAAAATAGGAGAACAAAGGATTTCTTGTTTATTTTTCCTCTCTAAACATAGACTATTCAGAAGGCTTAAACCATAGTCACACATAGAATCTATAAAGTCTAAAGTGACCACAGTTTCTATACTTTTTGTTGGTGCCATGTTGAAGATACCAACAGAAAACAGCATTAACTAGTTTGGTGGATAGATAGATAGATAGATAGATAGATAGATAGATAGATAGATAGATAGATAGATAGATAGATAGATAGATAGATGATAGATAGAGATATTGATAGATATAGATAGATAAAGTTAATTGACAAAATCATTTAAAAATAATATTTTTGGCTTTTGATTTTCCTTTTACTTAGATCTGTGATTTCTTTCAGGCATAGTTGGATTCCTTCACAATAACTTGTAAGGTTATAATAACAATAGCTAGTGATTATATAGCATTTTAAAAGTTTGCAGTAAGGTGGCTCATTGGATAGAGTGCTGGGCCTAGAGTCAAGAAGACTCATCTTCCTTGAGTTCAAATCTGGCCTCAGGTGCTTACTAGCTGTGTGACCCTGGGCAAGTCACTTAACCCTGTTTGCCTCCATTTCCTCATCTGTAAAATGAGCTGGAGAAGGAAATGACAAACCACTCCAGTATCTCTGCCAAGAAAACCCCAAGTGGGATCACGAAGAGTTGGACAAGATTGAAACAACTCAACAACAGTAACAAAAAGTTTGCAAAGCATTCTACATATGGTATCTCATATGATCTTCATGAGAACTGTGGGAGGTAGGTGCTATTATTTTCCCCACTTTACAGAAGAGGAAACTGAGGTTCAGAGATTAAGTGAATTGTCCAGGGTCACAGAGCCAGTAAAAGGAGACAGTATAGTTTTGTTTTTTGTTTTTATATTATAGGTGGAGGAAACTGAACCTGAGAGAAGTAGTGGCACAGACAGCACTTCAGGCTCCAAGAAAGAAAACTATTGGGAGACTGAGACAAACACAGATGAACCAGCTAGCCCCATCTTGAAAATAGCCAGGAACTGATTAAAAGAGGTTATGACTATTCCATTTCTCTGAACTGATCTCGATTGTTTACTCTGCTTCCTAATGTTGAAGAGGGAAGGGGGTGTGGGGCAGGGAGGATGGAACCTCTTGTTTTGACCCTTCTTATCTTAGTGTATTTGGACATTTCACCTCTTTAAGGAAGAGCAGGAGGCAAGTCAATAAGTGGCTGCCAAGAAGGACTGGTCAGCCAAACAAATTAAGGAACAAAAATGGCGAAGGTCAAAATGATTAAGCTTGCTTGCGTGATATGAGTAGTATGTATGTGAAATGTGAGATTCTTCTTTGGATGGGAGAGAAAATTACGAAACATGTATAAAAACTCTCAAAGTGGTATTCTACTGAAGTGGAGAGACTTACTGAAGATTTCTTTTTAAAGCTAAAGACTATGACAAACAACACCAGATGGATTTAGACATACTGGGTGGATTGGACCAGCACAACTGCAGACAACTCATAACTTGGGCAAATGTGAAGAAAATCACAGCCTCAAAAATAGTTTAAATGTAACTGTAGAAAATGTGAAATAATACATAGCAGGGGGTGGGAAGTTGAGAGGAAGGAACATCATCTAAACTCCTCTCACACACAGATGCGTTCAGGGGGCTCCATGGAAATAGAGCTTTGGTCAAACACTGCTTTCCCTTAGTGGCAAGAAGGTCCAGGGTTTTCCAAAGTGACCTTCAGTGGATTTTTCCTAAAGTTGTTACTCTGGATGGTGCATCCAAGGAGTGACTGTTGTACAGAAATGATTTCAAGAGAAAACACTCAAGGCTTTTTTCAGCCCAGGAGTCCTATCAGAGGTCATCTAGTCTGACCTCTCCAATTTTAATACAAAAGAAAGCTGAGGACCATAGAGTTGATTACTGGTAGCAAGTAGCAGAAACATGCAGGAGGCGGAGTTATCGCCTTATCCATGGCGGACTCTTTGCGACATCAGATGGGCACGAGATCTCACCCCTCTTGGTGGTGCTTCTGACTTTCCGGACTTCGACAGTATGTTTCGCTAGAACTTCCCTCAGTTCCTGGGGCCCCTTCTCCCTGAAATATACATCTTTTCCAGAGGTGTTCTCACCCTAGAATATACCACCAGGGAATTCCTTCTGGTCCCTCCCTTTTGGGGAGGGGCATAGACCAACCAAGTTTCATTCCCCTCCCTGCTACGCTTCTGACTTTCTGGACTTCAGCACCATGCTCCTGAATCATGGATATTGTCTCTCCTCCCCACCCCCAGCTAAAGCTTTTTTTTGTGTTCTCTCTTTCCCCATTAGAATATAAGCTCCTTGAGGGCAATAAGCATCTTTTTACTCGTTTTTGTATCCCCAGTGCTAGCACATAGCATGTAGTTACTACTTTTTTTTTTTGCCTAATCCCCAGAATCATTGATATCTGATTCACCCCTAGAGCACCAGCAGTAGGGCATTTATTTGCCTTACACCCTTCTTGTCCCTCTTCTTCTATTCAAGTACTCATCTCCCCAACCTTCGAAGTCTAGTGGAAATCCTCCTCACCTCGTCCCTATGGCCTTTCCAACCACTCTGGAATACAAGGGTCTCTTCTTTCTTTGGAATTCATGAAACGATTGTCTACATTTTTGCACTTAACTGTATACTGATTCAGATTGTAACGTGTGTATGGGAGTATGTAATCTACCGTGTTTCCCCGATAATAAGACCTATCCTGAAAATAAGCCCTCCCTTACTGTGTAAGATATCTCTAAAATAAGCCCTCCCCCGAAAATAAGCCCTATTGAGATTGCTACTGTAGTGAAGATGATCCCCTGCTACATTACGGTACCCTCTGTATGCACCGTCCCCCCCCCCATGAAACGCAGGCCGCGCTCCGAGCTCCATCCAATCAGAGCTACAACAGTGAGCGCGTCATCCTGTTCTTCCCCAGTGATTTGCTTATTGAATAAAGGTACATTTTTTTTGTTCACATTTACCTGTTTATTAAAATTGCTGTCAATGTTCATTAAAATAAGCCCTCCCCTGAAAATAAGCCCTCTGGTGTTTTTCTGTCCAAAAAAATAATAAGACAGTGTCTTATTATCGGGGAAACACGGTACATTTTAAACTCCTACAGGACAGCGACCATCTCTTTGATATCCAATAATCCTCTGCCCACCCCTCTCCAGAATCAAAACAATGAAATCTCTATACTAAACAAATACCTGCTGAATGAATGAATGAAGATATGTTAAAGGCTTTCAATAACCTTTCATAAAATGTTTTCATTTTCAGGTTCAGTTTTAGTGGCATTGTAAGAACGCCAGCAGGATGGGAAAAGCAAAGAGAAAAAAATTAATGTATTTAGGAATTAGTTGGGGGGAGGAAATGAAAATAATTATTTCATCTAGACGGAGGAAATTTAGCAGAGGTACTAAATCTAACAAAGAGCATGAGGGAATCTAATCAGTCCCTTGTGTTTAATTTACTATATTTAATTTCAGAAGGGATGAAACACTTTGAAACTCAAGGGCAGTAATTTTAGAACTAATGAATAAATATTTACTTTATAAAGCTTAGGGTGGGTCTACATTAGTTAGACTGAGAGGTAAAAAATACACTGCTCAAAAATCATGCACATTTTTCTGGCAGCTTATGTATTGTTGATACACCTGGGTCTGAATCATGCATTTTTCTTCTTCTTAAAAACAGCATCTGCAATTTTTTGCTACACATTTCAATTTGCTCCTTGGATTGTTGTCGTTGTTCAGTCATGCCTGACTCTTCGTGACCTCATTTGGGGTTTTCTTGGCAAAGATACTGGAGTGGTTTGCCATTTCCTCCTCCAACTCATTTTACAAATGAGGAATCCAGGCAAAGAAAGTTAAGTGACTTGTCCAGGATCACACAGTTAGTAAGTATCTGAGGTCAAATTTGAACTCAGGTCTTCCTGACTCCAGGCCTACCTCTCCATCCACAGTGCCACACAGCCCAAATCTTGAAGTCCTTAGAGTGAACTAGGACTATAGGACATCCTCAAAACCAGGGCTGACTTTAATAGATAATCATCTACATGGAATAAGTTGATGAATACTAAAAATCCATCCTCAAATATCTACCCCACCAGTCTATATCCCCATGCCTGAAATTCCACCATTAGCAATCAGCTATTTCATGTCAAGCAGTCATGCCAAGTAAAACAATATTATCAGATCACTTTCCTGACAAGAGGAACTAAAGCAGGAAAGCATGGTAGGAAAGGGGTGCTGACAAGGGTGGGAAAGGGAACGCAGAATCCTGGGAGTAAACTTGACCCCTCTGACTCTTCTGAACACTAATATGTGATTCATCTGGCATAACTGAAGCGCAGTCAATCATGCAGCTAATTAGACCATGCAGACAGCCAAATGAGATTATGCAGGACTAAAATATTGACTAGATAATTCCCCATTCACAAATTCACTTTGTGCTGCACAGACCTAATCTTAAGAATGTTTCAACATTGATAAAGTCAGGGGTATTAAATCAAGTTGCTTCTCGACAAGAATTCCTCTAAGACTTTTTTTCTACAATGTGGTAGAAAGACTTGGAGTTATAAGACCTGTATTTTAAGCCCAGGTTTGCTTCTGGCTGTGTGACCTTGAGCAAGTCACTTAACTCTTGGGCTATGGATTTCCCTACCAAACCAAAAGATCAGACCTTTTGACCTCTAAGATCCTTTCCAGCTCTAAAAATTTCTATGATGACATTTATCTTTATTAGAAATGAGAATAGCTTATTCCAGGAGGCCATTGGCCTTTATGGTAATTCTTTTCCAGGAGAAGGCAAAGGATAGCAGAGATGCTCTTTACCAGAAACTCTGCTTAATGGCCAGACATTAGGGGAACACTGTCAAGGGGTCTACTTTTGGTAATATGAAGGTACAGCAACACTGGCAGCCTCTATCAACTCTTTGGTCATGTTCTCCACACAAGGCGGTGCTAAGGAACAAATAATTCACTTGTAGCCTTATCTCTATTACTATTTTTTAGTCAGCCTTATCCTTACATCAAATAGTGAGTTGTAGTTACTTCTATGTGTCAAAATGAACAGCAGCCTTCCTAAGACTGACTCCATCCAATACAGAAACAACCATACTTAAGAGTATTCTTTTCCAAATAATGTGTTTTTATATGTCCAGAGTAGAACCTACTCTATATGTTTAAAAAAAAGCTAAAGAATTTACAGTTATGCCACATAAAGGAGGTTGCACAGATGAGGTAGTGAGCTTGGCTTGGAGGCAGGATGTTCCAAGGCTCAGATCCTGCCTTGGACACTTTCTAGCTGTATGACCCTAGTCAAGTCATTTAAACTCTCAGTATGCTCAGGCAACTCTTTAAGACTATATTATGGAAGAGTTACTAGTATTGGTAAAACTACAAGTCTAAATTCAAATAAATATGTAAATAGATAAAACTTAAAAGAATATTAGATAAGTAGCCCTTGTGATCAATACAGAATAATACAGAATTAGAAAATTGTGAGAGATTTCCCTGGCCATCTAATTTAACTCATAGATGAAAAGGGTATTCTCTTAAACGTAACCTAACAAATGGCCCCCCAGCCACTGTTGAAGACCTTCAGTCAGGAAGAACCTATTATTCCTCTCAAAACAATCATTTTTGGAGGAGAAAGGCAGAGCAATTGGGGTTAAGTGATTTTCCCAAGGTCACACAGCTAGTAAGTATTAAATGTCTGAGGCCAGATCTGAACTCAGGTCTTCCTGACTCCAGGGCCGGTGCTCTATTCGCTGTGCCACCTAGCCACCCCACAAAACAGTCCAATTCACTTTTGGATATTTCTAAGTGCTAGTAAATCACGCATTCCTGACATCAAGCCTACTTTGGCATGCTTTTGAAGACCACATTTTTTAGCTTTAAGACCCCAATTCACCACTAGGTGGCACAGTAGATAGAGCATTAAGCCTGGAATTAGGAAGACCTGAGTTCAAATTTGACCTCAGATACTAGTTGTGTGACCCTGGGCAAGTCACTTAACCCAATTTGTCTCAGTTTCTTCATCTGTAAAATGATCTAAAGAAGGAAATGGCAAACCACCCCAGCATCTTTGCCAAGATATCCCCAAAAGGGGACACAGAGTCAGACACAACTGAAACAAGTGAACTACAACAATTAACCACTTCCCTAATGGTGCTTTTTCAGATCAGGGTGTATATATACATAGCTATGCACTTGTATGTAAGCACATCTTTATTTTCTGTCACCTATAAATGACATTTTCTACACCACAAAAGACAGAGATAGAAAAATAGAGTGAATAAAGGATGGATGAATAAAAAGACAAGTAAATAAACAAATGAACACATAAATGGTCTTCTCTTCAAGATGCTATGGACGCTCAGTTTCTTCAACTGATTCTCAGAGAGCATAAACTTTGGGCCTTCCATCGTCTTGACTGTCTTCCTCTGGACACTCTTCAGGTTTTCAGTGAATGCCCTTCTCAAAATGGGATTTCCAAGATAGAGAACAATATTCCAGATATGGTTGAGCAACATACAACAGAAATAGTCCCTCCTTATCTCTGCCCCTCTTAACTTTGAATTAAATTTTCTATGCTGTCGAATCACACCAAGGATTCATTTTGAGTTTTCAGACCACTACACACCCCTATCAATATTCTGAGGAGGCAGACGTCACTGTTCTCCACATGCTTTATTAAACAATGTGGGTGCATCATTAGAAGTTTAGCAGGTTATATTTTATGCTTCATATTCTTCCTGTCTTTCCCTCATGTCACTGCCTTACTTCCTTCACACTGCCTAGCACAGTTCTAGGTACTTAGTATACAATGTTGGTTGTGTTCTGAGAATGGAAGAAACAGCTATTCAGCCTACCCTGCTGTCAATCAGTGAATATCGATTGTTAATGATGCATTTTATGATGATGATTTTCAAACCTGTACTCTAAAATGCCTCTCAAAAATTAAACTGAAGAAAGGAGCCCAAAAATATTTTCAGCTGTACCTAGTTCAGGCCAAGATGATATGCAGAAGCCAAGTAGGCGAAAGCTATTATAACTCACAATTATATGAAAACCACTCTCAGTAGCTTTAACGTTTAAAACAGACAGGAATGGAATTTGACTCCTTTATTTAAAAAAAAATAGGTAAAGCAAGTTTCCACATTGCTCATAATTCTAATTCCCATAAGCCAAAGAATACAGTCGCAAAGTCCTAGGCAAAAAGCACAAAGCATTGTTTAAAATGCAACTTGATATTAAGCTGGGAATGACTCTTCAAGAACACATTTCAAAATTTGTCTACATATTTCTTTTAAAAATTCCCTCACACACATTAGATACAAGGAGATGCCAATGGCCCCGTTCCGGCTTGCTCAGCTTGTGACAGGTTCCTTATGGAGTACCGAAAGTTACTATGATTCTTGGTCTCACTCCATAGGGATTTTCAATGAGGAAGCAGGCAGTATCCCTAAAACAAAGTGAAGACAGATTGTGGTAGAATTTTACCCACTAGAGCTCTCAAGTTTCCGGAGTCTTATTCTTCCTAGAGCATATGAAGGTAAATCTAAGCTAATACCTTCAGAAAAAGAAGTAGGATCCATCTTTTTTAGGATAGCACCCTTTATTAAAAGGAGGGGGGGGGCTAATCTCAAGGGGCAGCCAGGTGGAGCAGTGCATAGAGCACTGGGCTTGAAATCAGGGAGACTCATCTTCATGAATTAAGATACAGCCTCAGACATTTACTAGCCGTGTGACCTTGGGCAAGTCACTTAACCCTGTTTCCCACAGTTTCCTCATCTGTAAAATGAGCTGGAGAAGTAAATGGCAGACCACTCCAGTATCTTTGCCAAGAAAATCTCATACAGAGTCACAAAGAATTGGGCAGAACTGAAAATGACTAAATAAGAATCATCTGATCTCAAAAATACTCTTCAACCAAAGATGACACAGTAAGGATTAGAAACAGGTTTTTTTCCCCTTTCTATGCACCTGTTTAGTGTTATTATAATCACAGTATTTGTTCAGTGGTTAGGTGAACCCTGTGGAATTACTCTAAGTGTCCTCTAGAAAGCTCTCTAGGAGTATGTCACAGAGAGGGTATTGCTCTATTGTTGGTAAAGAGAGTTTCCTCTTCTGGGAGTTCCCTCTATCAATGAAAGCTGAGGTCCAGTCACCAGCTCTGTTTCTAAGTGTTATGACAATTACACTGCTATTTTACTGCAAAGAATCATCATGTTCCTACATGTCACTGTGATAGACATGTTGGAAATATATGTGTATTCCTTTCAAACCAAGACCATTTTACACAACCACTGCAATGCCATGTAAAAACCCTTTCTCCTAAACTGTTTACCACCTGAAACCTCCTCTTCCTAATATCTTATTCCAGTTACAGATAATTGGCTCTAGAACAAAAGTTTTTTTTTTGGGGGGGGGGGGTTTGCTTAAAAATGATAACATATCCTTCAGTTCCCAGGGTCTCCTCTTTGTCTGTGGGTCAGAAGTCACTGGCTGAGGTCCCAACATCTCCCTTGAGCTATTTTGACATGCTTCTACTGACCATAACATTTTTAGCTTTGAGGCCCCTATTCACTGCATTCCTAATGGTGTTTTCCAGATCAGGATGTATACATGCACTTGTATATGGTCACATTTTTGTTTCTTCTTCTATAAAAGAGGAAAGCTTAGCTAGATCATATCCACACATTTCAGATAAAACACCGATAACTTCCACTGTTGATACAACTTGCAGGTAAATTATTAAAACTGCATTGTATAAACCAATGGTGTCAATCTTAAACAGAAACAGGGGACCACTAATCTGTATATAAGGAACCTCTGGGCTGCATAGCAGCTTAATTTTAAAATCTAATGTTATCCATGTTATAGTTTACTTTTATTTGTTAAATATTTCCCAATTACATTTTAATCAGATTCAGGCAGCTCAGGCGTGTTGTGACTACCACATGTTTGACACCTCTGGTGTACATAGTTGGCACTTAATATTTTTAATTATGATGGCAATGCCTTAAGTTGAACTGATCACACTAGTGGACTTGTTTATGAATGTGAAGTCCAATATTTTATAACAAAATACATAATAATTGACAGGAATTCCTTCTTTTATCTTTTGTGATATATACATACATATATATCTATATATGAATATTAACTAGGGTATGTAAGTTAAAATATTACAATCTAGAGCCAATTTTTCCTCATTTGACAGATTATCTCCAGCATTATGGTCCAACACTGAAAGTCATGATCAGGGGACGGCTAGATGGTGCAGTAAATAGAGCACCAGCCCTAGAGTCAGGAGGACCTGAGTTCAAATCTGGCATCAGATACTTAACCCAGAAAACTAGATGTGTGTCCTTGGGTAAATCACTTAACCACAATTGCCCTACCTTCCCCCCTCCAAAAAACAAAAAGAAAAAAAGAAAGTCATGGTCAGAGTGATTTTGGTTTACGATTAGGAGAATAGGGCAAGGGATTAGACGAATGGAATTTTCTTTGACAGCACAAAATAACCTAGTCATTTAAACTATGTGCCAGTTTCTACAATACTCTAGAATGATCTGGTAGAATAGATCAATATGTTTCTTCTCCAGAATGACAAGATCTCTATGAGTGAGGGCCTTGTTTTATCCATAGAGAGCCATGACAGAAGGAGGAAACTTTCATTTTGTTGTCTGATATTTGAGTGCCCCCATTTTCCAGTCCAGCAGTCCAGTTTGGGTGCTGCCTTAGGCAGCTCTTCACATAACTACAACTCTGAGGCAGGCTGCCAGCTGACTAATCCCTGAGAGAATTAATCTGCAAGGTCAAAAAGCTTGCTTTGTTTTATATACACTGCATCCTCTCCATTGCTTCATATGAGCCCCCAAATGGCCTCAAGACTATTAATGCATCCAGTGGTGATGACCCTGGAGGGAAATATCTATTTTTGCTGCTCTATTTGTTGGGGTGGGTAAATTAAATGTGTAAATCACTTTTTCAATTTCACCGAAATGCTAGCATTTCACATATTTCAGCTCATGGCCTACTCATATAAATACTTCACTTGTGGTTTAAATTGTATTTCTCAGGGCACTGAAGGCAGTGTTGAACTAGCCAAGAGGAAGAACAAAAGAAAACCCAATTATAAATCTTGGCAGTTTTTGTTCAAGATTCAGGTAACCCCCATAAAATGCCCTATATGTGTGGTTTTTTCTTTAGATAAATAGCATTTGAATGTTAAAACACTTCTTCCTCCATGTCTTATTTCTTTTCTTCCATTCTAGTGGGTAAAATAGGTAATTTCCAAAGCCCGGTTAAGTGGAAGTACAGCTCTCATGACTACAATTTGATTTTGTCCCGAACCACACCCAAGGAAAGAGTGTCCTGATTTACTTAATTTGCAGACTATTGTTTTGTTAAGTCATTCAGTCATGTACACTCTTCACAACCCTGCTTCTATGGAGTTTTCTTGGCAAAGATACTAGAGTGGTTTGCCATTTCCTTCTCAATAGATTAAGGCAAACAGAGGTTAAGTGACTTGCCCAGGCTCACACAACTGGTGACTAAAGCCAGATCTGAACTTGTTTTCCTGACTCCTGGCCCAGTGCTCTATCCACTAAGTGACCTAGCTGCCTCCTTTTCTCTGTTTTGGATTCATACTTTGATTAGGAATCTCCAACATAAATCATTAATCATATAGTTAGCAAGTTTTGCAGCTCTAAATTGAGTTTGCTGGTATTTAGTCTTTTCTCAACTACTGGTGGAAAAGTACCCAGAGGATGTAAATTGGGATGGAGAAGGACCTTGAATTCATTTTATATTAACTGGATGAAGGAACTGGGGATGTCTAAACTAGAAAAAAAAACTCAGGGGAGGCAGGGGGCAGGGAGGAAAGGGCCAGGATGACTGCCTTGAAGTATTTAAATGAACCTATCATTTGGAAAATGCATTAGACTTATTCTGTCTCTAGTCTCTTCCTTGGTGATCTCATCAGCTCCCATGGGTTTAATTATCATCTCTGTGCATGACTTATTACATGATTTATGATCCTATGATTTCTAAATAGATTGCATATCCACATTGATCTTTTCAGAAAACTTTTGCCCCTCATAATTTTTTTTTCTGTTTACATAGTCAGAATTTCATCCTTAAGACTATCCCATCCCTCCTGGGCTGAATTCATGGCCTATAGAATTTTAGTCCATGTAATTTTATCCTTCCTTTGAACCCTTTGAAATCTGCTTTCTCAAAGTTAAGTGTTCATGTCAGAAACTCTCAGAGTGATGACTTTTCTCCAAGGTTCCCATAATTTCTAAGCCAACAAAGTTCCTTCCCATTAATAAGAATGAGATCCAGAATAGTCTTTTGTTTGTTGGCCTCTCTACTTTGTGAAAGATGAAATTATCATTAAGTCATGTCAAGAAATTATCAGCTGCTCTGCTTTTGGCATAAAGGGAGCTCCAGCAGATATCGGGATAATGGAAATGCCTCATTACTACAATATCACGCCAAGCTTGTTGATCTATTTCCAAGTTCTTTATTGATTTTCTCTTTCTGTCCAAGTGGCCTGTACTATGATAACAAAATCACTTCTTCTGTTTCTCCTTGCATTGACTTTCACCTAAATGTTCTCCATAATGCTTCCCCATCCAAGTTCCTAGATTTTTTACAATGAATATACCTTCTCAATGTACAATAATATCCTAACATCCTTTTTACTCATACTGTTTCTTTTAAATAGGTATAAATATCCAGAGCCATATCCTAGTCATTGGCTTGATTCCATCAAGACTTAATGATACTGGGGCAGCGGGGTGGCCCAATGAATACAGCACCGACCCTGGAATCGGGAGGACCTGAGTTCAAATCCAGCCTCAACACGTAACACTTACTAGCCATGTGACCTTGGGCAAGTCACTTAACCCCAATTGCCCTGCCCTCCCCCCTCCAAAAAAAAAGCAAAAAAATAAAAAAATTTATATATATATATATATGTGTGTGTGTGTGTGTGTATAAACTTAATGATACCTACAAGGTTAGATTTGCATTTTTGCATTTCTCTTGTTTAAATTTTGGACATTCATGTACAGATATCTAAAACAATTGAATTCTTTCTTGGTCTTTTATCTCCTATAAATTTCTTGATGTCTCAATTGCTATTCTTCTTCCTCCATTGCAGATGAGTTTCATGGGATCTTATATGTTAGAAATACAGGGGTAGTTTTCTCCTTCTCATGGCTTTTTGATTTAGTGCTCTTTTGATTAAGTTTTCAAAACACCAGGCAATTTGGACTCTGCATGACATATGCCTTACTTTCCTTGAGCAGCCCAACTTCAGGATAGCTCCTAATTCCTCATGAAATTATAAAAAAGAACTAATGCTATTATGTATTATTCATAATACATTCATTAAAATAACATTAAAGTATTAAATTTGGATTAGGAAAATTTTCTGTTAAAATGATCACTAAATAGTCTTCAATTCTATACCCCCCAAAAAAATCCTTTTTCAACTAATTTACTAATGAATTACATGTGCTATTTTTCCTCTGGTAATACAATATCACACAGTCCTTGTTTGTACTTGTATCTATTATACCAAAAGCATCATTAACAATCTAAAATACTTGCATAACACGAAGGTAAAAAATACATGAAGAATTTTCATATAGAATTTACCTAAGAGATTTCTAATAGGGATTAAAGTGGAGTCAAATAATAAGTTTTCTCAAAAGATAGTAATTAAGATTAGAGAATAAATCTGTATTGCTATCTCAAATATACTGGCTAATATTACTGCTCCATGATTCTATTTGGAGTCTTTATTTTGTAATCAAAAAACCTTTCTAACTGCTTTTGTACACTTTCATTCGAGTGACTTTTTAAAAACTGCTATTTTGAACATTTTCCAGAGAAATTCCTCAGCAATGTGTTATATAGGAAATTGAGAGGAAAATAACACATATTGAAAGATAGAAATATCACTTGTAAGACTAGCTCTATTTGCTCATCATAAAAAAAGGTTAAAAACATATTTTCTCAAATAGATAACTAAGCGGGATGCAGACCAACAGATTTTAGCTTCTTCTACTTTGTTACTCTTAAATATCCCCTGATGGAAATTGTGGGAATGCATTAAACTCAACAGTTTTCACTTTAAAGCCCATCATTTTTGTCCATTCTATTCTATTCAAGCACAGGGAGAAAACTGGGCTATCTTTGAAGAGTAAAGTGATTAGTTTAACATCGCACACAGCAGCACCAAATCCCAGTCCATACTAAAATCTTGGAACTGTCTGATCTATTATATAAATGATAGCCATAAACCTGTATACAACTTTATACAGCTCTTCAATGAGTTTCGTGCATGAGTCATACTCAACATCAAAAGGCAAAAAGATGATACCAGCACTGAGTTTTCTGACCAATATCAATATGCAGGCATTAAAGTCACATTCATTTCATCTATCACTACAGAAAGACAGAGGATCATATAGGATTTCTAGATTCTCCCTGAAACAAATAAAACCCATCATTTCAGTGTAAAGTTCTTTGATTGTCACTCTCCTACCTATCAGTATTCTATAGGTGCTGTTATAGGGCTGTGAATCATGGACTGCCACAAATTCCAAGAAATCAAAATGGTGAATCATACAAAGGGCAATTGAGAGATTAAGTGGTGGGTATAATTGGGGTGTTACCAGTGATTAAACGTGTGCAAAAAAACCTAACATCAAAGATTTTATCAAAAATGAACTTATATTCTTTTTAAAATTTTTATTTATTTTTAATTTTCAACATTCATTTCCACAACATTTTGAGTTACAATTTTTTCTCCCTATCTTTCCCCTACCTCCGACCCCAAAAGAGCAAGCCTAATGAATACCCCTTTCCCCAATCTGTTCTCTCTTATATCCTCCCCCATTATTCCCCTAACTTTCTAGTACGGCAAGATGGATCTCTATACCCCAGTGCCTGTATATTTTATTTCCCAGTTACATGTAAAAAATAAATTTGTTTTTAAAACTTTGAGTTCCAGATATTTTCCCTTCTTCCCTCCTCACCTGCTCTCACTGGGAAGATAAGCAATTCAACATAGGTTGTACATGTGTAGTTACCCAAATCATTTCCATAGTAGTTATATTGTGAAAGACTAAATATATTTCCCTCCTTCCTATCCCACCCCGCACTTATTCTATTTTCTCCTTTGACCCTGACCCTTTTCAAAAGTGTTTGCTTCTAACTACCCTCTCCCCCAATCTGCCCTCCCTTCTATCATCCCTTCTCTTATCCCTTACCCCCCTATTTTCCTGTAGGGTAAGACACCCAATTGAATGTGTATGTTATTCCCTCCTTAAGCCAAATTCAATGAGAATAAGGTTGTCCCATTCCCTTTCACCTTCTTGCTCTTCCCCTCCATTGTAACAGTTTTCTCTTGCCTCTTTTATATGAGATAATTTACCCTCATCTAACTGTCCCTTTCTCCTTCTCCCAATAAATTCCTCTCTCACCTCTAAATTTTATTTTTTTAGATATCATCCCTTCATATTCAACTCATCCTGTGCCCTCTATGTATACATGAACACACATATGCCCACACTCACATGCATATTTATATACACATACACCCTCCTATACATATATATGTATGCATACATATATACATATATATTCCCTTCAACTGTCCTCATACAGAGAAAAATCTTATGAGTTACAATTACCACTTTTGCTTGTAGGAATGTAAATAGTTCAACTTTAATAAGTTCCTTATGATTTCTTTTTCCTGTTTACCTTCTCATGCTTCTCTTGTTTCTTATATTTGAAAGTCAAATGTTCTGTTCAGCTCTGGTTTTCTCATCAAGAATGCATGAAAATCCTCTATTTCATTGAATGATCATATTTTCCCCTGAAGCATTATACCCAGTTTTGCTGGGTAGGTGATTCTTGGTTTTAGTTCTAGCTCCTTTGACCCTCCCTTAATGTAGAAGCTGCTAAGTCTTATGTTATCCTAATTGTGTTTTCACAATACTCAAATTGTTTCTTCCTGACTGCTTGCAGTATTTTCTCCTCAACCTAGGAACTCTGTAATTTGGCTATAACATTCCTAGGAGTTTTCTTTTTGGGATCTTTTTAAAGAGGCAATCGGTGAATTCTTTCAATTTCTATTTTGCCCACTGGTTCTAGAATATCAGGGCAATTTCACTTGATAATTTCTTGAAAGATGGTGTCTAGGCTCTTTTTTTGATCATGGCTTTCAGGTAGTCCAATAATTTTTAAATTATCTCTCCTGGATCTATTTTCTAGGTCAGTGGTTTTTTGAATGAGATGTTTCAAATTGCCTCCTATTTTTTTCATTTGCTTGTATCTGTTTTATAGTATCTTGATTTCTCATAAAGACATTAGCTTCCAATTGCTACAATCTTATTTTGAAGGAGTTATGCTCTTCAGTGAGTCTTTGAAATTCCTTTTTCATCTGGCAAATTCAGCTTTTTAAGGCATTCTTCTCTTCACTGGTTTTTTTGGGCCTCTTTTGCCATTTGAGTTAGTCTATTTTTTAAGGTGTTATTTTCTTCACTGTATTTTCTTCACTGTATTTTTGGGTCTCCTTTAGCAAGCTGTTGACTCTTTTCATGATTTTCTTGCATCATTCTCATTTCTCTTCTCAATTTTTCCTCCACTTCTCTTACTTGATTTTCAAAATCCTTCTTGAGCTCCTCCATGGCCTGTAATCAGTACATATTTTTCTTGGAGGTTTTTGATGCAGGAGTTCTGACTTCGCTGTCTTCCTCCTGCTCCATGCCTTGATCCTTTTTGTCCCCAAAAAAGGATTCTATGGTCTCTTTGTGTTTCCTCTGCTTGCTCATCTTGCCAGCCAATTACTTGACTTTTGAGCTCTTTGCCACAGTAGAACTCTGCTTCCAGAATGGAGAGAGCTTCATCCCAAATTGCTGGAGTTTTTGTAGCTGCTGGAGCTATTAGGAGGGCCCCCTCTTTGCAAGCCCCACAAGGTCTGGCTCACTGGCCACACACCCCAGGACCACCACCCAAGACTGTGATCCAGATCCAGGCAAGTTAAAGCAAGAGCGCCTCTAAATGGTTGCTTGGTCCCACTATCATCTGCAGGCCAGGAGCTCCTGAGGCAGCCATGTGGTGCAGCTGCTGCACCTCCATGGCTTCTCACCCCTGGGGCCAGGGGCTGGACCATGCTCTTCTGTTCCCCCCTGTTCCAACAGAGTTCCCACACTGATCTTGTACTTTGTCTTTGACATTTATAGTTTGAGAAGTTTGGAAACCGCCACAGCTGCTGACGATTCACTCTCCTGAAGTCTGCTCTGGCTGGTCTGGGCTGCCCTGGGGTCAGAACTGCGAGGCTCCTGCAGGACTGTGCCCAGCTCCCAAGTTGGTGCGTTAGACCCTTCCTGTTGGCCTGCCAGGCTACCTTCAGGAGGAGATTTGTTTCTCTCTGGCTTTGTGGGTTCTGTAGCTCTGAAGTTTGTTTAGAGTCATTCTTTTACATGTATTGGAAGTGATTGGAGCAGGATCTCATGCCAAGTTTGTGCTTCTACTCTGCCATCTTGAGTCCGCCCCTGGCTCTCCCATGAACTTATATTCTAATAGGAGAAAGCCCAGGAAGGGGAATTTGGGTTCAGAAAGGTACAGGGATGGTAAGTTTGGCCATTGAGGAGCAAACTGACACATAATTCTTCTGGGAACACTGGCAGAACAGATTTGATTATGGCTCCAAAACTGGAGGGTGAAGGTGTCCAGTATGAATTGGTGGCATGACAACTGGCAAAACTAACTATAGTATGGCAGGAGAGTAGGGAGTCAATTGAAATATAATTGATGTTGGCCTGAAAAAGGCCAGGTAAGACAGTCAATTAAGTTATCCCAAGGGAAGGAAGTGAAAAGGTTGGGGATACTTGCCCTGGAAAACAAACAAAAAAATGCCAATAATGATTCCTGCTCTGCTGGGCAGAGAGAGTACGTTCATCGATGAGAACCTTATGGACACAGTCATGCACAAAGATAGCAACTCCATTGAAATGATCATTATTGACAAAAGGAACAATTAGATATATAATTTAGAAACCTCTAAAATGATGACCTACATAAGATACCTTTATTATTCTGAGTCAATAGAACCAAGGAAGCTTCTACTTAACAGTAGAGACTCTAAATCCTATATTACCTGTGCTAGGCAATTTTTATTTATAGGATCTGACCTTGTGGCTATCAATTAAAAATCTTTCCTGAAAGTCATAAAAAAAAGTCAAGTTTTCAACTAAAGCTGCAAGAGTACCAAGTTTTGCCCTGTCTTAAAAACTAATTTAATATTTCAGTTATGTAGTTTTGTTATAGTATATAATAATCATCTTACCCAGTAATATGCTTTCTATCAGTTCTATTCCAGTAAAAAATACAACTTATAGGACTCTTAATCTTGTAAGAACCACCAAGTGAAAAGTTGTCTACATGACCCAAAAAATGGTTTGATACTTTAAAAACTGAATTGTCTGAATTAGTTGTTTCAGTGTTAGGTACACACCACTGAAATTTCTCTACTAAGCTTGCAAGTATTTTTAATTTCCTATAAGGATTATGTAAGAGTAATCATTTTTATTCTCACCTCAAACTTCATGCCTCACAGTAATGTTTCTTGCCTGTCTTCCTCTCTACAAGGCCTTTAGTTATTTACCAGTGGTACAGAAATTTGATCTGAATATAGTCAATCTGTGGTATATATTCACTCTGTAACAGACTACATAATTTTTCAGCTTGTTTTCTCCAGCACTGGGGTACCCCAGTATCCCATTTCCTTTGGAAGCTACCATTAGCATGTGAAATGGTAAGTTATTATGTCTTGGCCTCTGATTCAAAGAACATAAGACACAACGGCCAAGAAAAGATAACCAACTAAAATGATTTAGAATGAAAACCTCCCCCCACCCAAGAATTTTATCTAAAGTAAAAGCAAATCTTTTTTTTTTTAATTAAAGCTAAATAGCATCCCCTATGAGTAAAGTGAATGGGCTTTATTTAATATATGAACTTTGAGGTATATAGATATAAACACATATTTCATTTATCTGGTATTGTGAAAAAATAATGTGTTGTGCCTAACTTTAGCTGGGTCTAGAAAGAAGATGAGTATACTAAGAAGGAGAAAGGAAAGGCGAGTGCAATGTAGAATCCCTCCGAAAATGATAAATTTAAATGCATTGGGTGGACCTCCCTTATAAAAGATTGGCAACTAGGTGGTACAGTGGATAGAGCACTGGGCCTGGAATCAGGAAGACCTGAGTTCAAATCCAGCCTCAAACATTTACTAGTTGTGTGACCCTAGGCAAGTCACTTAACCACTAATTGCCTCGGTTTCCTTATATGTAAAATGGGAGTGATAATAATAACATTTACCTCTTGGGGTTGTTATGAGTATCAAAAAATAATTGTAAAGTGCTTAGCATGACACCTTGACCAAAATAAGCACTATATAAATGTTACTTTTGATTGTTGTGAGGAGGAGGAGGAAGACAATAGGGAAAAGTCACCAAAAATGAGATGACATATAAATGATCTATAATCTGCATTGTTAGTGGGGGAAATAGTCTAATCAGAGAGCCACAAAAGTGAATGAAACAAAGCAACAAATCTTCCTTGACAACAAAAGGAGAGCTGTACCAGTGAGATTTATCACAAAATTCTAAGCTTTTGAAATAATACACTTTGTTCAGGTGCCACCTACTGAAGCTGTACTGAATGAGGACTTTCTACTTCATCCCACCACCTTTGCTGAAGAAACAGAAAGAAAAAGAAATATATGTCAAAATAAGTTACAACTAAAATGTAAGTGGCTCTTACTCAAATGTCATTGCTAGAAATTAGGAAAGTTTTTTAAATCCAAGACACACACAAAAAATGTATGCATCAGCAGTACTTGCAAAACTTCTCAGAAAAGGCTGGTTAAACTTTAAAATTCACATTATTCTTCTTTTCATATTCTTTGTCTTATGAAAAAATTAGTCCTGAGTTTCAATTTTATTGGAATTACTGATAGAGTGATTTGTAGTTTAAGTTTCTCAGACAATCTAAGTACAAATTTAATTAGATATGTAATATATATTTATAGATCTGTGTGTATTCACAAATATTTGCATTTTATATATAAATATGACTTACACTCTATCCCAAAGACAGATTTATAAAAAGGAAGGTAAGATCCCTAACTAGTAATGGAAAAAGTCACTTCACAAATGCCAAGCAATACAGGAAAATCTGGTACTGAGTGGTTGGCAGCAGGCAAGAGAAGAGGTGGGGATTGAAAAGGAAATGGTGACAAATTAGGCCCCAGATCATCAAGTTTAGAAATTTCCAGAGTAAAAAGGATAATATTTTTATGTACATGGCAGTAATATGTCAATGTATTTTCAGGGGCTTACATTCCTTCTTTGAATGCTCAAAAGAATTAATCTTATATGTTGTCTACCTGCTTAGTACAATATTTCAAAGGATGCTAAAATTAAGCATCTATATTCAACATTTCTGCTCCAAACTCTAGAACAGCTCTATTTCAGCATTTATAGAAAGCCTTAAAGTGTGTGGTCTATGTTTATCAGTTTTTTACTGACTGTGAAATATGTTAACAGATAAAGAGCAAAAAACCTGCTATCCAATTCTTTGAATCTTACATGACAACACTTTGTCCCAGAAATACTATTTACAAGTATAGTTTGGGAAGGGGGAGGAACTTGGAACAAAATTGTAATAACATGGACAGTTTCCTTTTTGTTAACAAGCATTAAAAGTTAAATATGAACTTTGTTTAAAATAATAATGAAATATGCATATTTGACATGTGGTATAATTTCCCAAATCTAAAGTTAATCACTTAAAATACATTTCCTTTAGGTTTCTTGCTATAAGCCCAGGAATATGTATTGGAAAGAAATTATTCCCACAAGTAGCAACTTGCAGGCAGACATATGGTAAGGATGTAGGTTTTAATGGTTAAAGACTACCTTAGAAGTCAGTGAAATTAAGTGCTTTTCCCCTTTCCCATAAGGATTTTTCTCATGACCTTGTAAAAGATACAGTTTTTTATGCTTCATTTTCTCCATTTGCAAAAAAAAGGCAGGGGAGGCTACTCTATTCTGTGTAAGACATTTCATCTCTCCTAAATCTGTTTCCTTATCCATCAAAATAAGGAATTGGAGCGAATCATCTCTAAACCCCTCTCTTAACTCTAATATTCTATGAACCTATAATACCTTAGAATGTGCTTTGCAATCTTTCAATTTATAGTACCCTATCTATATAAAATCTCTACATGATGACAGGGAAGCCAACGGTACCATTTCTCTACCAGTGTGAAATACAATTTGTATTTATAGATGGTTATTCTGCTAGGAAGGTCACTGCCACCTTTAACATCTAATTAAGAGGTAATGCTAAGGAAATGAAATACTGGTACAGGATAAAGGTCTCTAAGAGGCTTTATGCAAAGGCTGCAGCAAAGCTGAGACATGGAAAATAAATGTCAAGTACAAGGTTTGCTATTTATTTTCAAAGCAAGCAATCTTACCCAAGGAGTAATCAAAAATAAAGTAACAAAAATATTGTGTCACCAGTGCCTGGAGAGTGCATCCTCTGTGAGGCAAAGGGAACTGGAAGGTTTTTAGTCATTGAATCAGCTCTATTAATAGCTAGAAAGATAAAGGATTTATTAAGTACTCATTATAGATCAGGCACTGTGCCAAGTGCTAGGTATACAAATATAATCAGGCAAGACTCTGTCTTCAAGGAGCTTACATTCTAATGGAAGAATACAACACATGAAGATACACAGGGGTATGTCTCAGAGTCATAGTAGGGAGATAGCACAAAGCTCACTTATCAGAGCTAGGGACGGTGGGGCAAAGGCCAAGGTTGCAGTGGGGGAGTGATAAGGATGATGTTTAGAATGTTGGTGGCCAAGAATGTTAATGCATTTATCAAGTCTAAGAACATCAAATAAGGGGCGACCAGGTGGCTCAGTAAGAGCATCAGCCCCAGTGTTGGGATGACCTGGGATCAAATCCGGGCTCAGATACTTAGCACCACACCCAGAAATAACTGGCTGTGTAACCTTGAGCAAGTTAATTAACCCCAATTGCTTAAAAAAAAAAAAGAACATCAAATAAGAACTAATCAAACAGTATTTTGGAAAAGAATTTTTTAAAAAGAGACAGAACACCAAATGCGAGGGGAAAAAAAAATCTTTAGTCTACTCAAAAGAAACCAAAGAAAGGGAAAAACTAAAATGATGTTTTATCATCCAAAGGAAGAAAAAAATAGTCAAATTTCTCCAAGTATTTCCATTTGATAATCTCATTCAAAAATATCTTGTGAGATATAAGATGCCACTATGACTTAATGGAAAGGCCCATTCCTTAGGAAGAATCTGTTGAATATTAACCTCCCTGTAGTTCTTTAATCAGTCAAATAAACATTTATTAAGCACCTACTATGTATCAGGCAATGTGCTAGGTGTTGAGCATACAAAGACAAAAGCGAAAAAGACCCTGCTCTCAGGAAACTTACATTCTATGAAGGAAGGGGAAAGAAGGAGACAACATGTACACAGGAAGGTATATGTAGAATAGATTTGGGAGAGGGCAGCAACAATGCCCATAACAGGATAAAGGTCACTATACTACAGCAATGCTTAGACATTATAGAAAATAAATGCCAAGTAAAAGATTTACTATGTTTTCAAAGCAAGAAATCTGACTCGAGGAGTTAAAGGTAAGGGGGGAGGGAATCAGAAAATGCTTCATTCCGGTGACATGACCTAAATCTTGAACCAGTGGATCCTAAGAATTGGAATTAAGGAAGGATCCCAATCCAGGCATGGAAGACAGCCAGTGCAAAGGCAAGAAGATGTAAAACAGAGCAGTATGTATGAGACATAAGAAGAAGGCCAGCCCGACTGGACCATTAACAAGAGTAATGTGTAATAAGTCTAGAAAGGGAGGTTGAAGTCAGGTTGTTAAGCTTTTAAATATCAAAAAAAAAGAATCATTATTTGCTCTTAGAGGTACCAGGGAGCTACTAGTAGTTTACTGAGTCAACCATTAAGCATCTAGAATGTGACAGGAATTGGGCTATGTGCTGTGTGTACAAAGGCAAAAGACAGATCCTGGTTTAAAGGAGCTCCCAGTCTAATGGAGATCATGCACAAAGTGTACAAACAAGGTATAAATAGAATGAACTGAAGATAATCTCAGAGGGAAGGCCCTAGGGTTAAGGAGGACCAGGACAGGCTTCTTGCAGAAGGTGAGACTTCAGCAGAGATTTGAAGGAAGCCAAAGGGCTGAGAGTTCCAAGCATGAGCCACAGCCAGTGAAAATCCCTGGAGTCATGCCACCAAGTGGCATGGCAGATTTATTCTTGAATTTAATGTGTATTTATGCAATGCCACTTGTTTGCTGAGCACATTTGGGAAATATGTCAGACCTGAAAGACATGACCCCTACTTTCAATCAATCAATCAACAAATATTTTACTAAGCCATTTTTATTTGCCAGGCAAATAAATAGGTTCTGGGTACATAAGAATAAGAATGAAATGATACCTACTCTAGAAAAGTTTACATTCTAATTGGGGAGACAAGTATATATGAAAAAATATGTACCATATAATTTACATATGCAATATTTTTTATATCTAGTCAAAATACAAGGCACTATGTGAGAGAGAAAAGGCAGCTGGATGACTTAGTGGATAGAACACTGGGCCTAGTGTCAGGAAAACCTGAGTTCAGTTCTGGCCTCACATTCACTAGCTATGTGACCCTGGACAAGTCATTTAACCTCTGTTTGCCTCAATCTACTGGAGAATAAAATAGCCAAGCACTCTAGTATCTTCACCAAGAAAACCCCATATGGGGTAATGAAGTCAGACATGACTGAATCAACATGTGATACGAGAGCAGCTGGGAGGATCAAGAAAAGCTTCATGCAGAAGAAGGTGCATCTTAAAAAGAGGAGCTCTGTGGAGCAAAGGTAAGAAGGGAGTGCATTCCTGGAATGGGACAGCACCAGTGCAAAGGCACAGAGATGGGAAATGAGAGTGGAAAACCAGGTTGGGTGAAGGCTGTAGAAATGTAAAAACTAAACAAAGGAATTTATATTCCAGAGGCAATAGGAAGCCACTAGAGTTGGTTGAGTGGGGAGTCACATCAAGATCTAGATCAAGAGCCTAGAATGTTTCTGCAATAGCCCTTCTCTGTTTCTGCAAACATTTATTTTATGTGGACTAGAATAAAACTTCATTCTAAGAATACCGACTTTTCTATTGTTAGCATAGCTGGAAGTCATCAAAAACTTCATTATTGAGAGAACTAAAAGTTTTAAGCTAGATCATAGTTATGTATGGTTATGTTAGTGGCATTTAGAGATAAAATTTTCATTGTGATTCAGATTTGAATTCTCTTACTTTACCTTCTCAGAGAGGTTGCTACCTATGCCCCTAAAAAACTGACTTGAAAAAAAATGTTGCTTTTTCATAAATATATTAACACATCATCCAGGCTCAGATACTTGGCCCAGACCCAGAAATAACTGGCCGTGTAACCTTGAGCAAGTTACTTAACCCCGATTGCTTAAAAAAAAAAAAAAAAATATATATATATATATATATATATATATATATATATATATATATAAACACATCATCACTCAGATACCCAAACAGGAAAGTTCCTCGAAGGATTACAAAAGCTTATCTATCAAATGTGCATCAAATAAGTTCTTAACTGAAAATACTAAAAGAGCAGCATTTGCATAAGTTTTCTAAAATGTCTTAATCTAGAAATGGCTTGTGGTAATCTAAGTCCTAACTATCTGGAGTTGGACAAATAAGAAAGTAGTAAGTGACTATTAATAAGAACATAGAGGGGGCAGCTAGGTGGCGCAGTGAATAGAGTGCCAGCCCTGGAGTCAGGAAGACCTGAATTCAAATCCAGCCTCAGACACTTAACACTTATTAGCCGTGTGACCTTGGGCAAGTCACTTAACCCCAATTGCCCTGTCTTCCCCCCTCCAAAAAGTCCCCCCCCAAAAAAAAGAAAGAAAAGAAAGTTTGCAGGGGCACTATTTCCAGAAATTCTCTATTAAAATTCCTATATAAAAATATAAGAATAGAAAATGACTACCTAAATAAATTGTAGGTGGTCATATGTGAGGTTCTAGTAATTTAAATCCTAGAAAACTTTAAAATGCCGGAGAAATTCAGATGTTTATAAAAACATTTTTAAAAGCATTATCAGCTCTAACCCAGTGCATCTAGTAAATGAAAAGTGAAGGAAGGAAGGAAGGAAGGAAGGAAGGAAGGAAGGAAGGAAGGAAGGAAGGAAGGAAGGAAGGGAGGGAGGGAGGGAGAAGGGAGGGAGGAGGAAAGAAGGAATGAAAGGAAAGGAACATAGGGAAAGGGAAAGGGAAAAGGAAAGGGAAAAGACTTTGGAAATCTCCAAACTGCCCTAATCATTGATTGCCATATTAAAAGATGTTGGTAATGAATGTGTTACATGCCCTGTGTCCAAGTGTGGCAACAAAATCAAGATATCTATTCCTGATGTCAATTTCAGGCTGTTCTTTGATTACTTAGCATCATGTTGCTGTTTTGGGCCGTTATGCTTCATCTCAATGCCAGTATATCTTTGCTTTAAAAGAGCCAGCCTAGCTCAGATTACAAAGACTTAAGTTCCTGTTTCCCAGTTGACAGCTTTGATGTACCTCTTGAAGTTCTACTCTGGAAATGTCCTCTATCCTATTTGTTCTAATTCTGTTTGTCATTGTTAGCACTTTCCCCTTCTCCACCTCCCTCCAATTACTTGGCATTTACTTTGTACATATTTTATAGTTATTTATCTGCATACAAAGCATTCCCCACACCCAGCAGAAAGAATATGAGCTCCTCAGAAGCAATGACTGCTTCCATTTTCATCTTGGTATCCCCAGGACCTAGCCTTGTGCCCAGCACATAGTAGGTGCTTAATAAAACACTTATGGAATTGAACACCTCTAAATTCACAGAATCTTCTTGGGTACACAGTCACATTTTCTACACTTCAAGTTAAGCAGAGATGAATCAAAGCAAGAACTTCAAAGCACGCAGATTCTAGAACGACAGTGTTAATGAAACTGTCTTCTGATATTAGGGATATGTGACATTAAGAGAACAAGATGTTTTTGGAAGATCCTTGTGTTATAACCAGTGCCATTACTGCTCACTGCCCTGTAAACATTTAATTTGGTCTAGATCTCAAGTCATCTGTTTTCTGTTCTTCTAGTGAGAGGCTGACAGGACATGTGGTACCATGAATACACAAACAATAAAGGTTCATTCGTCATGGTCATTTGTGAAGATTTGGGCCCATCTCATCCCGATACTGACTTACCCTCTATATACAGTCTTGTTACCAAACCTCATCATTTTTCCCTTCACAACTTCTTTCATATGTTTCCTTCTCTCACTCTCCTTTAAGTCCTCATCACCTCTTGCTGGAATTATTGCAAATAGCCTACTAATTAGTCTCCCTGTCAAATGTCTCTCCCCATTCCAATCTAACCTCTACTCGACTGACAAAGTGATTTTCCTAAAGCACAGGTTTATCCATGTCACCTTCCTAAACTGCTGACTCCCTGTCGCTTATAAGAGCAAACATAAAATCTTCTGCATGTCATTTAAAGGTCTTCACAGCCTGACCCCTTCCAACTTTTTTCAGTCTTCTTAGATTTTACTCCCCCTTCCACACACTCTGTTTTGTCCGTTCTCAAAGGGACCTTGACATCATTGGAGATGGTGCCATGACTTGTAAGTGAATTGGATTTAAGTGAGGGAGGGCTGTGCAAAATCACCAGCCTCACTTTCTCCTCCAGATCCATCTGGATCTAGTGGCCAGATACACATCAGGACGACTGGAGATGGCTCCCTCCGCACACTCTAAGACCCAACTCCATTGCCCCGATGGTGATTCCTCACACACGACTCTCCAATTCCCATTTCCTTGATCTAGCATGGGCTGTCCCCCCATGCCTAGAATTCTCTCCCTCCTCTGCTCCCCCTCTTAGAATCCCTGGCTTCTGCCAAGTCTCATCAGTCTTCACCTTCTAGAGGAAGCCTTTAGCAGTCCTCCCAACTTGTCAGAGCATTCTTCCTAAGATTAACTTCTATCTACTCTCTGTGTATCTTCTATGTACCTATTTATTTAGGTGTTGTCCATTAGGAGAGCATAAGGCAGGGCCTCTTTCTGCCTTTCTTTGCACCTAGTGTTTAGCACAATGTTAGATAAGTAGTAATAACTAACAAAGTAATATGTAATAAAATTTCTTTTAATTCATGTGAACCTCTAGGAAGTTAATACATCCATTTAATTCGTTATAAAAGTTGCCAATATAAATTCCCTTACAAGATTATGATGAAATGTGATTTTAAAACATTTTAAAATATTTAGATAAAAATGGTTAAAAAATAAAAGATATGGAAATATGAAGAAGAATCACCACAAATTAAAATATGAATTATAATATAATTGATAAACCAGATTTTGCTTGTATTAGTTTGGCAGTTTCAATCAAACTAACAAGTATTTTTGATTCATAATAATAATAATAAACATTCATATAGCACTTAACTATGTGCTGAGCAAGGTACCAAGCACTTTACAAATTTTATCTCATTTGATCTTCACAACACCCCTATATTTTGTCCCTTTTTTACAGATGAGGCAAATGGAAGTTAAGTGACTTGCCCAGGCTCATACAGCTAGTATGTAAGACATCAAGAGTAAATTCCACTGAGATACACATATTTTAATTGAAATATAATCTGTGTTTACAAAGGGTTTACAATCCTGTTTGGGGAAACAACTGAAGAGAGCATGAAAGGTATTTAACAATACTATCTTTAAACAACAGTTCAAGACAATTAGAAAATAAGTTCCAAGGTAACACACAAATAGAAGGAGAGGGACCAGATCCTTGATTTTATTGGTACAGGAACTCTAGGTTGGCACCTTGCACAGCTAGTATAGGGAGAACTTAAAACTCAGTCCTCCTGGCTCCAAAACCAGTTTTCTATCCAGTACATCAAGCTTTCATTAACAAGTGAACTAGACAAAATGAGAATTATAAAAGTTTAGAGAAATCAGAGATGACTTCAGTCTGGGGTAGTAATGGCAGACTATATGGAACAAGCCTGATATGGGCTAGATCTCAAGGAACAGGTAGGATTTTTATGGACCCAGAAGACAGAGGGTATTTCATGAGCAATAGTGATAAAGGCATGAGATCTCACCTTAAGGTGAAGGCCGGGTACAGTGGACAAACTAGTTTAGCTTATAGAGTAGTAGTAGTTAAACCTGGAAAATCAGGTTGGGATCAGGCTGAAGTTTGGGGACTGGACATTTTCAAACAGAGGCAATCAATGATTAAAGCAGCATTTTAATAAGATTAGTCATGCTGCAAAGGTGTTAATTGGACAGGAGGGGAGGACTGGAGTCAGGGAGATTAGTTAGGAAATTACTGCAGTAGTTAAAAGGCATGACATGATAAGGGGCTTGACATGGGGTAACAACAGTGGGGATGGTAAGGAAAGATGGATTCAAACATTACAAAGGAAGACTCAATCTTTCAGAATGTACTATTGGATATTCCCTTTAGAACAATGTGTTCAGATGACAATCTAAATGATTACATAATGTATATGATGATATTAATCTACATTATTATATTGCAAATGATTATATGTTCCTAAGAAGTGTACTATAGAGATCTTTTTAAAAACTGCTTCCAGGGAGGAGAAAAAAACTATTTTAAATGTTGAAATCATGACCTATGAAATAAGTAAAAACAATCTAGATGCGTATGTTGAACTTTCTCCTTTTGACCTGGTATACTTAAGGGCAAGAAGTTATGTCAAAGCAATGCTAAGTCTTCCTTCTCAAAAGAAGGAAATGGAGTTAGAGGTGACCTAACAAGCTTTTATTTTAAAAGTATGCCAAACATATAATTACATTAAAGGGACAAAATGGCTATTGATTAATTAATTGTCCCATTTTTTTTTCTTTTTTGGTTTCTTAAAGCCAATGCAACTTACCAGATTCAACTGGGAAGTTCTAATATTTGTCATCAGACTGTGACATTACTTTAGTCTAAAGATCTATCAGCAATACTGTAAGGGGCTTTTTGATTTTAAATATTTATGGTGTTAACACATCTCTAAAATAGGGAATCAGAGTACCCTGCTGTAAGAATTCCCTAAAAATGGGAGTGGGAGGAGGTTTACATTTAGGATCTTATAATATATAGGTCGTATACTTCCTTGTTATTTGGGGCGTTCTTGCATATAATTAGAGTCAATTTGTTAACAACTAAGCCTTTAAACACCCATACAACCAAATGCTGCCTTTATCTCTCACAGAAATGCAATCAATAGTATATTGCCCTTATGAGATAGTTAAGGCCAGTGGAATCTATTCCTGTAACACTTGACAGTGATGGTGACTGATTGACAGTCTTTCCGTCGTCTCCCCCCACCTCTCCCCACCCCCCTCATCACAGGGCAGCACCATTTCCAAGCCTTTCCAGGGCCCTGATCTATTTTGAGACTCTCTCAAGTTAAGGAGGAAGATGGGCATGCGCTTAAGCTTGACACAGGTTTGTAGTCACCTTAGGGTGGTTACGCCATTGGTACGAGGCAGGCTGGTAAATCTCAGGGCAGGGTTAAACAAATGCAGAATAAACAAATCACTCCCTGATAGTGTCCTCTTGTAGGTCAGGTTTGGGCCTGAAGCAATTTTTATGGCTGAATTGAAGAAACGGAAAAGCTTTATGTCTGTGAAGTGACCTTACAATATTTAACAGACATTGTTTATTGCATCTGCACTGCATGCTTGTAGAGCTAAGCACTCCAATATGGTTGTAAAAACCAATTCCTCTGCTAGTGAAGAATTTGGGTTCCATCCAGGTGCCAGATTTCAGTTCAGGAGTGCAATTTCTTATTTTTATAAAGCGGGCATACATGTGAACATACATATGTGCTCATTATCCAGTATTTCTATATATACATGGAATTAAAAGATATTTGCCTACATCGACTAAATAATTGTATATTCATGTTTTTCTTCCTCGCCTTTTGAAATTTACTTTTACCTAGTTAAATAAAGTTAGTTGTTTTTCTTATGCTGCTTTGGGTGTTGGTGATAATACCAAGATAATATCAACCATGCCTTCAGAAGAGTTAATATCCTGGCTAATTTGAAACATGTTCTTTTGCCAATTCAAAAATCATTGCTATACTTTTTTAAATGCTTTGGGATTTTAATCCTCTTGAGTATTTACATATTTTCTTTTCTCATTCTTACAAAACTAATCCCAGAGTTTTAAGAATCTGGGAACGCGGGCAAGGGAGAAAACAACTGATCAAACAGAAATCAGAAGTCTCCGTTCATTACGTCAACCCAATCTGACAGTACTTTTTTTTTGTTTGTATTGAACCAACTAGAATAATAAATCATGTGAGTAACAAAACAAAATACAGGTGTTATTATTGAGTGTGAAAGGTTTGAAATGTAATTAAACACGTTCTTTTTTGTTGAAGTGTCACTTACTTTGTACGTTA
This sequence comes from Petaurus breviceps papuanus, assembly GCF_028583685.1. NCBI lineage: Eukaryota > Metazoa > Chordata > Mammalia > Diprotodontia > Petauridae > Petaurus > Petaurus breviceps. The sequence continues at coordinate 89,704,716 of NW_027186296.1, forward strand.
ACATTTGTGTTTCCTTAAACCTCTCTTTATATTATCAACACACATGCTTGCATCATACTTACACATTCATTAGCTGGGATTTGGGTGTGTGTGTTTTTCCAACTAGTCTCCATCGTTAGATGCACAACCTTGGCTTCTTTTATGTAACTATCGCACTGGAATAACTTCTTAGAAGAATAGCTCCCAGAAAGTGTTCCTGACAGATGCGTGGTTAGTCCCCCCTATGTAACACGTAGCACTGCTTGAAAGTTTCTCTCCAACCAATAACACCCTTCTCTGATCCCCTGAACTGGCAGGTCTGAGGCTGGCCATGTCCCATCTGACCAGGGGACGTTTTTTTATACGCACTCCGCCAGGTTTTCCGATTCGAGGATCAGACATACAGCCAAACTCCTCCAACCCGACTTTCCAAACTGCCCTTCTCTTTCAAATGCCTTTCTTCTCTCTCCCCCCGCCCCCTCCACCCCCAACCGAGCAAGCCCTTTGTAGTGGGGTCGGAGTACAAGTTTCTTTCGGGAAGGATCCGGAGCCACCGTCCCCAGTACCCCCTCAAGGGGCTAAGTTCTGCGCTCTTGGGCCCCCAGGCTCCCGGGAGTCACTTAATTGCCCGTGGGAGGGCAGTAAAGCGAGGGAGGGAGGTGGGGGACAAAATAGGGGCGTGCCCTGGCCCCTGATTGGCTGTAGGATACTGACGCGAGGCCTCTGAGGCTGGGTTGGGGGGAGCTAACTGTGGGTTAGGGTGGGGTGCTGGGTGCAGGAGCTGCCAGACCAGAGCGCTCAGAAACATGCTGAAGTCTCAGCAGCGACAGCAGCTACAGCAGCAGCCTGGGAGAGGAGGGAGGCAGCAGCAGGCGCGGCTCCTGCGGGGAAGGCACCCGGCTCGGATGTCCCCGGCTCCGCGCCGCTACAGACAGCTGTCTTGACCTGGCCCTGACCCTGACCTCCTTCGCCGTCCCCTCCCACCCCTAGGCTCTTCGGGTTCTTCTAACCACGGCCCTACCCCGTCCCCACCCCACGTCTTCAGTTACTTCCTCCTCACGATGGGAGATGGTGCGCTCGGCTTAGGCTACGAGCCCTACAACCTGTCCTCTCCTTCACCGGCCCCCGACGGGGCGGGCGGAGAGGCAGCGACAGCTGCAGCAACGGCAGCAGCAGCAACCGCAGCTCGGCTGCTGGTGCCCGCCTCCCCTGCCTCCTCTCTGCTGACCTCCACGACGCCAGCGCCCGCAGTCCTGTCCCAGCAGTGGACGGCAGGCATGGGCATGCTCATGGCCCTGATCGTGCTTCTCATCGTGGCGGGCAACGTACTGGTGATCGTGGCCATCGCCAAGACGCAGCGTCTGCAGACGCTCACCAACCTCTTCATCATCTCGCTGGCCAGCGCCGACCTGGTCATGGGGCTGCTTGTGGTGCCTTTTGGGGCCACCATTGTGGTGTGGGGCCGGTGGGAGTATGGCTCCTTCTTCTGCGAGTTTTGGACGTCTGTGGACGTTCTGTGTGTCACCGCCAGCATCGAGACGCTGTGTGTCATCGCCCTGGACCGTTACATCGCCATCACGTCTCCGTTCCGCTACCAGAGCCTGCTGACTCGACCGCGGGCGCGGGCGCTCGTGTGCACCGTGTGGGCCATCTCGGCACTCGTGTCCTTCTTGCCGATCCTCATGCACTGGTGGCGGGCGGATGGCGACGAAGCGCGGCTCTGCTACAACGACCCCAAGTGCTGCGACTTTGTCACCAACCGAGCGTACGCCATCGCCTCCTCGGTGGTCTCCTTTTACGTGCCGCTGTCCATCATGGCTTTCGTTTACCTGCGCGTCTTCCGAGAGGCCCAGAAGCAGGTGAAGAAGATCGACCGCTGCGAGCGGCGCTTCTACAGCGGCCCCCGGCCGCCGCCCTCGCCCTCGCTGCCGCAGCAGCTACAGCCCCACGCGCCCCACCAGCCGCACCCCGCGTCCACGCTGCAGCCGTCGCGCGCGGCGATGGTCAACGGGCGCCCCAGCAAGCGGCGGCCGTCGCGCCTCGTGGCCCTCAAGGAGCAGAAGGCGCTCAAGACGCTGGGCATCATCATGGGCGTGTTCACCCTCTGCTGGCTGCCCTTCTTCCTCGCCAACGTGGTGAAGGTCTTCCACCGAGACCTGGTGCCCAACTGGCTCTTCGTCTTCTTCAACTGGCTGGGCTACGCCAACTCGGCCTTCAACCCCATCATCTACTGCCGCAGCCCGGACTTCCGCAAGGCCTTCAAGCGACTCCTGTGCTGCCCACGGCAGGCGGAGCGGCGGCTCCATGCCAGCGTCGGGGAGCTGTCGCGCGGGGGCTCCGGGGCCGCCACGGCCGGAGGCTGCGGCAGCTCCGCGGCAGGCTGTGCCACCCCGTCTCCAGCTGCTGCCTATGCGGAGCAGGGAGAACTGCTTCCCTCGTCTCCTCACTACCTGGAGCCCTGGGCCGGCTGCAACGGCGGGGCGACTGGGGACAGCGACTCCAGCCTGGAGGACAGGGACAGCAAAGATTCGTATTCGGAATCCAAGGTATAGGACCGGCCGCTGGTGGAAGGGGAGGGGGCGGCGGTGGTGGAGGTGGGAGCAGGGCTTGTGTTTTCTTTTTACTTTCTGGCGGGGGAGACAGGGCAGGTGGTTTCGAGGTTGGGGGCCATCGGGAAGGTATGGGGAGTGGGGCTTTCTCCCCACCTCTTCCCCACACCCTCACCCAGGAAACTGGTTTGGAAGTACAAGAGGAAGAAAACCAACAGCCCTGAACTGTCTTCACAGGGAAGAGAGGATCTGTGTTTACTCAAGACCGAAAGCAGGTGATAGTGTATACTTCATACCTCGTCTGAATCATCCACGACAAACAAAAGCAACTCGACCATTGAACAGAAGGAAAGTTGGGGGCAGGGGGAGTTGGGACTTTGGACTTTTCTTCTGGGGAGAATTGGGGGACTATGCCTATTTTATCTATTCCAGTCTAATTCTGATCCTTCTGCAAGGAATGTGAAAGTGTTAGTTGGGTAGACAGGTGGGACGGAGAAAAGAATAGAGGATTTAGAAAGAAAAAAAAAAGACAAAAAATTATCAGCTTGGTTTCTCCATGAGCTGCACTTAATAATCCTACTTTTTAAGACGATCAGCTGTTCCCATCCTATTCCGGGGAACTGGACCAGTCAAAGTAAGAGAAAATGAATCTGGACAGTTTGATTAGGACAGGGATTGGGGGGCGGGGTGTTTGGGGGATTTTTTGGTTCCATGAAAGATTTTTGTCGTTATTATTTCAGAGTCTGAATGGTGACATCTTTAAACAAAGCGGAGGGGAAAGGTTGCAAAAATCATGTTCACCTTTTAAAAGAGTTTTATTTAGAACAAACAGCCTGACTTTCCTTCTGCATCTTGGCAATGGCGATGAGGCAGAGAGGGTTCCTACCTCAAACTGTGCATATTGCACAGGGATTTTTTTTAAAGATATGTTTATATTAAACAGATTATTTATGTATCAATATTAGTTTAAAGGACCAGGCACGAGCCTCTGTGACACGTGACTCTGTCACAATTTGAAGAGAGGAAACAGTCTTAGGGTCAAGAAAAATTACTGCACATTTGGAAAAAGAAAGTAAAAAGAATGGTTCAAAATGCCTTTTTGCACAGTGTTAGAAATTGTAAAGTCCACTGAAGATATTACTTGCACACACACACACACACACACACACACACACAATTTTAATGAGGGGAGGAGAGGGAGTTAAAAATAACCTGAAATCCAAACTCTACTTTTTCGTCTGTTATGTTGCTGAGTTAATGTTTTATTGGGAAAAAAAAAAGACTTTTTATACTATTTTATCATGGTACTGTAATTGTATCCATACTAAAAATTTAAATATAAGGATTTTTTTTATTATTTTTGTATGTCCAAGTGCTCACGTGAATCTGCTGTTAATTTAGCACTTGTGTGTCCTTTCTATTTCCTCCTGTGTATTTTATAAAGTATTTATACTCTGGTGCAACTAACTACTGTGTAAGTAAATGGTCTATGTGCAATAAATACAAATGCAGCACAATCAAGATATGTACAGTGTGTCTGTAGGGGTTTGGAAACAATTTTCATCTGTAATGAAAAGAAAAGCATTTGTTTTGCTTGTAATAAGGATTGGATTTCCAATGCAACTATTCATAATAGTCTTTCCTGACATAAAAGCTGGCAAAATGTGGTCTAGACCAAATAAAGCTATATTCCAACTGAGCTTCTAATTTTCCTCCAAAATTCATAGACAGATTCAAAAGCATTTCCAAACCATTCCTAGTACAGCAGGCTCCCATATGCTGTACTTGCCTTTTTCTTAAGAGGTAACATTTTGGATTACGTAGAGAATATAATTTTACCTTCAAAATACAATCTTCAGAACAACAAGTAAAACAACTGCTACTTTGCACAAAAGAAATAGGGTATACTATATGTTTTTTGAATCGTTTGTTACCTGCTTTGAAAGAAATCAGCAATTTCTTGGGTTTCCAATATGTAGCCTACAAAGTTCAGTGTACAGTATGTATATTTCTCTAATGGCTATTTTGAATGTAAAATGCTTCCATGGTCAAATGATTATTTATAAAAATATTTTCCTTTCAAGTGGCTTTTTTCCCATTTATTTGTCTAATCAATCTTTGTAACAACATTTCAGATGGATAGATAAAACTTATTTAACGGATAATACAAGGTGTTCCTGCACTAAGATTTTTGGGACACTATGTGGCATTTATGGGATTGTACACAGATGGGGAGGTGGTGGCCTTATTTAGTAGTTTTGTAACATGCAAAAGAATCCAGAATATTTTTGTAATTTGCTTCTAGTGAAAGTATTGTGAAATTCCTCCCAGTGAAGGATTGTCCTCCAAAATAAGATTCCTACTTTTGTACTTCTAAGAGGTCTTTCTTTTATGATTTTATGATAAGTTAGCCAACATTCCACCTATCAACTTTTAGTGTATGTTAAGTGTTAACATTCATATGTCTCTTTGTCTATTATGATAAGTCAGGATAGACTACTGTTCTTTTGGTGGGATATTTAAGTAACCTGTACTCACACTGAATTAAGATAAATAATTAACTTCTTAGTGAACAGTAATAGGTCGCATGAACAGTAGCATGGACTTCCACAGTTACACAGAAGCTGTTACAAAGTTTAAAAGTCTCCGCCAATACCGAGACAGCAAAGTAAATACAAGTCCTTAAAAAAAAAAATTGGTGAGACAGGCTTAAAACAGTTCTATTCCCTCCCTTATCTGCTGTTAGTCTAGAATATTAATAGTCATGTAACCATTTTGCCTCATAGACCTTGTGGCAACAAACAGATGCTTTGCTTTCCTGATCCACTCAGTTTAACCTTCCCATTTAAGTAAGAAATTTCCCTGAATAAAAATGGTATAAACAGGCCCTTAATATCTAGAGACTCAGAGATCTTAGAAAGTTTATTGGATTTTTACAACAAATAAGCAAAAGTAGTTAATTAATGATCATTACTTATTAATAAAATTTGGTAACTCTTTCCCAAAGAAAATACTATTTTTTAAGCTAATTTTATACTTATTTAAGACCCAAAATAGTCTGTGTTCAACAGGTTTCTCACGGTTTTTATGAGTAGATGGTTATATCTGCTCAGGGCTGTGTAATAATTCCAAATATCCATGAAAATTATTCTTTTTATCTTTTTTCTCACTCTCCTCTATGTCTCTTTCTCTCTGTGTATCTCTCCCTCTTTATGACTCTTGTCTCTTTCTGTCTCTGTGTCTCTCTGTGTCTGTCCGTCTCTTTCTCTTGAAGAAAAACAGACACAGATTAACAATGGAAGACAGGCTACCAAACATGTTTACCCTGTTAAGATACTGCATAATGGAGTGAAAGGAAGAGAGAATATGACAGAGTAGAAAGGTACAACAAATATGCAGAAAGTCCACATGTTAAACGTGTGTTTGTGTATAGCATGCACATTTTCTTTTCTTGTGTGCTATAAATATAAAATTTAAGGATCAAAAAGGAGGATGATGTGTCTAGTAACACATTATGCTACAATTGCAAGTGATGTTTTAAGTATAGCACTGCAACGTTCCTTATAATGTAATGATCACAACCTTTAAAAATATATTGATGTTCCCAACAGTATGAAAACTATGGGTTCAATGATGTATGTAGAGTACAAAAAATTCAGCTTTAACCTTCGGTGAACTTAACTTCCTTTATTAGTGGTACTTTATGTGAGTGTTGGGGGGAAAAATAAGTTTACAACTAGGTTTTTGTCCACACCTCTGAATTTGAAATTTTATTAATAACTACTAAGTGGCTATTGTGAAGGCCCTTCCTTGGTAAGCACACTTTCCTAACTTATTTTAATTTCCTTTTTTTGTTGAATGTGTTGACTTCCTCCCAGTAATATGTAAAATTACAGTGACGGAAGTTCTGCACCCAAAGTATCAGCACAGTCTTAGAACCCAAATTTGAGCAAGAGCTATGAAGTAAGGGTTCAAATGAAGATCATCTACATTCACCATGGTCCGTTTCCAGCAGCACTTTTGATCAAAGTTGGGCCTCTTTGCTCTCCTGAATAAGGAGGGGGAAAGCCTTAAAAACCAGTAAATTCCAATTAACCATACTGGCTCAGAATAATGTAGTTTTAGTTGATAGGATAATGTGCTGAGAAATACTAATTCTTTTGAATCCCAGCCAAATTTATACTAATCAGAATGGAGAAGACATGCAGTGTTTGGATTATACCTAAAAATAGTCTCACTACAGTCACATTAGCAAATGGAATTAAATTAATTCTTTTCCCTCTCTCTTCACACACATACTACATTATTTCAATTTTAGTACAGAAAGTAGCTTCTGAAACTTGTTCTCTTGTGTCACAAACAGCAAGGTAATATGTTGCAGTGATTTCAAGCAAACTATACAAAAAAATTATCTTGGGTCTGTATATGTGTCTGCTGATTCCCATTCTTACCCAAGTGATAGTTCCATATATAGTAATTATATAGTATATGTAGTCAAACAATAGAAATAAGGATTACTTAATGTACAAGTATTACTTTAGTGTTTTTAAATTGTGAGAATGGGATAAATATGAAGAAATAGATTCAAAATCCATATAAAAAAAAAAGCTGGTATGGTAGAATCACATAAAGGGAGGAAACCCACCAAAGAATAAGTCAGTCCTACAAGCCATCATAGTCTACCTCACCATCATTTTCCGTTTACTTCCATCCCTCACTTTCTTTCCACCTCCCTGCCACCCTCCCTAGCATCATCACCTTTCGCCTAAATTATTAGATCAAGCCACCAGTGTCTCCCTCACCCCAAATCATCCCTCATACAGCTGTGAAAATAATCTTCCAAAAACATGTCTGATGGTGTCACTCCTCTACTTAAGGACCTTCCTTGATTATTGACGATAGGATAAAAAACTAACCCCTAACTGGGTATTTAAAACACTTCACAATCTTAGGCCAACCTTGACTTTCCAGGCATTTGTACATTACTACCCCTCAAGTACTGTCCATTCTAGTCAAATTGGTTTATTTGATATATCTTAAACTCAGCTTTCTCCTTTCAGCCTCCAGTGCATTTTCTCAAGTTGTCCCAGGCTGGAATGTACTTCCTCCCCACCTCTGCCTCTTTAAAATCTCTCACTTTTTTCAGGACTCAGCTTATCTGGCACCTTCCTGATTCCCCTAATTGTTCGTGCTAAATTCTTCCTGAAATTATCATGTATTTTTGTATACTTGTTTATATGTTGTTTCTCCTAATGGAATATAAGCCCCTGAGGGCAAGGCAGTACCTTAGAGTGACTAGAGAGCTGGCCTTGGGCCCAAGGATAACACTTTCAAGTTCAGTCTGACACATGCTGTGTGACCCTGGGCAAAACACTTCAGTGTTATAGTCAACTCCTTAAGACTATAAATTGTAGAGAAGGTACTGGCTTGTATCAGTAGGAGTTTCCTCATTTGAGAATTCTCTATCTTTTTTATATCCAATTCTTAGACCAGTGGCTGACACATAGTAGGTGCTTTATATAACTTGTTTTTTTCCAGCAACATTGTGTTAAACATTGTTAATAACTTGTTTTTTTCCAGCAATATTGTGTTAAAAAATAAAAAGAAGAAAAAGGAAAATGCTCACTGCCTGTATCCCTTTGAACAACCTCACTTTTGATTGCATGTTGAACAAAGAAAATCTGAATAACTCAAAGCACTCACTCGCTGCCTGAATATACTTTTATTTCCTGTATTCATTTCATTTTACTCTCCAAATGAACTAGTGAACAACACCCGATGTTATCTCTTCATAGCAGTGTCACTATCCACTGTGCCCTTTTTCCAAAGCTGTGATTGCCAGTGTCTGTTGAGACTTAGATTTTCTTCTTTCTTTTCATGTTCCGCTTCTCCACAGCATTTATTTTGCTACCAACAAGATCTTAAATATTTCCCTCTTATTTATCTAACTCAATTTGCCTATGATGTACGTAATGTGCCTTAGAATGTTTCTTTTTCCTGAGTTTTACATATTTCTTATAGTTACCAAACAACTGAAAACAAGTCGAAATTTTAAAAGTGTCTTGGCTGTATTTCTCACAGGACATAGAATAATCCTTCACGTTTACTTTAACACAATGAATGGGAGTATATAGGTAAGCCTGCTTTTTCCAACTCCTGTCATTTCCTTGTTAGATGACCTTCTGTCAGGAATATCAAAATTCCCTCTTCGACCATTTGTTAATTCAAGGCATTGTTGAGCCACTGATTTGTGGGAATTGTAAGTATAAATCAGCATTAAAATTGCAAAAGCAGATGGTCCAATACCATTAAGTGCATTCTAAAAGCTGAATGACAACCTTGCTGAATGACCTTGGGAAAGTCAAACAGTTTCTCTGTGACTAAGGTTTTATATCAACAAAGCATGGCTGATAGCACTTACTTTGGAGTCCTTTGAGATAGATGCTCAGATGAATCTTTTACATTGCTTTATGATTCTGAGCATTTCAAATGCATTTTTCAAAACTTCCTCTCCTCCCCCATACAAAACAAAAGTTTTGACTTTGCTAAAAGGGAAAAAAACAATTTGACAGCAGGTAAAATATACATGTAGAGTGCATTATGCATATAGGCAAACACTTTGTCACTGCACTAAAAATTCCACAGTAACCACAACTGAACAAAATAATCTAACCAAACATAGGATTAAGAAATCTGTTTGCTATGTTCTGGCCAAAAGGATCATTTGATAATTTTTATAACTACAGCCACTTTAAGCAAGGCAAATTAAGGAATTCAACATAATAACCAACTTCCTGAGAGAGGGCTGGATTGACTTTTGCAATTTGCAAAGACTTTTTAATGGCCTCAAGCTTCTTCCTGAAAGGAAGGCCCATCTTTTTAATATTAATATTCTTCCAGCCATGTTGTGTGACTTGTAGGCAAGAAGCACTACATTCTCCAAAGAATTAAGGACCATCCTAAGGACAATGGAAAAGCATATGGTGGGTGTGAGCAGGCTGCAATACATTACAAGTAAGAAATTGTGGAGAGGGGGCAGCTACATGGTGCAGTGAACAGAGTGCCGGCCCTGGACTCTGGAGGACCTGAGTTCAAATCCTTCCTCAGACACTTAACACAAAAATTAGCCATGTGACTTTGGGCAAGTCACTTAACCCCAATTGCCCTCCAAAAAAGCAAAAAAAAAAAAAAGTGGAGAACTGTTAGAAAGGACATTTCCAAAAAGATGTCTGAGTGAAAAAAAGGTGCATTAGAGTGAGACTCGGTGTGCTCCACTGATAAAACACTATGTGTCAATAAAACTGGAGTTCTCCCCACCTCCCAAGCCCCCAGGACCTTGGGAAGAACCTTGTGTCAAACTGATAGGAAGAAATGGATGAAAGTTACCCAAGAGGGGCAGTCTTGGATGAGTTGCAATCTGTATCTTTGGAGAAAATATTCACATCCTTATGATCATAGATCCAATGGTTTTGCAACATATAACCAACTTTGCAACTTTGTACATAATATTGATGTCAGAGACAGCCTAGAAATACTGTTCCTCTTACTTTTTGGTTGAAATAGTAACCCAGATAAGGCAACTTATATATTTTTTTAACCTCTTATTGATTGCAAAGTCAGATATCTGTGTACTCATAATTTTATTTGCATATGTATTTGTGTGTGTGTGTGTATACACACACAAAACTAACTGACTTTAAAATATTCTATATGTTAATAGCCAGATCTCTATTATGATCAATTTTAATATCCTTGGTCAAAGACCTTTAATGAAGTAAACATTAATAGAAACTCTAATGCTACTCTGTACTCCTGGGAATTCAAGAAAAAATCATTACAGATAATTTTGGCAAGAAACCATACAAACAATTGGCTGTGTTTAAATGGTTCTATAATAATTCATGATTTATGCATTTTAGTTGAAAAAAGTACATATCCAAATTAAAAGATCTCTGAGTAAGGGAATTGCAGATATGGGAAGACAATTTCTGTATTGCTAGTATAGAAAGGATTTGGAGAGGTCATTGATATCTTAAGGCCATTCTTCCCATCTGTAAGCAGATTGGACTAGGAGCCTGCCTAGTCCAATCCAAACATATGAAAATGCATTTTAGATTTATAGGCCTTTAGGAAAATATATTCTAGAACCTAAGTTACACAGAAAGTAATATTTTCTTTATCTCAGTGGAAAAGAGAAAAAAGTATATCCCCTTTATAAAAATGCATCATATGCTGTATAAGAAAATTAGTTATCAGTGAATAGAGCACTGGCCCTGGAGTCAGGAAGACCTGAGTTCAAATCCAGCCTCAGACACTTGACACACTTGCTAGCCAGGTGACTTTGGGCAAGTCACTTAACCCCAATTGCCCTCCAAAAAGGAAAGAAAGAAAGAAAGAAAGAAAGAAAGAAAGAAAGAAAGAAAGAAAGAAAGAAAGAAAGAAAGAAAGAAAGAAAGAAAGAAAGAAAGAAAGAAAGAAAGAAAGAAAAAGAAAGAAAAGAAAAGAAAATTAGTTATCTCACTTTCTCTAGGCTAACTAATCTATGTTGCTTATTACTTCAGGTTCTCTTTAAATAAAACTGCTATAAAAAGTATCGGCTATGATACTTTTATGATTATCTTGTGGCCTCTATATGCTGTTTCTCTTTTTACAACTACCAGTATCACTCTTAATTTTTGGATTATTGCTTACAATGTGGTAATAAACCATCTCTGAAAGCACTGAGTAAAGTGATTGTCAAGGACTTTCCTCAAATCAGGAAATCAACAGAAGCTTCTCAAAAGGCAGATTATTGCAACTCCATGTATTGTGCTTTCTTGGGCATCAGTCCCTGGGGCATCACTATAGATATTAAGTACTTATTAACGCCTTGTAGAAGGACTTAGCCATGTAGGTCTCATTTTCCACAAAAACTTCATTTCTAACAAGTTGTAGGTAAATAAAATTGTATTTTAAATTCATCAAGGGGCGGCTAGGTGGCGAAGTAAAAGCACCGGTGCCAGAGTCAGGAGGACCCGAATTCGGTTCCGGCCCTTAAAACCCACAGAAAAAAAAACTAGCCGTGTAACCTTGGGCAAGTTACTTAACTCCAATTGCCCTCCAAAAAGCAAAAAAAAAAAAAAGAAGTTTAATGTTATCCAATTAACATCAAACACTCTGGGGCAGCCAGGTGGCACAGTGAGTAAGAGAGCCAGCCCCGGCGTCGGGAAACCTGGGATCGGTTCCGGACGATCTACTTGGCACCCACACAAAAAATAACTATCCGTGTAACCTTGAGCAAGTTACTTAACCCCAATTGCTTTAAAAAAAAATTCATCAAGGGAATTTATTTTAAGTAACTATCTGGGTTAGTCTTTTTCTTGATTTACCAAGTATTTGCCAAATAGCTACAATATATAGCACTGTATTATTAGGCATTGTCAAGGACTGGGAAAAAACAGTATAAAATACTTTCCCTGTCTTTATGAAGGTGACAGTCAAGTTTGGGAGATCATTCATGCACACACTAAAAGGTCAAATAACAATATGAGGTAAGATATAATTAAATACCAAATTTATAAATGATTAGTTACTACAAAAGTTTAGTGGCAAGAAAACTCATTTTGGTACTGTGGGCTGCGAAGGCTTCATGGAAGGTCAAAACTTGACCTGAGGCTTGAAGCAATTTGTGGATTTAGGCCAGTGGGGAGGATGAGGAGTATTCTGGAATAAGGGATGGTACTTGAAGGTATAAAGAGAGGGTGGAATCAAGTAGTATAAAATGAAGAGTAGATGCAGAAATGATGAAGTTATGATCCGAGAACAATTAATGCACCATCCTAGCTGGAGCAGAGATCCCTCTTGATGAAGCAGGTGGAAGATAAAATTGGAAAAGATAAGTTTTGAAGAGGTGGATTGCAATATGGAAGTATATTTTGCATGACCGTACATGTATAGCCTACATCAAATTGCTTGCCTTCTCAATGAGGGGAGAGGGAAAGGAGGGAGAGAATTTGGAATCACATTTTTTTAATGAATGTTAAAGTCGCCTTTATGTGTTATTTGGGCAGAAAATAAAAAGTAAAACACACACACACACACACACACACACACACACACACACACACACAAGGATTGCAGAGGGTTTTGAAAAAGAGATTCAATTTTACCCTGTGGGGAAGTGGGGGTTGTAGAAGGGTTATGAGCAAGAGCATAGTGAGTTAAAAGCAAGTTTTTAAAGACATTGATCTAGCAGCAGGTATGAGATGGTTTGGAGAGGGAAAGAACTAGAGACAGACCAATTAGCAGGATACTACTTTAACTCAGGTGTGAGATTTTTAAACATCTAAATTAGGAGGAGGGAAGGGAGGGAAGGGGGAGAAAATTTGGAACTCAAAAGCTTGTGGAACTGAATGTTGAAACTAAAAATAAATAATTTTTTTTAAGTCTAAACTAGAATTGTAGCACCAGGCATATAAAGAAGATTTGGCAAAGTGATTTCTCACACTCTAATCACTTTTTTAAAATCTAGATTTTTTTTTCAGGATGGCTAGGTGGTGCAGTGAATAGAGCTCCAGTCCTGGAGTCAGGAGAACCTGAGTTCAAATCCGGCCTCAGACACTTAACACTTACTAGCCATGTGACCTTGGGCAAGTTACTTAACCCCAATTGCCCTCCAAAAAGAAAAAAAAAAAAAGGATTTAAAAGTATTGCTTTTTTATAAAGTGCTCCAGTCATTGAACATTAATGTTTCCAGAAGAATATTGTAGTAATTTATCTTCCTGGACATGGAAGGAAGAAAAGCCTTCTGTGTCTCCCTTTTATTCCTCCTAACTAAAGGAAATCCACAAAGCTAAGGGTCTCAAAAAAAAAAAAAACCTAGACTAAATAAAATGTGTGATTCAATTATTTTTGCACCTAAATTTAAACAGTTGTGTTTACTAAGTTAGGAAAAGTCAGTTCATCCATGAAGATTCAGTCTGAGCAAATCAACACCACAGTTCTCTGAAGTTCCACATTCCATACATAGGTTATTCCCAATTAAAATAACTTGTAGATTATTATCTTTGAATTCTGACAAAAGGAATACAGCTCACAGTGAAATGTTTTATAGAGAACTCTGCCTTTTGGGCAAAGATTCAGGAGTCTCTCTTGGTGATCTGTGTGTGCTTTTATTTTTATGGATGCAGAAATTATTCTGAAACCATGAGTAGAACAGCATAGTGGAAAAGGTACTGGATTTGGAGTTGGGATGCCTACATTCAGAACTTACTTCAAACAGTTACTGAGGGGCTCTTGACTAATCACTTAACTTCTGAGTACATTAGTTTCTAACTTCTGAGTACATTAGTTTCCAGGTCTGTAAAATGGACACAATAACACACTTCGTTTGTTATGAGGAAAGTGCTTTGTTGACTTGAAATCACTATGTTAATAACAAAATATTAAATATTTATTAAATTAAGTTAAATATTAATAATAAAAATATAAAATGACAGTCCACTTTCAGTATCTTGACAAATTTGTTGTTTGCAGGGAGTTGAGACATTGAGAAAAAGTACTCTTTAAAGATAAATTATTCATGTTTGGGACTAGGCATTCGATCAAATGGCATAATAACTGTAAAGCACATAGCACAATGCCTGCATGTAGTAGGTGCTATAGAAATGTTACTTATTATTATTGATTCTTTTAACATTCTAAAAAGAAATAATATTATCATATCAGTCTTTCTTGATGATTCAAGTACTTTACTTAGACGTAGTACCTATCCTTTTAATCATTTCTCTGATTTTGATTCAGAAGAATTTGAGATGTGAGAACATTTCCCTGATTCATATTCCAGAAGCATGTTAAGTAAATGCCCTGATTATCAACTTATTGTAGAGGTATAGAGAAACTGGTAGGGTTGAATTTTACTTTCTCAATAGGGAGCAGGAAGGAAGGAATGGGAATGTTTTGAGCTGTTGTTGAGAAATCGAGTTGGAATCTAAATTAACACAGGGTAAAATTTGAAATTTTTTAGCATGCAGGAAAAAATGCTCAAGTTTTTAGATTGTTTCTTTCTAATCACTGAAGTGATCTAATCTTAGGATATATCTTGTTATGTATCCCATCTTGGTACACATTATGGAAGAAACATTTAAATATTGTTTTTTATTTTTAATGCAGGAACATATCAGAAATCAGATGTCACTCAAGAAATCAGTTCATTTGGTATAGCAGTGAGGGTGTTATTTCCTTTAAACAAGGTTCTATTTGTTTAAAGTTCTAAGTTATTATATAAAGAAATATTGGGATAAATTGTAGAATCAAGCCAATGAAATAGATCACTTTACAACTTTAAAAAATGAAAAATTATGACAATTATATCAAATATGCTAAACACTGTTCTTTGATATGTTTACATAACCAAAATCTTTTCAAGTTAAAGAAGGGTAAAGACTGAGTACAACATGTTTGATCTCCAAATTCACTTTTAGTAGCTTATTTAGGTTACTGACATAGCAGTTGATTAGTCTCAATGTATTTTTAGAGTAGGAAGCAAGGAATAAGCAGAGAGCTTTAAATCGTGACCATACAGCATCTGGCTTTACCCGAAGAGAGAGGTGACTGAGACAATGTTGTTGGCAGGGATCAAGAATGACAGAGGAATGGGAGTGATTGGTTGGAGAACTTTGGGAACCAATCAGTGTGAGGCATCCTATGAAAGACTCAGTCTCCTGCTTGTCATGGCCAACTTATCAGTTCAACCTATATCACTGATTTACTGCATGGTTCTTATGAAGCTGGGTATATTTGGACGGAGAGCAGATGCTTTGGAATTTCTTTAAGATTTCATAAGGATTTTAGTACATGTTAGAATATCACTATCTGAATAGTTTAGGATATCTTGTAAGTTGATGTCTGATGTCAGATGGCCCAGAGACTTCTGTAAAGCCTATCCCAGTGTCTGCCTCCTCAGATAAGAGCTTGTAAGGAAAGCAATGTGTTTATGGACTCATTGTGACCTTTTCTTTTTCCCTGCGGTATCATCTGTGTAGGAAGCTCACCACAAGGGACTTGTACTAATTCAGATCAGCCCCTTCTTGGCAATCTTATACTGCTAGACAGTTGCCTCTGACACTGACAAATCTAAGTGATCTGCCCAGGGTCATATAGCCTACATGTATCAGAGGTAAGACTTGAACCCAAATCTTCCTGGTTCCAAGGTCATTTCTTTGTTCACTGTGTTATGTTGCTGCCTCCCATTTATTCAACATAAAAAAAGTTTTTTTGAATGAAAAAGTAGTTAGCTTATTTATTTAGTATTTTGGGCAAAGTGATCCTGTAAGGCAGTAGTTCCTCAAAGTATGGTCTAGGAGATTTTTACAAGGAGTCTGCAAGGTCAAAACTATTTTCATAATAACACTCAAGAGGTTTTCATTTCTAATGTGGTAAATATTGACAGATACAACCAACATAAATGAAAGCTTTTGGGGGTCCTCAGTAATTTTTGAGAAAATAAAGGTGTCTTGAGACCAAAAAGTTTGAGAATCACTACTCTAATGAAAAAAATGCCTTATTAATATAAAAAACATTAATTTACATTTGAAATTAATTTTAAAATGAAATAAATGTTTTAATTATTGAAGTGTCACTTGAAAGAGGATTTATGCCTAACTCTAAAATGATGACAAAATTGTGCCAGCAGGATGCATTTCTGAGACTCTGACAGGAGGAGAATCTGGCTTTATATTTCAGCCTTCATTTCCTTGTGGTTGATAATCTGAACTCTTCAGCAGAGCTGCACTGTGAATGTAAGAATTAGAAAGGGTAAATGGGTAGGTGGTCTCTAAAATCTTGCACCTTGATACTAGGGAATCTGGGGGTGGAGTGGGAAAATGAATTAACTCTCTGAAGTACAGGGATGGTAATTAATAACTGCTGAGTGAGCTGCTAATATTTGTCCTGGAGAGAAAGTTAGCAAACTGTTTCTGGTAAATTGGGAAGAACTTCTCTTGAACCTCTGACCAGAGTCTCTGGCACCACCAAATATGAGCTGATGGATGAAAAATATGGATGCCATCTGAAATCTCATTGTTTTATTCCTCACCTTGTGGAGCTGTCTCCCTGTACAGTCATGCATGGGAATGAACAAGACAACCAACAGCCTCACCTGGAGTGGTGTAGTTGAAAGAACATGGGACAGCTAGGTGGCACAGTGAATACAGCACCAGCTCTGGAGTCAGGAGGACCTGAGTTCAAATCCAACTTCAGACATTTAACACTTACTAGCCATGTGACCTTGGGCAAGTCACTTAACCCCAATTGCCCTGCCCTCCCCCTCCAAAAAGCAAAAAAGAAAAAAGAAAGACTGTTAGGTTTCTGAGGCAGTTGACATGTATTTGAATTCTAACTCAGCCCTATATAACTTGAGTGACCTAGGCAAACTTTTCTGGGCCTTAGTTTCTTCATTGACAGAATGACAGAATCTTGACTTCTAAGGCCCTTTCCCATTCCCATTGATCACTATTGTCTGGCTCCTCTTCTATCCCACCTCCATCTTCACCTTCTGGGTTTTTAGTTAGGCTTTCCTGTAGGCCTCACTATCCTGTAACAACCGACATAATACTTTAAGGTTTTTTGAAAGCCCTTTACCTTTGTTTTTGGTCACTGCAACTGCACTTTGAATGCTTACTAGTATTGTCCCCATCTTTCAGATGAAAGAACAGGGACTCCGAGGTCATACAGCTAGCAAGTGTTAGACATGATAAGCAAACCTAGGCCCTCCTGCTTCCAAATCAGACAATCTGTCTGTCTACTACACTGACTCCAACAGCAGCAAAGTATGGGACCTTA
This sequence comes from Petaurus breviceps papuanus, assembly GCF_028583685.1. Classification (NCBI taxonomy): domain Eukaryota; kingdom Metazoa; phylum Chordata; class Mammalia; order Diprotodontia; family Petauridae; genus Petaurus; species Petaurus breviceps. The sequence continues at coordinate 89,722,064 of NW_027186296.1, forward strand.
CTGGTGAAAATGTTCTCCTTGCTCGAAGTTTCTAAACAACATTTCTAAACAATTTCATATTGTAGCCATTGAGACTATCTCACCCCTTCCCTCTTTCTACCCACTTTCCAGTAAGGGGGAAGGGGATAAATCATAAACGAGAAATGAATTCTATTTCTTTAAATTTATTACTTTTATGTTGAGCCTGTAATTTGATAAGGTAGACATACATTCATAATAGACGTGCAACAAAATATTTTCAGAAAGGGCAGACAGAAGAGATAATAAATTACTTTTGACTTCAGAAAAAAAGTGAAACTCATCTTTGAGTTATGACAGGTACTAATACAAGGAGGTTAGGTGGTGCAGTAGATAGAGTGCCAAGCCTGGAGTCAGGAAGACCTGAGTTCAAATCTGACCTCAGACACTTACTAGCTGTGTGACCCTGGGCAAGTCACTTAATCTTGTATGCCTCCGTTTCTTCATTTGTAAAATGAGCTAGAGAAGGAAATTGCAAACCACTCCAAGTATCTTTACCAAGAATACCCCAAAATGGAGTCACAAAGAGTTGGATATGACCCAAAAAATGACTAAACAATGCAAGGAAGAAAGAACCTTTTTCCATTAGATAAAAATTGAAGAATGATTTTAGATTAACAAATTTTGCTTCATCTGTAGACAAATTAATTCAAATTAAATAAGAAATATCTCTTCTTTTTCATCACTACCCTAAACTGGAACTGCCCAATCCTAATAGTACAATTTAAAAAAAAAAAGTTTAAAGGATCTTATTTTCATTCATTCATTCTTACCTATTCCTTGGCCTTGCAATTGCTGCTAGAAACCAAGGTGCAAGTATCAAGATGTTGTGAGAGTAACATTTCCTGTGAAATTCACAGCCTGACTTTTACATCGGAAGTATGAGGACTCCCAGAGGACAACTATTCTCATGGGATTCTTAGCTAGATTTTCAAACCAAAGAGGTCTGAATCCCTTGAAAAAGCCACTGAACTTTAATCTATTTATATGAAGCAAATTCATCTCTCCCTCATATTCCTGTCTCCCTTGTCCCTAGTACAGATAGCTTCTTCTCTCTAGTGATTTTTAAGATTCCCCACCTGAGCAAAAATGGGTGTGTTTTTTTAACATCTCTTTGAACTCTATTTCTTGCTATCAGGCTGATTTGCTGCAAAAGATTCCATAAATATTGTATGTGATACTTGGGCAAATTACTCCTCATTTCAGTTTTTCCCTCTGTAAAAAAGTGGCAGAATTGGATGCTTTCTAAAGTTTCCATCTAAGATTTCATGATACTGTGAACTATAGCCACATGCAAAAAAAAAAAAAAAAGCCATAGTCCTAAAAGTACAACAGGATCTCCTTGGCTGAAAACACAAGGATTTTACAAAGCAGTTTTAAAAGTCAAGAAAATAAACAAAAACAGGCCCCTATAACTGAAGTTCAAAAGCTCAAACTCTCCAAGATCCCTCTCATTTCCATTAAACAAAAATAAGCAAATAAATGAAGCCAAAATAAAAAAAAAGTGTGCAAAGATATAACTATTGGGGGGTGGGTGGGGCAAGGGTGAAGAAAAAACAATCATTTCTGTCCTTTCTTCCAGACTCTTTTCAAAATACCACCCTCAATGCCCATGTTTCTTTTATGCCAATTTCAAGTAACATAATAGCTACATGGATTGCCTGAAAATTACAGGTAGAAAAGTAAATCCTTTTATGAGGCATTCCCCTCTTCGTGTAGGAGAAGATGGTGAATTTAATGCAGTTTTATATCCATTTCAAGACAGGCAGACTTGCCAAGAAATGGACTAGAGAAGTCCTGAGAACGACTTCTTTGTACCTTTATTTTCTTAGCCTCACATGGATTTATGCAAGATTTCTTCTACATCATTGAAAGAATGTGTTTGGCACTGAGGACCTGGTATCAAGCAGACAACATGTTTCTTACTTTGGAAGTGTAACCAGAAGAATAAAGAGCTCGATAACCAGAACTGTTGCCAGAAATAGCAGGGTAAAATGCACCCACTTCCAAGAAGGTCACTTGTTCAGCTTTAGAACAGAGTGCGGGCAGATTGAAGCAGATTCCTGGCACTGCCCTTGGTTGTCTGCTCCGGGCATAACTTGAGGCCTGTGATCAAGAAACCGGGTATCCCATTACTGTTCTCTAATTTTCTGAGATTACAGTTTCTAGTTAGTACCAAACACACAGGAATTCCAGGTAACCTTCTTGCTATTCAATATCTTTTCGGTTGTTTAACAGCTACCTGTTGGGGAGTGCTATTTTTAAACCACTTATAAACTGAGAGTTGACAGCTGTCACATTGAAATTGTTCATTAAAAACAGGAGTCTCTTTACAGGTAGGTGGGAAATAACAGAATAACAATAAACAACCTTAAAAAACACTCTGCAGTAAGCTGATATATAATTGCGTCTGAATCCACCACCATTTCCCAGTGGGGGAAGGAAGGGGCAGAAGACCAAGGAAATCAGTGGTGGGAACATCTTGACTGAATGAATACCTGACTATAGTAATGAGTGACCACAGGCACCTGGAGCATATTACTAAAATAATCTTTTGTTGTTCTGAACACTCACTGCAATAGTATTGCGAGAGTGGGATTAGAATTTATTTAGTGATCGTGTGTAATTCAGGAGAATGTTGTAGAATGTTGATCCACTCAGATGATCTCCTGACTCTGGCATCCAAAGGATTGTTTCATGGAAACCAGTTTTCTAGCTGCACTATCCCCTTGAAATCTGACACAGGAACACCTCTCCACCCCACTGTCTTCTTCTCTGGTCTGTGTCACAGATTGTTAGTTGGACAAGTGCTAGGTTATGTTTCTGCCGGAATGACAAACCTGCAAGGTATATATCTCTTAGGAGCTGAGGAGTGGAGCTTGTAATTTGCCAGGTGGCACCCTTTATCTCTGAATCAGCATTAAGATGATGCCCTTGGAGCATGGCATAATGTATCAATGGTAGATTTGGATTCAAGAATAACTAAATTCAAACCCTGCCTCAGATACTTATATTACAATCGTGATCCTGGGTAAGTCACAACCCTTTTGGGCCTCATTTTCCCCATACATAAAATGTTCTGGTTGAGTTGAGGCTCCTTCCAGTGCTAAATCTGTGGTCCTATGATAACTCTGTACCAGAGATGGAAGACCAAGACTTCCTGCTTGGGCCTATTAAAGGCTAAAAAGTACTTTTTAAAATATCAGTTATATATGCAGTGTGTTTTTAACAATGAACTACGCATCAAGAGTGTGCTGATAAATGTTTGACCAGCAGCTTTGTGAGGGGATACCCAATAGCTTTTAAGTTTAATCTTCATCATTAATATTTTCTCCATTATTTAAACCCAGACAATAAACAAAACAATCAAGCCCTGATTTATAGCATTTGTCAATTTCCTGGCTGTAAATAGTCTCACTGAAAATTTTACTATCAGGTCTCAAGAACCAGTCTGATTGGGCTCCAGCTTACCCCTGCAGAGGTATATCATTCAGGAAATTTACAATCAGAAAAAGAACTGGCCTGGTTATGCAGCAAGAGCAGTGTATGACAGATGGGGAGCCCAAATGCTGAGCTGGTACCAAAAAATATAAAAAGATCTATAGAAAATCCCCCAGCATATTGAGTAAATCCTCTAGGGAGGATCTCTGGGAGAACACTTAACAAGAATTGCATAAAACAAGGGATTACAATCTGCACCTATTAACAAACATTTGTCAAGTGTTTATTATGTGCTAGGCGCTGTGCTAAGCATACAAATAAAGACATAAACACGTCCTGTCCTCAGGGAGCTTGCATTCTAATAGCAGAGACAACATATAAATGATTTGGTACAAATTCACTGTAGGTAGTTTGGATGGAAGGAGTACCCATTTCAGTGATTACCTGTAAATCTATTGAATTGTTGACCTTCCTATTTTTTTTTCCTGCTGCTACTTTCCCCTTGAAAATTGCCTTGTATTTTTTTTTTGTTATGTATTTTGCATGGGAGCATATTTTCTCTCCCTGAGAGTAAGGATTGCTTCATTTTTGTCTTTGTATACCCCATCGCTAGCACAGTATCTCACATATGTTACACATTTAATAAATGCTTGTTGATTGATTAATTGATAGGTTCTACCCAAATGGGATCGCCAAGAGTCAGGCACAGCTAAGGAACTCAGCAACAGAAACACCTTCCAAAGTGATAGCAGTTGTATCCTATTGCCTTAGTCTGCTCCAATGCAGATTTTCCACTTCTAGTCTTCCTCTGTTTTGGGAAAATAGAGACTTCTGCAAGGACAGAGTATCTTGGGTTCAGAGATCATGGAGAGGCCTTAGAGATCATGTAGGCCAAACCCGTCATTTTACAGAGAAGGAACTTGACCAAAAGTCACTCAGGAAGTAACAGAGCCAGAGTTTGACCCCAGACCTTTTGATCCCAGATCCATGCTGCCTCTACATAGTAGACCTTTGACTTGAATGAACTGAATTAAGCAAACCTCTTTTAAATACACACAAACAAATAGGCCTTTCTCCAATCCTCCTTCATTCCAATGCCTTGCCTCTTTTATCCTGAAGACAGCTTGCTTGTACGTAACCGTTTGCTTGTTGTGGCCCCCTAGATTGTGAGTTCCCTGAGGGCCAGCACGATTTTTGACTATTTTTGTTTCCCTAGCACTCAGCACAGGGTAGGTGCTTAATAAATGTTTTATTGACTGACTGGCACTTCCTGGCACATGTAGGCCTTGATTTATCAGGGTGTCCCCAAAGTCTAAGTGCAAGTGTAAGTTTTAATAGCATAAAATGCTGTAATGACTAAGTGCTTACTGTGTGCCAAACCTTTTGATGAGCACTGGGGATATGGGTACAAAGAATGAGACAATCCCAACTCTCAATATGGGTGGGTATTGGGTGCACCAAAATCTTAGTGCTATTTTAAGTTACTAAAAATTAGTAAATAATTTAAAGCTTGCTTAGAATACAGGGCAGAGGGTCTTAAAGATAGTCTTGGAAGCCACTGGCAATGGAAGATCAATCTCTGAAATTCTAATGAAGCAACGTGAATTATCATCATCATCACCATCATTATGGTTATTCCCAGCGCTGTGCTAAATTCAGAAATTAACCAGAGAAATTTAAGATTCAGCAACCAGATTCAAGGAGTTTTCAATGTGGTTGATAGACAAGATCAATTAGGAAACAATAAGGAATAGTATATAATTAAATGATAAATTAGGTGCTGTAAACTACATATGTTATAGGGATTCAGAAAAGGGAGGGGTCAAGATAATAGTCCAGTGAAGAGTTTATGGAGAAGGTAAGTAAGGAAATATGATTCAACTTGTCAATGTTTGATTTGCACATAAGTTTCCAAGAACACACCTATTATACAGGATGACATACACTTGTACTACTTATTTTCCTGGTGAAGGCTTGAACCACAGAGAACATGTTCCTATGGGAAGGTAGAATGCAGGTCCAGGGATCTTGAAAGTCAGACTGTTTACTTTGATATCGAGGGTTCTTGGTTTCCTGGTTGGTTTTATTGTGTATATGTTGGGGTTTTTTTTTTACCTTAAGTTATTATTTTTCACTATACTTCTTTTTTCTTTTTTTTTTTTGCAGTCTCTTCAAAGTATTTAAGAGAAACCCAGTCTCTGTGGCTACCCAGAATATTCCTTCTTGCTTGTAAAGTGAAAAATCTTTTAATCAGGCTTCCTTGAAGGTTAATTTTAAAATGAATTTTCAAGTTTTATGTCAGTTTCCTGGTTTTTACTTTTTGGAACCCTGATTCAAGATAACTCCTTCCCCAAGATTGTGAATATTGTGAGTTTGCCACTTTGGTGAATCATATTTGACTTTCAAGGAATCCTTGAGATAATATTTCATAATTTTATAGACCAACATCAGACTTGATAGGAAAGGAGAAGACAAGTGCAGCTAGATTAGGAACTTCTCCAGAGGCTTTCTAAATTCTTTTTTCAGCTTGTAGCAGTGCAGATAAATTTTTCCATGAAGCTGTCCAACCCCAGTTGCTACAGAGCTTGTGTGAGTGTGTGCATGTGTTTTTTTTTTTTTTAAACACATCAGAAATGTTTAAAAATGGAATTTCCTAACTTGAACCTCAGGAAAGTTTGGTGACATTCTACAGCATGAGTGCAAGTGAAAATTAAATTTGATACATAAATTGTTTCTAGAAGGTTTTATTTATGTTCATTTTGAAAGAACTACAGAGGCAGGTCTATGTAATTTCCCATTTTCATCTCTAGTTTGGATCATGGCCTCTGATATCGTCTAATACAGGGATGGGGAACCTGCACTTTAAGCTGACATGTGGAAGTCTCTGAGGAATAGTTTGCTGAGATCATTTTAAAAAGGACATCTATATGCAAGGAAATAATTTACTTATCAGTAGTTCCTTAACCAGGTAGAGTATTATGTGGGTTGAATCCATTGTATACAAGGGCTAAAGGCCTGAACAAATTATAAGAAATGTTAAAATGCTTCTTAACAAAACCAAGCAGGAAATAAGAAAAAATTGGGATGGGAAAAGGGAAGGAAGGGAGGGAAGGATAGAGAAAGCTATTTTAAAGAAAGATTGAAAAGAATTATTGATATGAAGAATAAGGAACTACTTTTTTTTAACCAAATCATCTCAAATCAGTAATACTTATTTTAGTGTGCGTGCATTGTTCCTTTCATGACCTTCTCAAAATATTCTAGTGTGTTTGCTACAATTAATCTCCCTTGCCTAACATCTAGCTATCTTGATGAATCTGAAGTTATCCCTGATTTATTGCTCAGATTATAGATTGTATTGATGGGATTGAAGGACTAGAGAAAAATATATATATATAAAGGAGCAGTCCCCAAAAAGGAATGTGTCCAGGAAAACAGAGTTTAGGTCAGAGAGATTTTAGAGTAGGAGTCTGAGGACAATCCTGGATCATGATGGGGACGATTAGGGTATAGACATCACATCAGCTAGGTCGGTGTAAGTCAGTTGTTGGGTAACAGTGAATGGAGGGCTGGGACTGAAGTGAAAAAGACATCTTCCTTTTTTTCCACAAATTTTTAATTCATTTTGAACTTAAATCCAAAACAAGAAAAGAACAAAAAATATTTTCACATATGCAGCAGAACATAGAGGATGAATTTCCCTTTCAGAAAAAACATATATAGTAAATAGGACATTTTTTTCAAAGCTACCCAGTTTTTCTTTGCTTCCTTTTAGGTTTTCTTTTGTTCTCTGCTGTGCACTTTTTACTTTATTTTTTCTCCCCCTCTCCCTCCCTCAAAAAAATCTTCCTGAGTTTAAATCTAGTCTCAGAAATTGACTAACTGTGTGACCCTGGGCAGATCACTTAACCTTGTTTGCCTCAGTTTCCTCATCTATAAAACAAGTTGGAAAAGCAAATGGCAAACCACTCCAATATTTTTGCCAAGAAAACCCAAAACGGGGTCACAAAGAGTCAGACATGAGTCAAACAACTGAAGAAAGGTTGGTATAGTGGATAGAATGCTAGATTTACAACCAAAAAGAGCTGTGTTTAAATCCTGTCTTAGATACTTCTTGCTGTGTGACCCCAGGCAAGTCACTCAGCCTCAGTTTCCTCATTCATAAAATGGTGATAATAGTAATAGCTAGCATTTACATAGAGCTTTAAAGTTTGCAAAGCACTTTACAAATCTTTTATCCTCACACAAAGCTGGGAGGTAGGTGCTATTATTATTATGCCCATTTTACAGATGAGGAAACTGAGGCAAAGAGAGGTAAGTGACTTGCCCAGGTCACACAGCTAGTGTCTGAACCCAGATTTAAACTCTGATCTTCCTGACTCCACCACTTTATCCACTGCACCTATATCAATGAGGTTCATATGTCAATGAGGTTCATATGAGGATCCCATAAAATAATCTTTGTAAATGTGCTATGTAAAAGGGCTTTGCAAACCTTAAAATGCTATTTTTATGATGATATCAAGGGTATATGTAATCAGAAAAGGAGGTGGGCCAATTATGTAGAGAAAGTGATAGCTCATGTGTAGCACTTGTATCCATTAAATGTGAAAAAGAATCAGAGAAGACTCATATCATGACAAGTAGATCTCCTTGAAAGATTTATGGAAGGACTTGGATAAGAAATGTACAAAGGAAAGCCATTCCCCAACTGATAAATGGTCAAAGGATCTAACAGGCAGTTTTCAGATGAGGAAATTAAAACTATCTATAATCATAAGAAAAAATGCTCTAAATCACTATTGATTAGAGAAAGGTGAATAAAAACAACTCTGAGGTACTGCATCACACTTATTGTATTGGTTAACATAACAAAATGGGAAAATTATTAATGTTGGAGATTGGGAAAATTAAAACACTAATGTGTTATTGGTGGAGTTGTGAACTGTTCCAACCATTCTGGTGAGCAATTTGGAACTATGCCCAAAGGCCTAGAGAACCGCATACCATTTGACCCAGCAAGACCACTTCTAGGACTGTATCCCAAAGAGATCATAAAAATGGGAAAGGGACCCACATGTACTTATAGCGGTTCTTTTTGTGGTGGCTAAGAATTGGAAATTGAGGGGATGCCCATCAACTGGACAATGATTGAACAAGTTGTGGCATATGAATGAATGGAATGCCATTATGCCATAAGAAATGAGGAGCAGGTAGACCTCAGAAAAACCTGAAAAGACTTAAATGAACTCATGTTGAATGAAGTGAACAGAACCATGAGAACATTATACGCAGTTACAGCCACATTGTATGATGACTAACTTTGATAAACTTAGCTCTTCTCAGCAATGAAAGAATCTAAGACAAGTCCAAAAGACTCATGATGGAAAATGCTATCCACATCCAGAAAAATAACTATGGAGTCTGAATAGAGATCAAAGCATATGATTTGCTCTCTCTCTCTTTTTTGTTTCTTCTTCCTCATGGTTTCTCCCATTGGTTCTAATTCTTCTTTACCACATGACTAATGTGAAAATATGTTTAATATGAATGCATATGTAGAACCTATATCATATTGCAAGCCATCTTGGGGAAGGGGAAAGAGAAATTTAGAACTCAAAATCTTTAGTGGAAAACTAAAAATAAATAAATAAATAAAATTTTAAAAGTTTTTTTTAATAAATAAACAATTTTTTAAAAATAACAACAAAAAGAAATGTACAGAGGAGAACCTGTGGGTAGGTTGCAGTTTGTACTGGTTGAGGAAGTGCCCACATCAATGAAACTATGACTCCATCAAAGTCTATTCAATAAGGTGTTAAAATGGGAGAGCAAGGGATCTATCTGTATGAGAATCCTAAATTGTTTGGCTTCAAATAGCTGCCTAGAAAGCTCCTTCAAACCTACCATAAATGATTTCAACCCAGAGAAGCCTGTCTTCAAAGCTCTGTATAGGTCATCTTCATTGACTTCCATTGAAATGCCATGGATCTGGTCAGAACTCAGATGGGAGTTTGGGGGAAGGGCAATTAAAAATCTATAGTGGAAGAAAATGCAAAATGCTTTCTCAGAGGACTTGTTTGGAGTCAGATGGACAAATAGATAAACCTCCTTTCAGTTCATGCTGATGTAATCTCTTGAATCACTTGGAGAGCAAACATGAGCTACATGGTAAACCCTAGAGAAAACAAAGGACCTTGCTTTCTCATTCACTAGGAGACCTAAGATAGTCCTAGATTGGGGGGTCAAAACAAGAGTGAAGCTAGCCATGAAAACCAAAGGCCATGATAAATATCTGATCATTCTATTTAGTTGAGACAAGGTGAATTGAGCAATGCAGTCGTGATTTAGTTATCCATCTATAGTTTGTAAGCCTTAGACTCCCACAGTATATTAAAACATTTCTTGCATTATACATTGCTTAGTGTTTGTTGTGCTATGATAATATGGAGATGCATAATAAGAAAATGTAAAGGGAAAAGTCCAGCATCCCAGGATCAAGCAAAACTCAGTCCCTAGGTGGAAAGGAATAGCAGTGGAAAATTATCAAGAACAGAATCCTACTTTGGGGTTCCACTTTATCCCAGGTTTAAAGAGAGAGATTGAAATATTGGAGTTTCTTTTTTATCATTGGGTAAGTTATACTTGCCTTTCCACTAGCATTGGATGTTTCATTCAAGTCAGCTCAATACTTCAATGAATCTAATCCGTGTGGCACTGCCTCAATGGTGCATGATGCCATGCATCCAGCAGGCTTTGTGATCCTGTATGAAATCCTACATAGGGTACCTATCCAATGTGACTAGGTCCAAGCATGTAAACCGCCCAGGAATTTAGAGTAGCATTAAGAAGGCCCCAGAAACACCATAGGAGAAAACTGACAACTGCTGGTACAGCTGCTGGCAAACTGAAGTTTTCTGTCTCTGTTATCCTCTCCCACCAGTTAAAAAAAATGCTACCCCTGAAAATTATAGCAGATGCAAAAAGGCTTTACTCGCCCCAATTAAACATTTGAAGGTCTTACAAATGATATCAGTTTCTAATATGTAGGTACAGGATACATACTGTACAACAGTCATAGGTCACATAGGGTAGATTTGTATGTGCAAATCTATCTATAACCATGCCTATCCGGGGGAAGTAAGCAGTGCACAACATGCATCACCACAAAGGCCATATACATATGCATAGTCGTGCATTATATAACATCTGTGGGTTACCTAGTTAGGCTGCATACAGTCAGCCTTGACTACATTCTGTTATCTCTGTGCCAATATCCCAATGCAGCATTGATGTTTTGAATCAGCAAATGCCTTCAGGATATTTCACTGAAATTCTTACCACAATCCATGGATCAACCCCTTAAGTCAATACTGCTTGATGATGGAAGGATCTATACCCATCATTGTATACCAAAAGGTAATCCGTGACAAATATCACTAGGGAAAAGCAACTTTTAACTCATATTTGGACCTGTGTTCAACTTTTTTTACTTCTCAATAACTCATATCCTCTGTGGCTTATAGTTGCTGTCTCCCATAAGTTTTACTGTAAACATATAAATTTGGGTCATTTCTACTTCTCTCTTGGATTATTCTCACCACCTATAGCCACCTCCTACATGTAATCTAATATACATTTGAACAGAAACATAAAATACTTAATAGACATTGCAGAATACACAGAAATGAAACTTGCACCCAAGTCTAGTTGGCAAGAGAATAGGGCCAGTTTCCCTAAGCTGTGCAAAAGGGTTTAGTTTAGTTACTACCCATACCTGAAAAACTCATGGCACTAACAGAGAAAGTCCTTGAAGCATGAATGGAATTGGGAACATCTGTGAATATAGTGTCATCTCCCTTGTGTTTTCTTCCCCTGAGGGTTATGCACACTCATTTGTTATGGAACTCATAGGCCTGGTCTGCATCCATATCAGATCATGGGAGAGCAACTCCTACACTCTATACAGAGAAACCAGATTGTCCCAGCTCCCACAATCTGTTTGCCTCAAAGATTCTTTGTCACTCAGTCTGTTCACTTTATCCAGCTGGTTCCATATTCTAAATGGATCCCATGACGCCTGCAATTCACTGTCATCACTACACATCACTGATTTTCTTAACAACGATCCCTATACCTTCGGCCCATGGCATCATGGGGAAATAGATCCTTTTCTATCAGTACATGTCTGCTACAGTCAATTTTGTGTCTGTGAAGATGTAGTCCACTGTAGAAAATTGTTAGTGTATTCTTTCTCTTCCTTTCTACTATGTTTATAATTATTAAGGATTACAATAATACCTCTGTAGATCATTCTTCCAAGAATTTTAGAGGAGCGGGGAGGGATGTGGGTTGGTAAATATCCTCTCAATCCTCTTTTGGAAGTGGTATAGTAATATTGTCCTGAATTTTTTCCAATTGCTCAATATCTTCCCCTCTTTCAGATATCTTAGAAAATCAGTCCCTCATTGCTTTCAAAACTGTGTCACCTCCAGCAAAGATTTTTCCTCTGTGTATCTTGTCTGACTCATCTGCTCCTGCAATCACTATCTTCCGATGTGCTATTTCCATCTCCTCCTATAGTAGGGGGCTGTGGTGGAGTTTAATTAAGATACCTCATCCATCTTTTAAACCACTTGTGTCTCCTCTAAGATTTCCTTTTCCTCAACATACTTTATTTTACACAGTGTCTAGATGACCAAAGACTTAGAGAATTTTTTTAAAGTGATGACTAATTTTTAGGAGATGTTCTTGATAATGAAAGATTAAACTGGTGGTTGTTATGGGCAAAAGAAAGACATTAACATTACTCAGTGGTACTTCACAGGGTGTTATAAGAATTTCTTAGCCATCAAGTTGAGAATCATAACATTTAAAAACTGCTATGGTTGCTAATCAACTCAGAGGATTTTTTTTTATTTAACTAGGCCTAGAATTTCTCTTCAAATTAAATCACTTTGAAGATGAAAAGCACATTTTTCCCATCTAGAATTTAATCATTCTACCCCTCACCCCACAAAAGCCATTAAAAGAGGAAAAATAAATATTCATTTTCTTCCCTTTTACAGAGTTTCAATTTTCTTATGTAAGTACTCTCCTCCGTTTTGTATCTTTCCTCTTTACTGTTTGTAATTATCATGCATTGAGTAATCGTCTTTTTTTCCACCCTCTAAAAATAAGCATAGTGGTGGTCTAGAGGGAAAGGTTCATTAACCTTATTTGTCTTGTGGTTTCATTTCATTATTTCATAGCCCAGTAATATATTTTTTTAAAGGCCTCATGCTGGTGTATGGAAGTTGATATAACAGCGCATGACAACTTTTTGGAGTCTCAGGGTCTGCGATGTAAATACCCAAGTTTGTTTTCAAAAGGTTTTCATAATCCATTGTATAAATATACATATTTGCATAATTTCCAAAACATAAGCTTTGAAACCACAGACTTTCTAGCTTTATTCTCTATTACTAACAAGTCATCTGTAAATATGGGCCCTGAAAACTGAATTCATGCACCACACCCTGACAATTCCAGATTTTGTGAACTCCCTATGAGAGCCAGAAGACCTACCCCATCCTTCTTCAAGTAAATATCTTAGGCATGTCATCCCTTTGGAAGGAGGAGAGATATGATTTTGATAAACTTGGCCTCCATATGATCACACCAGAGGGAAATGAAGGGCGGGTTAAATCATTTGCCTATTTAAATCCTAACTTGTTCTTCGAGGAAGTATTCCACATTTTCTTCCATCGTAGGTTTTTAATTTTTCCCCTGAGTTCTGACCAGATCCACGGTATTTCAACGGAAGTCAATGAGGATGACCCATTCAACCCTTTTGAAGAAAGGAATGCCTTCAGTGTTTCCCTTTTAGTTCATTTCAGGGTGGGCTTGAAGGAGAAGCCTTGGGAGCAGCAGTTCAGAGCCAAGCATTTAAGGATCCTTATGCAGATCCCATATCAGGGGTGGGGGACTTGTGCCCTCAAGGCCACATGTGACCCTCTAGATCCTCAAGTGCAACCTTCTGACTGAATCCAAATTGTTTTTGTTCAGGTTCCCTACCCCTGCTCTAGCTTATTAAGTGACTTCAATCCAGTCACAGACTCACAGATCTTAGAGTTGGAAGATACCTCGAAGGTTATCCAGTTCAAGCCACATCCCCCAAAATAATTTCCACTACAACATACCCATCAAGAAGCCATTCTATTTGGCTTTCATTTGAAGACCCTCCCATAAGGACCCTCACCACTTCCCAAGACAAATCTGTTATTCTTTGTTGTGCCTAACTCTCCAGGACCCCATTGTGAGTTTCCCTGGCAAAGATACTGGGATGGTTTGTCATTTCCTTCTCCAGACCATTTTACAAATGAGGAAACTGAGGCAAATAGGGTTAAGTGACTTGCCCAGGGCCGCACAGCTAGTAAGTGTCTGCGGGTGGGTTTGAACTCAGGTCTTCCTGACTCCAGGCCTTGCAGTCTATCCACTGTACCACCTAGTTGCCCTTGTTCTTCTTTGGGACATCTCTGACTTTTTAGAAGGTCTTTCTCACATTAAGCCAAAATTTCCCTCTGCAAATTTCATCCATTTTTTACTGTTTCTACTTTTTAAGGCCAAGAAGACTGAGTCCAATCCTTTCAAATGCCAATCCTCCAAACAACAGAATGTAGTTATCCCACATTCACCCTGAGGCTTCTCCTCCCCAAACATCCTGGTTCTTTCAATTAGCACTCATACAAGCACAGAATAGAGGCCCCTCCCCCATATGCTCTCCAGTTTGTCAGTGTTCTTCTTCAAACCTGGTGCCCTGACCTGAACAGGACTCTCCAGATGGGATCTGACCAGAGTGCACTAGAATTCTCCCATCCTTACTCCTAAAAGCTACACTTCTCTTAATGAAGCCCAAGCTCTTAGCAGCCTTTGAGCAAATTATGTGATACTATGGATACATTGGGCCTGCTCACTCAGGAAGACCTGAGTTCAAATTTGGCCTCAGACCCTCTCAGAGGCATTGACCCTAAGCAAGCAGTTTTCGCTTTGTATGCCTCAGTTTCCTCAGCTATAAAATGGTGATGATAATAATAGCACTAACCTCCCAGGGTTGTTTTGAAGCTCAAGCAAGGTAATATTTGTAAAGCACCTGGAACGTAGGAGATGCTTAATAAACGCTTTTTTCCTTCCTTGGCTGGTATATCACAAAGTCTACAAAAAATTCTCAGATCTCTTGTAGGCAAATTGCTGTTTAATAATGTCTTTTCTGTCTTATATTTATGAAATTATTTTTAAAAAGCAAAGTGTAAGATATTTCTTTTAATTCAATTAATTTCACCTTATTTGATCCATTCCAATTTTCTAGTCCTTAAATGCTTTTTGAATCCTTAATTGTCATCCAGTGTATTAGCTATTTTTCCCAAATTCATGTAATCTGCAAATTTGATAAGCATGCCATTTATGCTTTTATCTGAATCATTGATTTTTTAAAAAGTTAATTAAACAGTACCAGGCCTGCAAAGATCCCTGGGGCACTCCACTGGAGACCTTCCAAATTTACAATGAACTTTTAATGACTCTCCTTTAAGTGCGGTCATTCCACTTTATTCCTTTTAATTATACCATCATCTAGTCCAGATCTTTTCCAAAAGAAAAACCTGAAATACTTTGTCAAAGACTTTGCTAAAGTCTATGTAAACTCTATCTTTGGGATTCCCTTAATCTAACATTTAGTAACCCTTTCAAAAAAAGGAAGTAAGGTTAGTCTGGCAAAAGCTGCCTTGGAAAAATCACCACTTCCTGTTTAAACTATCTCTTTAATAATCCATTTTAGAATTTTGCCAGAGCTCAAAGTCAAGCTCACTAGCCTATAGTTTGCAAACCCTATTCTCTTCCAGTTTTAGATATTTTTGCTTTTCCAGTCCTGTGATACCACTTCCATTCTCCATATTCTTTCAGATATTATGGGCTGACTCAAGTCACATCCACTAATGGATGCTGTCCCAGAGAAAGTCATTTCTTTCACAGTTTCTCTTGTGACAAACTATATAAAAGGATTACAATGGAATGAAAAGCTGGGCCAAAAATGGGAAGACTTTCATCCTCATTCCTATCCACCTAAAAGAATGCCAATCTCATCTCTGTGGAAAGGAGGGAGCAGACTATCACTAATTTTGACTTCCAGCATACCTTCCATTTCCCAGTTACCAAGTATATTGCTAAGTACCCGCAGGCTAAGTCAGTGAAAAAGCACCAGCCAGATTCCCACCAGGGGCAAAAGAATTACTTCAAAAAGATGTGGTCGGACCAAATAATGACTGTAACAATGGAACCTCTATATTGCAGTTAACGCGAAGCCCTTGGCCCTGCTTCAGCCTTCAATGCACATAGCAGAAAACACCTGAGCTATGTCGGCAGGTCTGTATATAAGTAGCTGGGCCACTGTAGACTCACACTGCAAGAGCCTTGAATCCCAGGCTCCAACCCCTATGTGAAGGCTAGAGGACAGTCTCTTTACCTTCTTTCTTTTGCTAAAACCTATTGCTTTTTCTCCCTGGACACTGTGCATCCCCCACACTCCTGGTGCTTGTTGGTTTTTCATGCTTGAATATTTTCCTTGGTTTCTGGGATTTCTTTCTTTTTTTTTTATTACGCAACTGGGGTTAAGTAACTTGCTCAAGGTTACACAGCCAGTCATTTCTGGGTGTGGCGCTGAGTGTCTGAGCCCGGATTCGATACCCAGGTCATCCCGGCACTGGAGCCGATGATCTTACTCGTTGTGCCACCTGGCTGCCCCTAAGCAATTGGGGTTAAGTAACTTGCTCAAGATTACACGGCCAGGTGTTTCTGGGTGGGTGCTAAATGTCTGAGCCCAGATTCAATCTCGCAGGTCATCCGGACACTGGGGCCAGTGCTCTTACTTGCTGTGCTACCTGGCCGCCCCTCTGGGATTTCTTTATAAAACATTAAGTACCCAGTAACGTATCTGGGCCAACTGATTTTGACTTATCAAAGACACTTGTTGTTGAGTCATTTCAGTCTTATCCAACTCTTCGTGACCCCATCTGGGGGTCTTCTTGGGAAACATACTGGAGTGGTTTGCCATTTCCTTCTCTAGCTCATTTTAAAGATGAGCATACTGAAGCAAAAAAAAAAAAAACACACACAGTAAGTATCTGAGGCTGGATTAGAACTCGGGACCTCCTGACTCCAGGCCCATCACTCTATCCACTGTGCCACCTGGCTGCCCACCAGGATACATAGATGCTTTTTAATTATGTCCTTATTTAGCCTGAGAATCCAATCCCCATTGGCCATTTTGGTTCTACCACTACCACTCCTTGCCAAAGAAAACAGAAGGATAATAAGAACTAAGGAACCCTGGCTTCTCTCACCTGTCAGTTATCCCATCATTGTCCCATCTACCTCAAATAGCAGTCATGTCCTCATCTTTCCCCCAGTGTAACTTTTGTTAGCTTTAGCTCTTCTCATGAGGCCCAGTTTGTCATGTACTTTAACCCTCTTCACACTGGTTACTGGACCATGTCTTCTTTTATATTCTTCCTTTATTACTTGGTCTTGCTCCCATCTTCTTCACATATCTTTTCTTTTTAAGTCTAAGTTGGTTGATGAATGCTCTCTTCATCACACTGGTTTCTTCATAGAGCTTCCATTTTTCCTCTTTTGTTGGAACCATAATCACATGGATATAAGCACTCTTCTAGCCAGTGCAAGTTTCACCCCCCACCCCCTACAGCTTCTCAGCCTCTACAATTCTAGTCCATGTTCCTTTATAAATCCTTCAAGAATGTGAACAAGCTCTAGGCTTTCCTCTAGTTCCTTAAACATTTCACGGATACATGGGTGAGACTTGAGTTATGTATCTATTATTGTTCACTCTAACTACATAATCTGCCCACTTCTTTTTCTTTTTTTTCCATGTATGTCATTGATGACATTTTAAAATGCTACTTACTTCTCACATATATCATTGGGAATATCATCATTGGCAATACACAGCTCCTTATTTATATCTACTACACCTTTTTAGTGCATATAATTTATTTTTGTCCAGTTAATTTAGAAGTTTTCTAAATTAAAGATAGTGTCAAATATACTGTTCTTGTTTGTATTCATCTCACCAGAACTTCACAGTTTCTATTTATATATTTTATAAACTTTTTTGTTAGTACACTAATTCTACTGAAAATTTTTTTTGTTACTTTCAGTGGCCCCTTAGGAGGAATAATTCTGGATTTAGTCATAAGGCCTCCCATTGTATTACATTTCACAGCATGCTAATATCGATAATCCAAAATCCCTGAGTGAGATGAGTTCTTTTAGGGTTTGGTGTTCTAATATAGTTGTATATATTGTATGATTTCATCCAAATATAGACTTAACACAAATCAACTTAGGGACGTTTATATCACAAATGTGGGAGTAATAGCTATGGCAGCAGTTCCTAATAAGAAATACTTTGGATTTGTTCCTCTCTACATAATGAATCAGGGTAGCTGAAGTATCAAATTACCATAACTTCCTGGGTAGTACCTGTTAAATAAAAAAGAATGTAAAACTCAGAAACAGAGAACCAAACTAAATTAGTAGATACAGTCCTGGACCTCAACTCACGAACACCTGGGTTCCAATGCAACATTCCCAGCTGTGTGACCCTGGACAAATCAGTTAACTTCTGTTTGCCTCAGTTTCCTTGTCTATCAAAAGATGATAATAGTTGTAGCTACATCAAGAGGTCACTGTGAAGATCAAATGAGATAATGGATGTAAAGCATTTTGCAAACATCACTTTATAAATGCCAGCTGTTATTTCTTTTGTGAACAATCTTATTGGTATGAACCATAATCATGATCTCCATAGCCATCATCAAACATTTAGGGAACATGTACTGTTTACAGATCTCTCTTTTGTGTGCTGATGATACAAAGGTGCATATGCCATGATCCTTGTACTCAAGGAACTAAAGTTTAGCTGGGGAGAAGGACGGAGAAGGACAGAGAGCAATAAATAATAGGATAAGTGCCAGATGGGTGGAACAGAGAGTATTATAAAAGTTCATAAGGAGAGAGCCTTCCTTGTGAACTGGAGCAGTCTGGGAAGGCTTCAGAGAAGAGATAGGAGTTGATTCTGAAAATTCTGAAGGGGAAGATTAGGATGAGGGGGTCCTTAAACGTTTGTTTTCAGTGCTTTGTCTCTTTTGGAGATGACTTTTCCTGGCAAATGGCAGTTGTATGATTTCATCCAAATATGGACAACACAAATCAGCTTAGGGACATTTATATCACAAATGTGGGAGCAATAACTATGGCAGCAGTTCCTAATAAGAAATACTTTGGAGTTGTTCCTCTCTATATAATGAATCAGGGTAGCTGAAGTATCAAATTACCATAACTACCTGGGTAGTACCTGTTAAATAAAAAAGAATGTAAAACTCGGAAACAGAGAGCTAACCTAAATTAGTAGATAAATCCTGGACCTTAATTCAGGAAAACCTGGGTTCCAATCCAACATCAGATATTTCCCAGCTATGTGACCTTGTGAACTGGAGCAGTCTGGGAAGGCTGCTGTCATAAGAGGCTGTATTTGGGATTGAAGCAATAGAAGTTCAGGAAGAAAGACAATGTGAAATAAATGGCCCCTAGAGGGCCCTTCTTGGTGCCAGGAAGACTTGGGTTCAGGTCCTATCTGTGGTATAGACAAGTTTGCATAACTGTCAAAGATTTAAAAAAATAGAATTGCCTATCCGAAGCATTGGAAAGTTTTTGATGTTGGATGCTTCCTCCACCAGTGAAATCTCAGGGCTGGGTACCTTGAATCCACCATCCATCCCATCACCCTCCAAAATCTTCAGAACAGGCACTAAAAGGTTTCAAGTTGGCAGTCAAACAAGCTTCTTCTTCGAGCAATACTTAAGCCTTGCCCTGGGCCTTCTTCTCCCTTTCAGTTTTTCCACTCCTAAGCAGAAATAACCTAATTCGTTCCTTTAAGTATCTACTTTGTGTGTGCCCAGGAAGCGAGCTGGTGCAGTGGACAGATGGCAGGGCCTGGAATCAAATGAGGCCTCAGACACATACTAGCTATGTGACCTCTGGGCAAATCACTTAACCCTGTTTGCCTCAGTTTCCTTATCTGTAAAATGAGCTGGAGAAGGAAATGGCAGGCTACTCCAGTATCTTGCCAAGAAAACCCCAAATGGGGTCATGAAGAGTTGGATATGACTGCACAACAACAATCGTGTGTTTTGCCAAATTAAGGTGGAAGATCCAGAAGCATAAGATATATCTCCTCTCTTAATTGTCAAGACGAGACATATAGGGGTGACTAGGTGGAGCAGTGAATAGAGCACCAGCCCTGGAGTCAGGAGGACCTGAGTTCAAATCTGGACTCAGACACTTAATAGCCGTATACAGCCGTATGACCTTGGACAAGTCGCTTAACCCCAATTGCCCTGCCTTCCCCCTCCAAAAAGCAAAAAAACCCAAAAATCAAACAAACAAAAAAAGACAAGACATATGATAAAAATTAAGCAAAAATACAGGCAGCATAGGATTAATAGTAGTAACACTTCTATACACAAGCAGTTACAATGTACTTTATGTACCTTACTTCATTCATATGACATATACACCAACCTGATGAAGGAGGAAAGGAACACATTTTAATCCTCATTTTTCAGATGATGAAACTGAGGGTCACAGACCATTTATAAGGCCCCTTCTAGTTCTGAGAGTCTGGGAACTGAGGATATGTCCTGAGGGCCTAAATTAGCTAGAAAGTAGAAGAGGTTTAAGCAAAATAAAATTCTTCTGATTCTAAGGTCTGTGTTTATTCCAATATACCCAAATGCTTCAGTTACAGGTTGGTCACTTAGTCAACAAGTATTTAAATCCTTACATGATGCCAGGCCACAGTGCTAAGGACTAAACTCACAAAGAAAAGCAAAATCACAAATTTGCCCTCCAAGAAGTCACATTCTAATGGAACAGCATCTACACAATGCTAGCCAAGGGTGGGGAATCTGCAGCCTCTAAGTCATATGTGGTCCTCTAGGTCATCAAGTGCAGCACATGTAGCCTGGAGGCCGCAGGTTCCCCACCCCTGTGTAGGCACTGGGCTAAACACTTTTTACAAATATTAGGTCATTTGGTCCTCATGACAAGCCTGGGAGGTAGGTACTATATTATAATTATCCCCTTTTTACAATCAAGGAAATTGAAGCAAACAGAGGTTACCTGTTTTGCCCAGGGTCACACAGCCAGTGAGTGTCTGAACTTCAGGTGTTTGAACTCAGATCTTCCTGACTCCAGGCCCAGCTCTCTATCCACTGTACCCCCTAGCTGCCAGCAGAGAGACTTTCTAATGAAGTCCACTTGCAAACAAGCATGTACATACACGGGATATACAGTGTAAATGGGAGGTAATCTCAGAGGGAATGGCCCAGCAGTTGGAGGGAGGTGAAAAAGGAAGGGAGAAAGGGAAGGGTACCAGAAAAGGTGTCTTGTAGAAAGCGTTTAAACGAAGCTTTAAAGGCGGCCTGGGAAGCCGGGAGGTGAAGGAGAGGAGGGAGACCAAGGTTGATGACTAAAACCTGCTCTGAGTGGGAAATGACTAAATGATTAAATGTCAAAATGAATAAGACATTAAGAGCTGTAACGGTTTTCAAACAAGGAAATGGTAGATGCCATTGAAGAGATAAAAAGCATGTTGAACCACACTTGACAGTGATTTCGTATATTAAATTGAGCTTTGACTTAGACAAGGAAATGAAAAGGAATAGGAATGATTCTCCCCACCCCAACCCTGACCTTGCCTTCTTTGTCTTGTTTATCTATATACTGCTTCTAGTAGGGAAAGAGATTAAGAAGGAAAAATGAAAGGCAGAAAAAAAGGCAAGAGTGATACTTGGGAATATGCTCTGAAAAGTGAAGAATTCAAGCCACCAAATTAAGCCCATTTGGTTTAGGTGATGCAGAGAGAGAGCACAGGTCCTTGGAATCAAGAAGACTCCCGTTCAAAGCTAGTCCCAGACATTTACTAGCTGTGTGATTGAGCAAGGCACTCAGTTTCGTCATCTGTAAAATGGGGGTGAGCATAGCACCTACCTCCCAGGGTTGTTGTGAAGATCAAATGAAATAATATTTGTAAAGCTTTTAGCACAATGCCTGATATCTAGTAGGTATTTCATAAATGCTAGTTTCCTTCCTTCCTTCCTCCACCCTCTCTGTGTTATGTCCACATTGAGTTCATTCAGTTCATATAGAATTATTTTTAAATTTTTTTTTTAGTTCATATAGAACTTATCCGTTCCTGTAAATGGTCCCAGCTCAAATTCATGAAGGAAGAAGACAAGTTTTTTTGTTGCAGGTATTGCCAGCTCCCTCCTAGGCAGGTCATTTAATAGCACAAGCCATAAGATTTAAGTCACTGATATACCACTGAATGGTTCTCTGACTTAGATTTTCCAGTTCATTTAAGTACCCAAATCCTTGAGGTCAGTGCTGCTCTGTCCCCATGCAGATGGTCATAGCTTTCATTCACTTCCAATTTGTGGCCAGTTGAAAGCCAGTGACCTAGAGAGAAAAGACATTACCTCCCATTATCAGCCCCAGGCATAGAGGAAATCAGGATTTTATTTTAAGAGACAGAACAAATTTGCCATTGTTCTAATTGAAACTACACCACACAACACAGGGCCTACAGCAAACAAACTTTAGAGGTCACTGTTCCTGACTGCTTTATGTATTTGGTCTTATTCTCTTGCTGATTGCTGATTGATTTGACTCCCAAATTTAGAGATTTCTCTATCAAACTTGAGAAGAATAATAGTTCTTATTGCAATTATAATAATGTGCAAAATGCCTTTCTTACCTTTCAGTATCCTGTAGATGATGCCAGACACTTTGTGGGACACAGAGACATAGTAGCATGGTATTAAGTAAGCTGTTCATTGTTATTTGAAGTATTCTCATCAACGGATAAGAAAAAAAGAAAAGGTCTATTTTTGTCAGCCTTGGTGGCAGGTGCAGGTTGCTTGCATGAGCAAATCGGTGATGTGTCTTTTGAATTACTGGATGAGACAGGAAATTCATCTGACCTAAAAGCACAGTTATCATTCTGAAGATCTGACACACTTCCACAAACCTCATGGGATAGGCAGAAATGAGGTTTTTGAGATCCCAGGATAGTACATTTTAGAGCTAAAAACGACCCAAGAGGTCATCTAGCACAGATGTGTCAAATATACTGCCCAACACTCCTGAACCCAGTTTAAAATGTAATTGGGAAATACTTAACAAATTAGATTTTCAAAACAATAGAACACAGATAATGTTAATATGTGGTTTTCTTTAAGTCAATAGGTGATCATAAAGGATCCTTATGCACAGTCTAGTGCCCTCCCAGTCTCTTCTATTTGAGTTTGATATCCCTTATGTAGCACAATCCCTGAATTTGACAGATGAGGAAACTGAGGCCCAGAAAATATAAGGTAGCTGGGATTTGACTCTTAATCCAGTCTTTTACCTACATTCCACATATGCATTTAAGAAAAAAAAATTAATCCGACCTATGATTTCCTCTTTGTAAAGAGCTCCCAGCAAGAAATTTCTTTTTAGTAATGCAGATCAGTACCTTCTCTGAAATTTAGAGTCCAAAAGAGTTGCTGGGTCTCTGAGAGGTTAAAGGATTTGCCCAGAGTCACACAGCTAGGTATAGTTAATCAGCAGATCTTGAACCCTGGCCTTCCTGCTTCCTCTTTCAATCTATCATGCGCATTCCATTGTCAAACTAATCTTCATAAATCCCCACTGCATCACTTCCCTATTCAAAAATAGTCAATGCTCCCCTATTGCCTACCTCATTATGTCAGAAATGATTTCTTTACTTCTGTGAAATCTTTTCTAATTACAGCCTAAACTGATTTCCCCTTCTTTAACTCCTTTTGCAATTGTCATATGTACCACGCAGTTAGAATTTTATTTTTATATATATATATGCATATATGTATAAAAAATTGTTCTATCTCAAATTACTCATAATGCATAGTTAAGCACCTAATTATTTGTAGTGTTTACTCATTTATTTAGGTGTATTATTTGTGGTGCCACTAAAAAAAAATAACAAAACCTATTTATTTTATATGTTGTAAATGTAACTCAGAATGCCTTGATGTGGAGGAGAACTGAGCCATCCATTCCCCCACTCTAGTGAAGAAGAGTGATTAGGAGAGCTGGCAAATCTGGGGACATCAAGGCTTAGCAGTACCCTCTCCACAGGACCACAGCTGAATCCTCTCCTCCTTCTCCTAAGACATGATGACCATCAAATCCAAGGTCCAGTGACTTCCCTGATTGTATCCTTCTCTTACTGCCTTTGCTTGTACCCATCCCTCAGCACCTCAAGCCACAAGCCTCTCCATTTACATGGCTTACAACACACATGCATGCACACATGCATGCACGCACACACGCATACCTCTTCCCTTTTAGCATTCACTCAATAGTGATTCTTTAGTGAAACTCCCTTACATCCCCAAAAAGATTGCAATGGACTGGGACAATGTGTCTTATTAGCCCAATTATTTTATAGATTCTTTGTGGGCAGGAACCTTGTCTTATATATTCTAAGTTCTAGTTCCTGTTCTTTTCAATATTACAATGATTATTTATCTGCCAAATCCAACAGTTTCATCGGCCTCATCCTTCTTGACTTCTGTGCAGCTTTTGACACTGTTGACCACTCTATTTACTAGATAATCTTTCCTCTCTGGGTTTTTGTTACATCTATTGGAACCTCAGATTTAGATGAGATTTCTCAATCAAACTTGAGAATAATAACAATAATGATAATTATTATTATTATTAGTGTAAAATGTCAGTATGATTCCCTCCTACCCATCTTAGACTTTTCACTTTTCTTTTCTAGATCATCATATCATACTCCTGGCAGGGATTTAAAAGACATTTTACACATTATAATTCTTGATATCATTATTGTTCTCAAGTTTGATAGAGAAATCGTATCTAAAGCTCTGTCCTGGGTCTTCTCTTTCTCTCTCTCTCTTTCTTGGTGATCAAATACAAGCAGATGACTCCAAAATCTACATATCCAGTCCTAACTTCTCTCCTGAGCTGCAGTTCCATATTTTCAATACTCAACACGTCCAGTGTCCAATACTCAACATGTCCAAAACAGAACTTTAAGCCTACCCCCAAACCTCACCTCTCTTCCAAACTTCTCTTTCTATTAAGGGCACCACCATCATTCCAGGCACCAAGGCTCACAAGTTTCAAGCTTGTAGTCAGCACGACTTCTCCATCTCACGCTTCAGAGCCAGTCAATTGCCAAGTTTTGTTGATTCTCCCTCTACAACATCTCTTACACCCATCTCTTCCTTTCTACTCATACAGTCACCAGGCTGGTTGAGATCCTTACCTTTCACTTGGACTATTGCAAAAGCCTCCTAATTGGTCTCTGTGCCTCCTCCAATCTGCCTTGTGCATTGTCTAGCACATAGCAAGCACTTAATAACTTTATTAAATTTAATATCATTTTTCTACACAGTTCTATAAAGAATTTAATTGAACTTTCTGCAGTTACCAAAAAATAATGTTTCCAAGACCCAGGTCTGACTATGTCACTCTCCCACTCAAAAAGTTTCAATGGCTCCCTATTGCTGTTAGACCACATACATACTTCTCTGGCTTTCTTCCACAATCTAGTCTACCCACCTCTCCAGATATTTTATATTATTCACCCTTCACTGACACTTCATTCCAGTAAGAATGGATTACTAGCTCTTCCTTGAATCCAATGTTCCATCTCCCATCTTCATGAATTTACATAGAATTTACATACTTGAAATATACTCCCTCCCTCCTCTGTCTCTCAGAATCCCCCACTTCTTCATTTTACCTCTGTATATTAACCTCTTTTTTCACCTATAACATAGAGATAAGAATAATATTTACTTCATAGAGTTATTGCGAGCATCTAGTCCTTTAAGCAAAGTGCTTCCCAAATCTTAAAGTTGCCGGCTGTTGCTATTGTTCTTGTCATTGCTCTCTCAGTCTTCAAATGATCTTGTATTCATTTATTTGCTTACTTATGTATTTATTTTACATGTTAGATTTTCCCCATGCCACCCCCAAACCTCCAAGAATGCAAGGACATGACTGTTTTGCTTTCATCTTAGCATTTATATTCCTAACAAAATCTTTTATTTTTTCTTTTAAAATGGTATTTTATTTTTTCCAATTACATGTAAAGACAATTTTTAACATTCATTTTTTTAAATTCCAAATTTTCTCCTTCCCTCTCACTCCTCCCCCCTCCCTAAGATGGCAAGCTATTTGATACAGGTTATATTTGTGTAATCATGTAAAATATATTTCCACATTAGTCACATTGTGAAAGAAGAACAAACCAAAAGCAAAAAAAAAAAAAAAAAAACCATGAAAAAAATAAAGTGAAAATAGTATACTTTGACCTGCATTCAGATTCCTTCAGTCTCTGGATATGGGTAGCATTTTCCATCATGAGTCCTTTGGAATTATATTAGATCATTGTATTGCTGAGAATAGTTAAACCATTCATAGTTGATCATTGCACAATGTTGCTGATACTGTGTACAAAGCCTAACAGAATCTCTTGCACATAGTAAGTGCTTCATAAATATTCATTGCTCAATAAATATTCATAAATGTTAGTTGATTCATTTCAATTGAATATATTCAGCAAAACTGGCTCATTAACTACTGGAATAATCATTTTAAAATATATATGAAATTATACTACATAAAATCATTCCCCTGGTTTTTCTCATCATGTAACATTAAGGTATAAAGCCCTATATAAATATAACATCATGATTTAGGATCTTGATATGACCAAATTCAAAAATTAATGAAAGTCGCCTGCCCCAGGTGGCAACACCTCTTGGTATGGTGCTGGGGGTGCCTTGCCTACTCACAAAGAGAACAAAATCTATCTGAGACTCAATGAGATCTTAGCAAAGACGAGCTTTTTCATTGGCAACATGCCTGACAGAGGAGTGAATATTGAAAGGTTTTTAGAAGTACAAATACACAGTCAACCACTTCAGATAGAGCATTTCTTCCACTGTGATCAAAGCTATGAGGGGGGAAATGACCTTTCTTTGAGGTTAAGTCATAGTTGTGTATTCCAGTGTATTTAAAAAAAAAACAAAACACCCAAATAAACAGCTTAAGCAGAGTGCTCATTTTGGAGGAACCTGGAGACTGAAATGCAGCCAAGCTGTTCTCTCAATAAAAGAAAGATAAGCAGAGTATAGCATTCATTAAACAAAGTCATAAAGGACACTCGTAAATAAAGAGCTTATTTTCCCCAAAATTTTCCATTGATGTTAATAAATTCTCCAGACATCCTAATCTGATGTTTCATCATGGCATGGGCATTGACTCTAGTTTCTCTGAGATTGTAGCAGCGGAAGGGAAGTCAGGGATAGGTCCTACAAAACTGGAAAAGCTTCAGATACAGGCTGGGGACAGGCTCTCTCCATCTATTTTCTGGGGACTGACAGTTTGAAGAGTCTTATCATCTAAAGCTTGCCCACCAAGTGATGAATTCTGTTATGGTTATGACAACTCAGAAGCCAAGTAATTAGATGTGGAAAAGATTGTGATCTGTCTCAGTGGAGAAAGTACTCACATCAATGAAATTATGTTTTCTGAAATGATATGAGATATTTAACTGCTAGTAAATTGGAAGAATAATGAGCTGTGCATAAATACAAAGCAATACAAATAGGAAACTTATTTATTACAATTTCAGTTTTACATAGATTTTTTTTCTTCCTAGGAATTCAGACTCATTCATATATATTCAGGCATATTTTTGATCCCTTCCCCCAGGAGGAGTAGACTGCCCCCCACAAAAAAGGACCTTTTTTGTGTTTCTTTACAGAAAGAAATTTGGTGATCTTTTAGATTCTTTTCCCCCTGAGATTTAATTACCTTTAAAAAAAAACTTTAACAATATTTTATTTTTTTCTCCCCCATTAAAAGTAAAAACTATTTTTTGACATTTGTTGGCTTTTTTCTTAGTGATCTTTTAGACTTTATGGGCTCAAAGATTATACAGTAATAACAATAATGATTGTTATAGCTGACATTGACATAATACTTTATGATTTACAAAGCTCTTTCCCCACAACAACCATGTGAGATATGTATATACATACCTGTATATTTTCCAGCAAAGAATAAGTAAGCCCCTTTGGCTGGAGTGAAGTGTTTTGTGTATGAGAAGGAGAGGAGATAAGGATGAAGAGGCAGGTAGGGGTCAGGTTGTAGAAGACCTTGAACATTAGATTAGAACAGAGATTCTTAGCCTTTTATGGTGTCACGGACTCCTTCTTAGTATAATGTTTTTAAATGCCTAAAATAAAACACATAATATATAGGACTATAATGGAAAGCAATTGCAGTTACCCAAATATTTTTTTAAAATAAATTCACAGACCCCAGGTTAAGAACCTGTGGGCTAGAGAGAGTTTAGACAGATTTTTCTACATAGGATTGAAATATGCAAAGTATATTGTAGGAAGATTAATTTGGTAGCATATCATGGTCTTGGTCTCTATGGGTACATATTAATAATAAAAGTCACTGGTGTTTAATAGGTAACAATAATAATTGATATTTCTCTGGTCATTAATATTGCAGTGTGCCTAACATCTATTATCTCATTTTGTCCTCACAACAATCCTACATGATAGGTGCTATTATGACCGTTTTCCTGATGAGATGGTTAAATGATTTCCCCATAGCATATAACTAGTAAATCTAAGGCATTATTTTAACTCAGGCATTCCTGACCTCATCCAGCATACTGTCATCTAAACCAGAGCTTCTTAATTTTTTTTACACTAGAAACCGGTGCAAAGTGTGCATGCTTTGTGTTCAACAGCCAAGGTTGCAGTGAAGTTGCATGGTGCAGCATGGGCAAGCACTGCCAGAAACATTCTGGATTCCTTACTCATTTGATTTTTAATTAATTTTTGGTCATTGCACATTCAGAAACCTTTCACTGATCTAAACCATGATGCCTCTCAGGCACACAGTATTTGTCAAAACTGAATAGACAAGGCCATCATACACTGGATGGTTACACCTATATCCAGAGCCTGGGGTGATATAACAACCCAATTACAGACAGAAAAGATACCAAGTAGACAGGTGTGGAGGAGCACAAACTCCCTATGTCCCTCAGGCTGCCATCCCCTGAGGACTGGTATTCTAACAGAGCACATGGACACTCCCAGAAGAGGGGAAATCATGAGGAACTTGAAGTTTCTGCCCCTAAATTATCTGATTACCATCAAAGTCCTACTTGCCTCTATGAAGACAATAGTATGGGGCTAATTTCAATACCCAGCAATGCTAATATTCCTGTCTCTTCCTTAAATGCCACGGATGAATGCAGCTTCAGGCATGGGCAGAGATTGTTACAGACACTTTTCCTTCTGGGAAAACATAGCAGGGTATAGGATGGATGGGGAGGGAGAAAAAGGAAATAGGAAAATGAGTTAGAGTTTACTGCAATAGGTCCAGGAATGTATGAAGTGATAAAAGTTTAGACTAGGATAGTGGGGAATGTTGAGGAAAGAAAAGATAAGAGAAATCTTATGATCTAACAATGGACAGAACTTGTTGAATAACAGGATGTAGGAAGAGAGAAAAAGGGAGGAGTCATGGACTATTGGGGCTGAGATGATGGGAGATTACCACCCCCCATACATACATGAACTTGTTCCATGAAATGATGTCTATGGTTTAGGTCATGCTATCTTCTCTTTGTCAAAAAAATATAGTTCACTTTTATGAATTACACGGCAGTCCATGGGAGCACTTGGGAGAAGGAATGAATGTAGAGAAGGAGTGCTGCTCAATGATTGAATTAGAGGTTTTGATCGTGATGTTTATGCCTTGGCATCATGAGAATCAGCCATGCCATGGACAGGTAAGTGCTCAGAGCATTAAACATCCATTCTTTAGTACATCCCTGCACTTCCAGCCTGCATCAGACCTGGTTTTTGTTGTTGTTGTTTTGAGTAAGAAGCACAACCAATCACCTTTACGATGTTCTGCTAACTAAAATTTGATTGTCAGTTCAGCTATTGTGAATAAGTTATAGTCGGCTGAACCAAATTACAAAAATACTTCCCTTCCTATTTCCCCCTCTCAATGAGTGTCTCCTCCCCTCCCCCCCCCAACAACAACTCAGAGCATTAAACATCCATTCTTCAGTACATCCCTGCACTTCCAGCCTGCATCAGACCGCAAGGTATTAAAGTCACAGATCCACAGTTGCCACAGCCATTCACTGGCATTAGTAGGAAAAACAGTTTCTGGAGTCATTATACAGAGCTTAAATTGTCTATACGGCTATGATACCTTTTCATTGGAAATGCATGGAATTAAACCACTGGAATCAGATAGCTCCTCTTTTTTTGCTTCTAAGCATTGTCCTTTTTTAATTTGAACCTGAGTGACTGCCTCTTTGTTAACACAGGGGCTTGAACATGGATAAAAAGCCATGTAGATGTAAGGCCATCCCTCTCTCCCCCATCCCTTTTTTGTTCTATAAATAAAATAACTTTATAAACAATTATTTTACAAAAATTATATATTATATATAATATATAAACAAATATTTATATAAATAAATATAAAATATATAAAATAAAAATTATATAATTCTATAAAATAATTTTATAAACAATTCAGACCAAAAAGTCAGAATTGAACCACCATCATTTTGAGCCTGGAACTCATAGCATGTGTCTGAAAATTGAGTGAGAGAAGGTAAGGCAAGAGGTTATGAACAGGCTATTGACGAGATCTAGCCCTACACACGGACAGAATCAGGAGCTGTCTTGGGGAGGCTGTGTGGTAATAACAATAATAACTTAGATTTATATTGCAGTTTGAGATTCACAAAACCCACATTATCTCACTTGAGCCTCACAATAACTCTTTGAAGTAGGGGCTATTATTGGAATACTATTTCTAATAATAACGAAGATAAGAAAGCTGAGACTGCCAGATAAAGGAAAGTGACCCTTACTTGGGGTCACACAGCTAGTAAATGCCTACGGCAGGATTGCAATGCAAGCCTTGCTGACCTCCAAGCCCAGTGCTTTTAACAACTATGCCTTCTGGCTCTCTAAATTGGCATACTGGAAAGAATATTAGCTCTGCAATCATAGAATCTAGGTTCAAATCTCACCTCGGACAATTGTGTGACCTTGGGCTAGTCACTTAATCACTTTATCCCTCAGTTTCCTCATCCATAAAGTGAGGGGGAGGTTGATTAGATGGACCCTGAAGTCCTTTCCAGCTTTAGATGTGACCTTAAGTGTCAGGATTGGAGGGGTGTTAAAAGAGCCTTCTTATACAAAGTGATGTTCTCAGTGTCTGCTGTGGACCCCAAGATTACCATCCCCAGAGTCATTTGTTTGAGTTGAGGCATTTCTCCAGAAGGCCCCAGTTGAAATGCAAATATAGCTGGGGTAATACACCAGTCCATTAGCTCCCACTTACATATTTACATATTAGCAAGGGTTTATCAGATTAGAAAACCATTACCTGGCACAGAACAAAGCCTTGAGGGAATGAGATGTAGATTAAGTAAATTTCGTTTAGTGGGAAGGGAAGGGAAGGAAATGGTTTGGAGAATTCTGAGGGGTGAAGATAGACTCAAATGGAGTCTTAAGGTAAGGAGGTCTCTAGGTAGGCAAGGGAGCTACACTAAAGATAGAACTTCAGGAGTTGACAATCTCATCTGAGAGATAGGTGAGACATACATACAAGTAGCCATATTAATATTAAGAGTTCACATTTACATATAGTGTTTCAAAATTCACAGAACATTTTGTTCACAACAGTCCTTCAGGGTAGGTAGTACAAATATTCCTATTCCCATTTTACAGATGAGAAAACTGAAGTTCATAGAAATTAACCAACTTTGAGGACAAAATAAGGTGAGGGTCTAAGAGAGGAACAATTTTTTTTTTTTTGAGAGATTCTAAGAAGGGGATTATGAAAAACTTTGTGGAGAAAGTGTCATCCAAACTGGGCCTCAAAAGTTGGGAAAGATAGAGATGGGGATAGTAATAGTAATGATAACTATCATTTATATAGTGCTTATTATGTGCCAGCACTGTGCTAACTACTTTATCATTATTATCTCAGTTAATCTTCACAACAACCCTAGGAAGTGGGTAACATTATTATCCCCATTTTACAGATGAGGAAACTGAAGCAAACAGCAGCTAAGGGACTTGCGGTGAATCACACAACCTGAGAATCACACAATCACCACAAATCCGAGATCACATTTGAACCCAAGTTTTCCTGTCTCCTGGCCCAGCACTCTATCTGTACAATCTAGCTAAATTATTGACATAATACCAAGGCACTAAAATCTGGGGATAGTAAGTAAAACACTTTATTTGGAGCACAGAGGTACATGAAGGAGCAGTGTAAGCTAAAGATATAGGTGGAGAGGGGCCTTGAATTCTAGGCACAAGAGCAGAGCTGTAGCTAGGATTTGGCGCCTGTCACAAATTCAGTAATAGCACATTATCTCAAGATGGCTATGAATGGTCCAGGAAGATCTTTGGTGATGGGAGGTGATTTAGGAACTGGAAAACCAGGGTGTTTGAGTTGAGGGGGGATGGGATGCAGAAAAAGACTGAGTCAAGTACTGAGGATGATCTGGAGATGCATAAATAACCATAACAAGGATCTGGACAAACTATAGTGAACTTAAAAGGCAGAGGTTGCTGAGTAATGGTGGCAGGCAGCAGGGTCTGAAGATGGTGAGCAAGGACTAGGCTAATGCCCTTTCGTGCCCCCTGTGTATCCCAGAAAATGATCAAAGGAGTAGCCAACCTTGGAGAGGGCAGAAAGGGATACGGTAACTTCAGGAGAAAGCTAGGTTTCTGTGAACATCAGAAAAGAGAAGAAATGTGAAACAAAAAGGTCCAGAATGAAGGGAGCCTTCCCCTATCAACTATAGAACAAAGTCCAGAGAGGGAGGACAGCAGATGTTAGGAACTCTGAAGTGCTAGGTCTGAATTTGCTTTTGGAGTCAGGGAGTGAGGGGTTGAGGGGGGTTGGGAGAGATAGTGATGGGTAGCACCCAGTTAAACTATTGATTCCTCTTCTCCCAATCTTGGGTATCCCATGCTGTTCTTGGATGAGTGCTGGTCCCTGGGCGGGACCTCTAACAGGATTTCCAGGTAGTGGTGATAACTTCACTGTGTCAACGAGTATCTGGGAGCCAGTTGTCCCTTTCCTACTTCTCCCCAAAAAAGTGTCTTAATGTTGTCTGGATCATTCTGACCCTATTTAACAACAAAGTTTGAGCCTGGAAATCCATTATTTTACATACAAAAGAAAATAAGGGCTTTTTTCCATACTCTACACGAAAGCCTTCTCGGTTAGACAAAAACATTAACTCTGGACTTTCAGCAAATACCACATTAACTCACCTCATTCCAAATACATGTGGTTAGGTTTCCCAGGTGAACCAATCCCATGAGCCCGTGAGGACGGCAAATCCAAAGGTATTCTAGAATCATGCTGCTGTTTAGCAACTAAGTTTTTCTTTCCATAACAACTGCTACATAAAATAGTCTTACATTACCTCCAAGCCACAGGAACCTAAAAACCAGCTAGTAAGTGCTGCTTGAAGGGTTGGGAGTTAATTATAACAGTCTTTGCTAGCTTCAGCTTGTGGTTTTCCTCTTATTGTGAAATGTCAAGAACAGAGGAGGTAAAATTAGTATTATGTTGCTACCAAAGCATTTGACCCAGTATCTTAGGTTGGATTTAGATCATGTCCTCTGCTCCCAATATGGTTTGGGGCAGGGGGGGGAGCCTGTGGCCTCAAGGCCACATGTGGCCCTCTAGGTCTTCAAGTGTGGTGCTTTTGACCGAATCCAAACTTCACAGAACAAATCCCCTTAATAAAAGGGTTTGTTCTGTAAAACTTGGACTCAGTCAAAAGGCCACACCCTAGGACCTAGAGGGCCGCATGTGTCCTCAAGGCCACAGGTTCCCCACCTCTGGTTTGGGGGAATGTGACAGTATCAAGTCACAACTTATTGCCGAGGATTGTCAGAATTCAAGAATGGTCTTCCTGGTCCAAAGAAAAAAGTTATTTTGCTGAGATTCATCCTACTTACAAATTTACCTCATTTGCTGTCTCCATGAGACTGAGTTTTCCATTATTATTCTCTTCCCCAGCTATCATGTGCCTGTTTCTGTCTCATTTCACTGCAATGTTCTGCAGCCGTATTTAATTTCCTCAGAGATACTTCGACGTTAATGTGCAAAGTTCATCCAGTCAGTCGATATTTTTAAGTGTCTACTGTTTGCAAGAGTAATTCCAAGAGGGTAAGGGATAAGAGATGTCCAGCCTGAGACATCCAGTGGCATCCACAAAATAATAAAAAGACAAGAGGAAAGCCTCTGGCTTCTATGAAGAATTTACAGAAAAACATGAGCCAAAATTACACAAGATGAGAAGGTATAGAAGGCTTTTGATTGGCATAAGTGTTTTCATTTAGATGTCCTACTATTGACAATTCAGGGATCCATAGGATACACTTTAGCATGGCTTAGACAGTGAGGGCAATATATGTAGTCAGAACCACTGAAGGGTTTTGAGCAGTGATATAACTTGATCAAGACTTTACACTGAGGTTATTCTGATGGCAAATAAGAAGAATGGATTGGAAATAGATGAGAGTGGAGGTAGGGAAACTGTTTAGGTGGCTACTAGGTGAGAAGTAATGAGGGTTAGATTAAGGTAGAAGAAAGGAAAGAAGGAAGGAAGGAAAGAAGGGAAGGAGGGAGGGAGGAAGGGAGAAAAAAGAAGGAAGAGAGGAAAGAAGGAAGAAGAAATGAAGAAAGGGAGGGAGAAAGAAGGAAAGAAAAAAGGAAGATAGGAAGGGAGGAGGGAAGAAAGGAGGGAAGGGAGGAAGAAATGGAGAAAAGAAAGAAGAATTGAAGTATTTATTAAGCATCTACTATGTGCTGGGCACAGGGTTTAAGCTCTTTACAATTTTTACTTCATTATTGATCATCTCAGCAACCCTAGGATGCAGATGTTATTATCCCCATTTTACAGATGAGGAAACTGAGACAGACAGAGGTGAAATGACTTGCTTAGGGTCATACAGCTAGTCAGTGTCTGAAGCAAGATACATGCACTCAGGTCTTCCTGACTCCAGTCTATGCACTGTATCACCTTGCTACCTCTAAAGCAGTGATGGTCAATGAGTGAATCAATGAATCAATAGGTGGATGGATGGCAGATTTACCAGTACCATATTATAAAGCAGGGCAGTGGAAATGGAAAGTACAAGATAGATGACAGAGATATTGGGAAGACAACTAAATAGGAAATGGCCATCAGACTGGATGTGGGAAGCTGAAAAAGGGAGAGAGGAGGAGTCCAAGATGAGGCCGCAGTCTGCAGCAGAGGTAAATGGGGGAACAGCAGGGCCACTGACAGAAGCAGTGACTCTAAACTCTGAGGACCAGAAGAGAAATTTCCAGAAGCTTTGGCACCATTCTATTTCCCATATATCCTCTATTCTAAAATATTTACAAAGTAGGAGGCGATGGAGCAGGGATGTTTGTCATATGACCAGAGTAAGCTATCTGGATTTTAGTAGGAAAATCTCTTCCTTGTTCAGTCATAGATGCTCTGAAGGGACAGGGGAAAGGTACAGAATGGCATTAATTAGCTCCCTATTAATTTTGTACTATTTTCTTTAACGAGGATTTGGAATTGTTGGCATTGAAGGCTTCCTATACGTTAAAGAAGTGGTCAGAGGAGATAGCAGAGTGTGTGTGTGTGTGTGTGTGTGTGTGTGTGTGTGTGTGTGTGTGTG
>NW_027186296.1:89757487-89837417 GCF_028583685.1 Petaurus breviceps papuanus
TGTGTGTGTGTGTGTGTGTGTGTGTGTGTGTGTGTGTGTGTGTGTGTTTTCTTGAATAACTTGCCCCAGTTTTACTCAGGGCCTCAGAGTTTATCTCACACCAGCAGAACTCCGCCTAGCAGGGACAAACTAGCGCCTGCGTTAGGACTATACCTCATATCTCTCTACACAAACATGTCCTGGGGCAATACTAGGTCTCCTTACTCCAAAAGTAATTTTAGAATTCAATCCAGTCAGAGGCTAGCAGAGGCACCAAAGTTAGGCCCCAAGCAGAAGTGGGTTCTCCTTTATGCTTTAGAGCCCCAAGTGAATTTCTAGTTCTAGACTTCTGGACCCTGACCTTCAAAAGCTGCGGCTGGGGAAGGAATGGAGGGGGATAGAGCAGCTATTTATAGAATTTCCCTTTAACCTCCCGGTAACTCAGACTTGAACTATAATCTCTTCCATTTCCTATCTCACAGTCATTCACACTCCCCTCCCCTCCCCTCCCCTGTGAAGTTCCAAGCAAGGCTTACACACAGAAACTCCCATCTGAACCGGTAAGACCTTGCATTTTGTCATCAGTCAGCAAACAGGCCACAAGCCATTTGTAAAATCCCTTTAGGGTCTGGTCACCAAGAAAGCCTCATATATAGCAACACTGGCAAATCCATCATTCAACCCTACACTTGGCCTCTAACCTCAGGGATGAAATGTGTTAAACAAAAAACCCCAGCCTTGGCTCAGGCCCATGTAATATAGCCTCATAAATTGCAAATCCACTCCCTCACTGCTTCCAATTTGTAACCCCCTAACCAAGTAAAACAGAGGGAAAAAATAGGCACCACAACTAATTTAAGAACGTATGGATCTGGGACTCAGCAGTTTTCACAGTATTTCTATGGCCTCTGAATCTTCCACCAAAAAAAAAAAATCACCTTAATCTCATCCTTATAATCAGAGAAGAGTTTGAATGCAATATCAATCAGACCAATATCAATAACAATGGTACTGAAAGCATTTTCAATGGAATATGCCTGGAGAAAGATCAACAAACCCTGCCCTCTCTTCTGCCCTGCACATTCGCTATCTGTGTGCACTCTCTGAATAAACACAGACTGTGGCATTGATTCTGAGAAAAACCAGCCTTCTCTAGGTAGACCTAAGTCATTCAGAAAAGTTGTTTGACCCTGGAATTCCCTGGGCATAAACTATAGTAACTTCCTGGAGCTGAACTAAGTAGCTTCATGAAAGTCAACCTTAATTCTGCTTTTGTTCCCGCTGCCCTCTTCCTCTTTCCTTCCCTGCCTCTTACACCTACTTGTAGCCCATCCCAGCTTTGACCTTGTCTCTTTTGCATTGTCTTCTGAAAAGGAAGTAAAACTTGGATGTGAGCATTGTTTTGTATTAGGGCAATATATCCCCCTTTTTGCCCCTTGTTCAAGGGGAGGGCAGTCTCATAGTATCCTAATTGGGTCATACATTTTTTTTAGGAAAGAGGGGAAGGAATGGGAGAGATATGATTCTGAAAGTAAAATAAAATTGAATTAAAAAAATAAATAAAAAGGTATACTCAGAAGGGGGGGGGGAAGAAATAAAAAGGTATACTCAGAAGGGGGGAAAAGCTCTTTAGGAAGTTCACATGTGGAGGAAAGGTGCCCTATATTCATAAAGATGCATATAAACCAAGAATAGTAAATTAGATGGACATATCTACTCTGGATTAAATACCTCACCTGCCAAAATAGAAACCTGTCATTTAGTGGTCAGTGAGATGGTACAATGGATAGAGCCCTGGGGCTGAAGTCAGGAGGACCTGAATTCAAATCCAGCTTCAAATACTTACTAGTTGTGCGATTCTGGGGAAGTCACTTAATCCTGTTTGCCTCAGTTTCCTTATCTGTAAAATAAACTGGAGAAGGAAATGGCAAACCATTCCAGTATCTCTGCCAAGAAAACCCCAGATGGGGTCACAAAGGGTCAGATAGGACAAAAATGACTGAACAGCAAAATCTATCATTTAATGCTTTGCTCAATGGCTAAATGACATGGCTAAATTTCCTAAATCACTGTTATCACAGGACTGCCTGACACAGTGCCTAGTACATCCTAGGTACTCAATAAATTCTCATTGAACATG
Organism: Petaurus breviceps papuanus; assembly: GCF_028583685.1. Taxonomy (NCBI): domain Eukaryota; kingdom Metazoa; phylum Chordata; class Mammalia; order Diprotodontia; family Petauridae; genus Petaurus; species Petaurus breviceps. The sequence continues at coordinate 89,759,607 of NW_027186296.1, forward strand.
AATCAATAATGTATTACCAAAGAAAAGCTACATCAAATTAATGTGGAAGCAGTAATTAATACCAGTACCAAGATCATCCCATTATAGTTGAGAGCTCTAAAGGCTTCCTTAGCAAATGATTAACTTCACACTCCCCATTTGGCAGACTATGAACATTGGAATATATTTAGAAATAAAATTCCTGCCCATTCACTTAAGAAAGACCCCACCTCCTGTTGATTGATGATCATCTTTGTTATTTTCAAGTGGTAAGATTTTAAAGAAGACGAATGGTTAGTTCTGAGATTCAGATTCATGGAACAGTGGGTGGAAAGCCGAAGTCAAAGCCGGGAAGTCATGAATTTAACTCCTGCCCCTGATTGGTACTGGCTGTGTGACCCAGAGCAAATCGTTTAACTCTTGAGTGTTCTAAGCAACTTTCTAGGACTATAACTTGTGGAAAAGATGCTGATTTGTATTAGTGAAAGGGATTCCTCACCTGGAAATTCCCCACACAGGCCTGATCCCTGTTCCCTATTACTTAAAACTACCAATTATGCCCTTCAGGTCAAAATCCTAAACCAGATTCCCGTGTTTCCTGCATACCTGGGGACTGAGGTCCGTGGATTTGAAATTCATTTTGAAGATAGTAAGAACTTGAATTTATGGGGCAATCATTTAGCCCTCATCCCCTACCACTTCCTTTAAATGAACAAATACATTTGTGTCTCCTAAGCATGCTAAAAGGTGCTGAATTGCCTAGGGAGGAGGGATCAAAGAAGAAAAGAGACCAAAATGAACACAATTTTGTTTAACAGGAACGTTGTAATTTTCTGAGCCTCTCCCTTATAGCCCCATATAAAGAGAATGTTGTCACTGATGTGCAGTGTAGCACAACAGATTCCTTAATAGGAGAGGCTGTATTTGTCAATTGCCATAAAAAGAAAGTCTGCTAATTTCCAGATATGCAGAAGTATGATTCTTAAAGTTCTAGAAAGGAACCCTGCTACGGAAACAATATATCATCCCATGCCAAATAAAAATGTGCCATTAATGAAAAAGTTCAGACTGTAAGGAAAAACGAATCATCCAGAATGGCAGAGACAGAATGAACCATGGTTTCCTTCTCTAGCTGGAAAATCTGTCGAGAAGGTAAATTTTCTCGAGGACCTAAATTAAGGAAACCTCATTTTGCAAAAGATACATTAGAAAGGGGAGTGTATCTGGTGGTCAAAGTTAGGAAATGAGTTATGCAAGAAGAGAAAAGTGGGTGCCTCACAATAGAAGGAAGAAGAAGGTGTGGAAGATAGGAATCTGGGTAAAAGCTGTGGGGCCCAAGAGGAATTTGAAAGAAGAGCGATTTGAGTTTTATACAAAAGAAGACAGGGCAGCAGTGACTCTAGGGGCATTGAGATAGGAGCCAAGTACTGTGAGGAAAAGAGACTCTGGGCAGCTTTCAGAATGAGGAGGCAGCAGAGTGTGAGAGTGTGAGGTTTTCTATCTCCATCTCTGTCTCTCAGTGTTTCTGTGGCGCCTATCAAAGCAGGACCTAACAGAGACACTCAGACAAAAAAACCACACCAACCAAGAAATTTAGGGGGTAGGTCCTCCCTGAGGACCTTACATTCCATCAGCTGCTACTCACTCAGCTCCATGGCCTGACTCTTAGAGGGAAAGCAGAAATTGGATGCCTCTTCCAGGTTACATGGTAATATCCTGCAATCACCAAGGCAAATAATGCCAAAATAACTCAGTATCAGGGTTGTAGGAATGGAGGGTTTCTTTAAAGAGGCAAGTTATTTGATTTGGTTGATTTTTTTAAAGTCTAGAACAGGTGAAAAAATTGTCCCCCTCCCATAAGTTTCCCTTTCTCTTTGGCTCCAAAGATTTATCAATGTTGGAAATTACCAGCTTCAGGGAAGAGCAAGGTTGACATCATGGTTACTGTTTACACAAGGTCTAGGTGTCTAGGTAATGCTTCGCAAATATTACTGAACAATGTCTTCATCCTCTGTACTAGAAAAACAGAGAATCACTCCCTCCCTATGTCATAGCTAAAGGTATTGCCTAGGGCAGTGATGACCAAAGAATTAGTTAACTTCAGTTCAGCAACAGAGGCAAGCAGGGGGAAGGAATAGAATGAAGTGGCTTCCAGGTAGAATGGATCGAATGTTGGTATATTTGAATCCTGCCACACTAGCTGTGTGACTCTGGACTAGTCACTTAACAGCTCTGAGTTAAAATGTCCTCATCTATAAAATGGGAGAAATAATAATACTGACTCCAGGGTATGTTGAAAGTCAGATTTAATACAAGTTGACTGCTAAATTTTTGGTGTAATCCTTTATACCTCAGAAATCAGCAATCAGTACAAATCAAAACTTGATTTATTGTTTTATTGATTGTCTAGACTTAAGAAAGTGTTAATAAGCTTAAAGTTATGTGTGCATATATTTCCCCATTCCTTACTCCTGCCCTTACCAGCCTGGTCGTTAAATATTTACCCAATACACCCCTGTGCCTACTTCATCGACTTGTTGTGAGGAGCAAAAAGATAACATCTGTAAAGTGTTTTGCAAACCTTAAAGCATTATATAAATGCTCGGTATTCCTGTTATTAACAGAGCTAAGAGAAGGGCCCCCTGTAGGGAAACATTTCCTCAGCCACAACCTCCAGACCGCACTGCCACAGTCATTTAGATAATGTGTCCTTTCAGATGATAGAACCTCCCATCATATCTTAGCTTAATCCCTATCCAGAGGCATGTGAGACACTATCATTGCATTTGACCCTTTTCCAATATTAAATTAGTATCTGCAATCTGGGGATGAAAGGGAGAAGAACATTTGATTCATAAGGCAAGGAGCTAAATTATCTATGCTTACAGACCTGTAATTAATAAAAATTAATTTTCTAGGAAATATGACAAATATTCTTGTCAACCTTAGCAGCTTATATTAAAAACCTCAAAATAACTTGGTGTGGTAGAAAGAAGAACACTGAATGAGGAGTCCAAAGGCCTGGGTTTAGACCCAGTTCTACCATTAACCAACTCTGGAACCCTACACAAATCCTTTCTTTTTTTCTGGTCCTTAATTTCCTCATCTGTAAGATAAGGAGGTCAGACTACAGTAGGGGCTCCAAAACTATTTTCCTCATGGGCCCCTTTGGCATTCTGGTGAAACCTATGGTCCCAATCTCAGAAAAATGGGTTAAATACACAAAATAAAATATATAGGATTACAAAATGCAATTGCATTAAAATGATTATCAAAATATTTTTTACAACAAGTTCACAGACCCCAGGCTAAGTAACCTCCCTGGACTAGATAATCTCTAAGGTCTCTTTCTGTGATTCCATATTTTCAAATTTGAAAACAGAATTGTGAAGTTTGAGTTCTAGTCAGGTCATCTGAGAGGTATGTCAAGTGAAATCTTTCTTGAGTTGAGCATGGAGAAAATTTCCCTTAAGCACATAATGCTGAATTCTCTCTAGAGGCATGTTTCCCTACCTCCTGGCAGAAAAGAGAAATATGCCTTCAGTCTCAGAGAAGTCCTTCTACCAGTGATGATGATGATGATGCTACTGCTGCTGCTGCTGATAATGCTGCTGCTGCTGCTGATGATGATGATGGAGATAAATATCCACTCATTGGGTCATTCAACTCATGTCAAAGAGAAAAATCCAAAGTAGAAGAAAGTGAACATCTGTATCCCCAGCAAGATGGACACTGGTAGTCATCAAAAGAAGGGATCTAGGTTTGAATCCCAGCTCTGCTCACTCAATTCAACAAGCAATCATTAAGTGCCTCCTACCCACCAGACACTGTTCTAAGAACTGGGGACATGAAGGAAAAACTTTAAACAGTCCTTGTCTTCAGGGAGATAGCATTTGACTGGGAGGACATGACAAGTGTTGTTTACAAAATATATACAAAGAAAATTCAAAGTATTTGGGCAGGGTGCAGGTAGCATAAAGGAAGGGATCCTTGAGCTGAAACTTGAAGGGAGTCAGGGATTCTAGGAGGCAGAGGTGAGGAGAGAGAACTTTATAAGAATGGGTGCAAAGGCATGGGGCCAAGTAGATTTATATTTAGGTAACCCTAAGTCAATTCAATTGAATTAAGCCTGCATTGATTTAACACCTATTCTGTGTAAAATATTGTACTATGCTCTAGTGAGGCAAAGACAAGATGAAAAATAGTCCCCATACTCAAGAAACTTACATTCTATTGACTCAGAAAAATGTAAGCAATGCCTAGGCATGGATGAACCCTGAAGAAAGATAATTAACAGCACGTGCAAATGAACCATAAATTAATGACATAATTAAGATCTTGGGTAAATCATAGGCTCTCTAGATGTCAGTCTCTTTGTCTGTAAAACAAGGGAGGTCTTTAGGTTTAAATTCCAAAAGGAACTCATTTTGTGGTAGAATAGGCTAGCTAGCTAGATAGAGATAAAGATACGGATAGACACTGGTATGGGGCAGCAAGGTGGCACAGTGGGTAAAATGCTAAACCTGGAGTCAGGAAGACTCATCTTTATGGATTCAAATCTGACCTCAGACCCTTACTGGCTGAGTGACCCTGAGCAAGTCATTTAACCCTATTTGCCTTAGTAAAATGAGCCAGAAAAGGAAATGACAAATCCCTCCAGTATCTTTGCCAAGAACATCCCAAATGGGGTCATGAAGAGTCAGACACAACTGAAACGATTGAGCAACAAATACACACATATGTCTATATATGTAGACATAGATATAGAAGCCGATATAAGAATTTGGCTGTCTTGTATTAAGTCGGACATAAAAGAGATTTGAAAATAATGTGTAAAAGCATTTTTAAAAAGAGTAAAAACTCTTCTAATTTTTTTGTTTTGGAAAATGTCATTTTAAAAAATGTTATATTTGTTAACATGTATACATACCTATGACATAGATACAATTATATATAAATATATGTATTTTAAAAGCACTAGAAGAGAGAAAAGAAAACCTTTTTTTTTTTTGTCTGTTCCTCCCTGTTGTCGTTAGGGTGGGAAAATGAACTAACCCAATAAAGACGGAAAAAAAAATTATCAGTGGTTTTTGACTCATCTGCTATAAGGAAGGATAGTATACAAAAGACCTGGCAAGAATGTTGATTCTTCTGTTAATTTGTACTTATTTTCCAGGCCTAGGAGCCTTGAAGATAAAATTTAAATGTTGCAATGCTTTTGATTTTCCATGTTTATGGGTTTGCCTGACAGTAACAGCAGAAAAGTACCCTTGTAGACTCTGTGAAGATAGAAGGAATATGCCTGCTGTTCAGTATAGTCCAGCCTTCTCTTGTTATTCCCATTTAATGCCTTTCCTCCCCACCAGCTAAAAGGACAAGTAGTAACAGCTGAAAATACAAAGAGAGGATTTATTTTCAGTTTACTGGGGCTGAAAAAAACGTGGGGAGAAGGAAAGGACGGGGATAAATATTAAGAAAGAGTTTTATGGTCTGAATACCATTTTACTATAGTTTAATAACATCACTCTGCCACCTAGTGGCAAATAAATCCTCCAGTATTTGAGTATGATTCGGGAGAACGTTAAGACTGAAGTGAAAATGACCACAGAGACCATCACAGTCCAATTCCTTCCAATCCCCCATATTGAACAGGTGAGGAAATGAAGGCCTAAAGAGATCTTTCCAGGGTCCCACAGAAAGTTATTATCAGGAAATATATAATTATGTCAAGGAGGACTGGTCTGTGAATTTTGTTTGGATCCTATTTATTAGTTACTGGAGAAAGAAGAGAAATACATTACAAACGTTTTCAGGTGACCGCAGGTGGAAGGGTTCGGTTATTTATAGAACCATTCTCCCATAGACCCCAAACCTGCTGAAAAGAGAAGTCTCTATTTCCAGGGGCTGTAGGGAAAGGAGGCTTGATAAGAATAAAATTCTATTAAGTATCTTTGGAGATGGGGCATTCGGTATCATCTTCTAGACATAAAATCATTTTTAAAAAAATCCTTACTCTAATGCAGAAACTTCAAAGATCTTTGATTCCTGATGTGTATACGTACTCCCTCCACCAAAGCAGATAGCATTCCCAAAGTTTTTGGTCTTAGGATCAATTTTTACACTTAAAAATGATTAAAGACCACCCCCTCCAAAGAACTTTTGTTGATGTAGGCTATATCTATTGATATTTCCCATTTTAGAAATTAAAGCAAGAGGCGGCTAGGTGGCACAGTGAATAGAGCACCGGCCCTGGAGTCAGAAGGACCTGAGTTCAAATCTGTCCTCAGACACTTAATGCAAAAACTAGCTGTGTGACCTTGGGCAAGTCACTTAACCCCAACTGCCCTCCAAAAAAAAAAAGAAATTACAGCTGCTATATCCTTAAAATTTTTATTATATTTAAAAATGGCAAACCTATAACATGTTAACATAACATATTTTGTGGGGAAATGACTTTTTTAAAATGAGAAGAGTGAATTGCTTTACACATCATTTTTAACTATATTTGAGGTCTGGCTTAATTAAAGATAACAGGATTCTACTATCTTGCTTCTGCATTCCATCTCTTGTGATAACTTGTTTTGGTTGAAGTACACGGCTTAGAAACAGGAGGAGTACTTTACTCACCAACAATGTCTTAGTATTATTATGAAAAAAAGTTTTGGCTTCATGGACCCCTGAAAGAGTCTAAGGGATGCCCAGGATTCACAGACCACCCTTTGAGAATCATTACTTTAATAGATAGTTTCATGAGTTAATATGACTGAAAAAAACTCATCACTAGGCAGTCAATCTAGTGATAAGTTTCTCTGAACATAGCCAGACTACTCTTAGGACAATAAACGTACAGTTTGTCATCCAGCCTGTACTGTAATCCCTGATTAGCATATGATGGAGCTGTGCTCACACAAAATTATAGAATTTAAAGTTGGAAGTGATCTCTGAGACCATCTAGAAAAACCCATGAAAGAAAGAATCCTCACTATAACATCTCTGACAAGTGGTTTTCGGTATCCATTTGAAGACTTCCAAGAAGAGAAAGGCCACCACCTCTCAAGGCAACCCATTCCATTTTGGCAAGTTCTAATTTTTAGGAAATTTCCCCCGCCATCAAAACATCTTTGTGGTTTCCACCCATTAGTCCTAATCCTGTGCTCTTGGCTCAAACAGAACAAGTCATTCCCTCTTCTTTTATGACAACCCTTCCAATGCTTGAACACAGCTAATCAGAAAAGTCCTGAAAAAAACACTGGCTCCTTTCCCAACTTCATTTTCTAGTTCCTGTTCATCTAGAGACACTAAACTAAAATGTGCTATTTCATTATCCAGACATTTCCTACAAAATGAATTTTGCCTGAAGTACAGATAGGCCTAGAGTTAACTGCGGATAGAAATGTAAAGTTAGGAGAGAGTTCAATCCCTGCCTAAATGTTAAGAATTTTCTTAAGCACAGGTCTATTGTGACTAAATATAACTTTCTGTGTGAGTTAAAACTCCCTAAATCTGAAGAGGAAGGAACGATGTGAACCTTACGGGCCAATATACTGACTCCTAGACTTTAAATGAGCTAGGAATCATTGTAACAGAGTGTTATACAAATATTGGCTGAATGACTTTGGGAAAGTCACTCAGCCCCTCAGTGCTCTGGGAAACTCTAAGATTATAAGTATATAAGCAAAGGTTTCCACCTGCATTGGTTGAGGGAGTTTTGTCTCCTCAGTTCCCCAGTACCAATAGGTTTAGTTCCTGTCCTTTAGTCCCTAGCCATATATCATCTTATTAGAACCTCAGAATAATGCTGTGAGATAGATACTATTATTCTCTCCCATTTTACAGATAAGGAAAGAAGTTGGGTCACACAGCTACTAAGTGTCTGAAATAAAATTGGACTGACTTGTCCTGACTCCAAGTCTAAAGCTGCTTTTAAATAGGCCTAGTCTGGCATGACCTATTTTTACTGAAACCATGCCAACTGTTGACTCTTTATAACCACCATTGCCTTTCCCCTTATTCATTAGCCATCCTTTTAGTGATTTGTACTAGAATTTTCCCCAGCCATCAAAGTCAGACTTACTGGCCTAGAGTTCCTACACGTATTCTTTCATTTTTTTTAAAATGGAGACATTTGCTCTTTTGTAATTTTGTGATATCTCTCCTGTCTACCAAGATATTCTAGATATTATTATTGACAATCCCATTAGCCAGTTTTTTCAATATATGAGGATGTAGTTTATTTGGTCCATGTGGTTTTAAATTAATGAAGGGCAACTAGAGGATCTCTTACTAAGTCTTTAACCAACTTGGTTATGAAATCCCATTAACCATTTTTGTTTCATCATATCTAGTGCTAAAATCCTCCTCCTTGGCACAAAAACAAAAATAAGATTTAACATTTCTTTTTCTAGGTTGTCAGTTATGGTCCTCCCATCCATTGAAAGGAGAGAGTCTGTCCCTTCCTCAATCCCCATTTTTCTCCTAATAGAGCCCTCCAAAAAATAACCCAAACCTAAACTTTTTTTGTTGTTGCCCTTAGCTTCCCTAATCAACTTTCCCTCATTCTGAACTTTGGCACTCCTGAAATTATTTTTACAGCACTATGTCACACTCTTAAATACATCCTGTGTTACCTGGTCTTACTTCCATCTTTTATACCTGTACTTTCCATGTTATGAAATGAGATAATATTATATGTAAGATATTTTGCAACCCTTAAGATGTTACATAAGGGTTAGTTATTATCACTACTTTCCTGTTAAAAATCTAAATTGGTTGATGAGTTTGGTGTGCCTCCATACTGTTCCCTTCAGACAATTCCTAACTATTCTCCTCATTAGAATAGTTTCCCTTGGTGATTTCAGAATTTCATTCTTGAGTTTTTCATACCTTCTAAGCTGACTTTTCCTGTAGAATTTTAGTTCCTAGAATTCTTTATCTGTCTTGCCATGAAGAAAATGGCTGGGTGTTCTTGGAGGACAACTGTTTGTCCTTTTGAAGAGTAATGGTAGTTAATGATTCCCTACTCAGGGACTATAGTGGCAACCACACTGGCATACCCAGGATGGCTGCTAGCACAGATTCTTAGATCTGCTTTACTAGGAAAGCTAACTGTTTAAGGGATCAACAATCTGTTTTTAATTACATTCACTAGGTCAGGGGACAAGTCAGCACTCTGAACTTCAGAGAAAATACAAATAGAGAAAATATAAAGACCAATAGAGAAATAATAAAGACAAATAGAGAAATAAAGACCAATAGACAGGGCTCTGACTGCCTAAATCAAAGTGATATTACTATATACTTTACATACATACCTAGATCAAGAAAGCCTTTATATCTGAGCAGGGGAGCTCTGAACATACAACCACTCAGAATCTTTACCACAGAATAATAAGAGCCTTCTCATAAGCAAGCCCCCAAAGCAAAATACCAACTCAGAGCATATATACACTTCTCAGAAGCAGAGGGCTTCTGACCCTCATGACTCAGTGCCTAATTAGAAATTAGGAAAAAGTTTGAAAACCTTCCTACAAGTAAGCCTCCCCCAAGCAAGCTTCCCTTAATGGGTTCCACATGAGACCTATTAATGGGCAGGGAAGATCTTAAATTCCATTTGCATTACAGGGACACACCTGTCTGTTGACCAGTTAGCAATAATGGAGAAACCTGTTATCTTTCTAGGTCATATTTCTAAGACATAATAGAAAATCTCAGAAATTTATTGCAAAATCTGCTTTTCAAAATCAAAAGTGTGTATCAGATTATTCCTGGCTTTCCTCTCCTCTACTACAAATTCTAGGGTGGAATGATCATTTCCCCTCAAGAGTACCATAATTTCCACTCTAGCAACCAGTACTGTTAATGAGAATCAGATGCAGACCATAATTTTCCCTTGTTATTTCTATTTTTTTTTTGGAAGATTAAATTATAATCAAGGCAAGTCAAAAATTTTTCAACTGCTCTGACTTGGTAGAGAGCATCAGTAGCTGTATGCTAACCAAAATCTTCCATCATTCATATATCATGTCTATGAATCAGACATATGGTCTATTCCCTGAACTCCTAATCTATTTTCCTTTTTAGTCCAAATGATTGTTGGTATGCTTGGATGACAAAATAATTTCTTTTTTCCCTCCATCAACCTTTACCCAAATGTTCTCTATCATATTCCTCCTTATTCTTTTTATTTCTGGATTTCATCATATAAATGTACTTTCTTAATATGTCATAATATCCTACCATCATTTTTATTTCTATTATTTCTTCTGAATTACGTATATCCACCATCCAGAACCATATTCCAGTCATATGTTTCATACTATCAAGTCTTAGGGATAGCCATAAGATCAAATTTGCTTCTTTGTGTTAGGATCTTGTAATGGAAATGCAGATTTAAAGATCTTCCCTGCCCCTAGGCTAAAGTGCACCTGGAGCCTGGGGTGGAAGACTTGTTTTTCAGTAGATACTTTTTGATTGGCCAGTGGGTCCAGAAGGTTGTTACATTCTCTGAGCCAGGAGAAGGCTATATAAACCCTGATCTGAGGCTTTGTTTTGGGGCTCACTTTGAGAAGTGTTCTGTGATTTGATCAGATGAGACTCTGGGAAGCCGTTGTTGAGAGCCACCCCGGCTTTGAAAAACCCAGATGTTGATTTGGTATGGATGTAATGGTTGGACAGTTTGGAAACCTGTCTACTTGATCTGTTTCTCTGTCTTGATAATTCTGTCTGTATACTCTGAAGTTTGGGGTGCTGAACTTTTCCCCCTGAACTAGGTAAATTATACATATTTGACTGATTAAAGTAAGCTTGTTAACCCATTTTAAGTTGCTTTCCTTTAACAAAGCAGATCGAAGAACCTGTGTTGGCAGCCACCCTGGGGACGCTGGGGTGCTTGCTGATACAGATCTCCAATTGCTCTTGCTTACCATCTAAATTTTGAGTATTTATTTATAAACATTTCAATTTTTCCTGCTGACTCCTTTCTTGGATTTTGCCCTCTGTAAACTTCTAGGTGTCTCAGTTGTTAATTGTCTATCTTCCTTATAGTTATTCCTTATGATATTTAGCTTGGTGAATATACATAGGCAGTCTTCTCCCTCCACCTCCCTTTTAATTTAAAATCTTTTGAATTAAATTTTTAAGATACCTAAATATACATTCTTGCTAGCCAATGTCAGGTATACTTTATACCTAGTCAGAAATCTGTTATCCCTATATTTTAAATGATAGGTGAGAAATCTGGCTCCCATTTTCAGTCACATCCTCCTTAACCTTAACTTCCCAAATCAATTGTTCTCTCCTACATTTCTTTTTTTTTTTGGAGGGCAATTGGGGTTAAGTGACTTGCCCAAGGTCACACAGCTAGTTTTTGTGTTAAGTGTCTGAGGCCGAATTTGAACTCAGGTTCTCCTGACTCCAGGGCCGGTGCTCTATTCACTGCACCACCTAGCCACCCCTTCTCCTACATTTCTTAACCTCAGAGGGCAACAATGAGGAAAATTCAACTCATAGGTCTTCAGTTTCTTGCCTGAGACTTTGTAATCACTGGCAATACTTTTTAGATTGCTTTTGTGTCCAAATGAATCACCAGAAATTGATAGTAGTCCTCTGTATCAGTAACTTTTGTGAAATTGTCTATTATGTCTTGGACATACAACTTAGAGAAACTTATTGTTATCAGGTAGACAAACATGTGTGCCCCTGAGTAGGAAATCATTAGCCAGGACCTCTACTCTTCAGTTCTTTCTCTGATCTTTAATGGATGGATGATCTTTCACCTGATAGCTTCAGTGAGTCTTCTATGTCATTCTTTGGAGAATAAGTAGCTGCTTCCTCCTCAGAACATCCAGTTCCCTCTTCTTCCTGGAGAGCCTCAGATCTGATGTTGTTTCTTTCCCCCAACTTCTAAATGTCCAGCTATCCTTTTCCTTCCTCCTTTGTGTATCCTTTTCTCCTCTCCAACCTCCCAATAAGTTTCAATCTCCCTGCCTGTACCTCAAATGTCATTTTTTTTACCCTTCGTTGAAGACTTGCTTCTCTATTCTTTCTTATCCCTAAAAGCCTGAGGATAGGCTCCTCAGGGATTTTGTACAAGAATCACCACACATAGATGAGACATCGGAGAAAGATTTTAATGGAAAAATGAGTATGTCTTAGATAACAAAATTGTTGCTGTGGGTTTAGAAAAAAAGTCAAAGAATGGAGATTTTCCCAATGTGCTTTAACCCAACTCATTCTTGTCCACCAGAGGGAAAGAAACAGCATTTTTAATAATGACGTATAGGGGACAGCAATGAGTAACACAAAGAGAGTCAGGAAATTCAGAACTCTAGTACAAACAAGTCCCATGAGCTTGGACATGAGATTTCCCCTCAGTTTCCTCATTTTCAGATAGCATTTGGGAGCCCTTCCCCAGTTTGTAGTTTGGGTCCCTCAGAGAAGGCTACTCTAGGTTCAAGGGACACTGTGAGTCATCATCCATTAAAACTTTAGCTTATGCCTGTCCCCTCCCCATATATTTACCTTTAGTAATTAACCAGAAGCCACAGTTAGTTTAAAGCAAGCACATTGAACAAAATGACAAAGAAAAATGGCAATAAAATATCTCCCCCACAATTCTGAGACATACTCTTCCACAATTCAAGCATTATTAGTGAAAAGAGTGGAGGGAACATGTATGTAGAAGTACATACTTAGGGAATACATGTGGCCAGAACACATGTGGAAAAGCGAATCACACCTCCAAAACTACAGTCACTGATGTCTGCAAAATGTGTCACCAAGCTACTTTACACCAGATCTGCTGCCCACCATCCCTTCCAAAGCACTCAGCCTTTGCTGGACACTATTATCCCAGATGTTTTCCTCTGCCAGACATATGGTTTTCTCCAGCTAGTGGGGTTCCACTTGCTATTTGGCTGTAGAACTTCCATCTTCTGGCTTCAGTGGAAGTGTAGGGCTACAGTTCTATCTCTTCTTCATGGGAAGAACAGCTTCTATGGTCCTCTTTTAGAGATTTTTAAAAAATTTCTCTTAGAAAAACAGCTGCCCTCATGTCAGAGAATTAGCAAAAACCTTCCCTATATTCCTTTTCTCTCCTTTTTTTGCTTTACAGACTGGGCTGACTTTTTCTTTCCAGACTCCTGGCTAAAACATGTTTCTACTTCCAGGAGAGGATTTGCTGTTCCCTGCACCAAGTTCATTAAGACTCAGAATAGACAAGCTTATGTCCTCAAGCTTAATCTTTTTCCTTTGGACTTAACTTCCTTATTCCTGGGCTTGTACATCCACAGGCAACCTTACTTAAGTTTATGGTGGGCATTTCCTATGGCTCTTGATTTTAATCTCAAAGGCTATGCTATTCCTCAGCATCATATATGTTGGTATTGCTCTCTCAACCCAAGGTCCCTCATTTTCTCCACTTCAAAACCCTTCCACTCAGCCCTGAAGATAAGAGGCTGAGCAAAAGTCAAAGAAACAAAGCTTAAGTCCAGGAGACAAGGTCATCATTGACTCTCCTACATTCCCATCCATATTCCTGGCCTTTTTTTGTGCATATACACTTGGAGATAGAAAGGATCAGGAATTAGGGGTCCTAACAGTTTGATGCAAGGACACCAACAACAGAAAGAGTCGAAGAAGCAGTTATCCTCTGCTACATATGCAAACATATGTCAAGTGCTTTCTAGAAACAAATACAGACTTGGTTAAACAGAAATTGATGCCTACAAAACCAGCATTGGGAAATGAGGATGAAGTCAGGGATGGAGGTCGCTCCAGCTTCCAAAGATATTTAGCCTGACCTCATCATCAGCTATGTGATAGGTCCATTCCATCTGTATTCTTAGAATCTTATGTAGATATGAGTATGAAGACTTAGAGCATCCTGAAGTTCTGGGCAGTAGATTATAAGCGACAATTTTGTTCTCATATTTTGAAACACTATTGAGAAAAAATGTTCATTATAGTTTATAAAAAGGGTAGAATTCTGAGAAGCGAGTAACAAGAACCTTCCAAACTTTGATTAGAGCAAAATGAATTCAAAGTTCCCTAAGGAAGCCATTGATGTCAATAAGAGGGAAGACAACCCTGAGCTGGGTCTGTTTAGACTCAAATTGTGTCTCTGGAGCATCAACACTGTATCAAGACTAAATCCAACTTATCGAATGTACTAGAAATTTATAAAGTAGCCGTAGAATCTCCCAGAATATTCTCAGTATCCTTATTGCTTAAGTCACGAGACACATATTTAAATGGCAGTCCTCTATTGACTTTTGATGCATTGCTGAAGACCAGTGTTCTAAGAATTCAGCTTCCATATTGCTCATTCCACTTCCATACCCATATATGTGTATGTATGTATCATGTGTGTCTATTATGTATATGTGTGTATATATATATACGTAACAAATATCACTACTTTATTTTTTCGTTTATTTATTTTTAGTTTTCAACATTCACACGCATAAGTTTTTGAGTTTAAAATTTTCTTCTTCTTCCTCTCCTCCCCCCTCCCCAAGATGGCATGCAATCTGATATAGGCTTTACATATACATTAATATTGAACATATTTTCACATTAGTCATGTTGTAAAGAAGAATTAGAAACAATGGGAGAAACCACAAGAAAGAACAAAATTAAACAACAACAAAAAAGAGAGCAAATAGTATGCTTCGATCTGCATTCAGACTCCACAGTTCTTTGTCTGGATGTGAACAGCATTTTCCATCATGAGTCTTTTGGAGTTGTCTTAGGTCTTTGCATTGCTGAGAAGAGCCAAGTCTATGAAAGGTAGTCATCCAACAAAGTTACTGGGTGCAATGTTCTCCTAGTTCTGCTCACTTCGCTCAGCTTCAGTTCATATCAGTCTTTCCAGGTTTTTCTGAAGTCCTCCTACTCATCATTTCTTATAGCACAACAGTACTCCATTACATTCATATACCACAATTTGTTCAATCGTTCCCCAATTGATGGACATCCCCTCAATTTCCAATTCTTGGTCAAAATATCACTACTTTGGCATGCAACAATGCAAATGTTATTCTAAAACAAATGGTCTGACTTGTAATAGAACATATCAGAAAACCAACTAATTACAACCTGAAAACAAAAGAAAAAAATATTAATTTTTTTTCCCAGTAGATTCCTAAAATACCAGAATCTCAGAATTGGAGACAGCATGATTCAGTTGTAAAAAATAAAATGCTGGATTTGTAGAGGACCTGGGTTCAAAATCCAGCTTTGCAATTTCATATCTGAATGACCTCAGATCATTCATTTAATTTCTTTTTTTTAAAAAATCTTTTTCTTTTTTTTTTTTGGAGGGGGAAGGCAGGGCAATTGGGGTTAAGTGACTTGCCCAAGGTCACATGGCTAGTAAGTGTTAAGTTTCTGAGTCTGGATTTGAATTCAGGTCCTCCTGACTCCAGGGTTGGTTCTTTTTTCACTGTGCCACCTAGCCACCCCTCATTTCATTTCTTTGGGACTTTGTTTTCTCATCTATAAATAAAAGGGTTGAACTAGATGGTGTCTAAGGTCCCTTTAGTTATTAATCTGTGATTTAAGATGGAAATTCTGGATGAGCTCCCAAAGTATAACAGCTAGGAACACATCTTCCCCCTCCCAAACTCATAAAGCAGGTCTCTCGTAGAAGGCTATGCTATGTCCAAAGTACTCTGTGAGTGTGCAAAAACTTATAACCCACCACGGCCATTGTACTGTGAGTTCAAAGCACAATAACTTCGTGAAATTGCATAGTAATAAAGGTAGCAACAAAACATTTCCCACATACACCTGAGGCATGATCTCCCACAAATACACATATCATTAGTGGGAAGAGTGGATACAGATCCAGAATGAGTGTGGCCTATGTACAGACAATGGTACATGCATGAAAGGTCACAGACACAAGGGATGTTCAGTCAAAGCACACATGTAGAGGGACGTATGTACAGAGTACATACAGCTCAGGAGTATTCACAAAGAAGCAGATACAGGGAACATATACTCCTTGGTCAAAACCAGGCCTAGGTAACTCCAGAAAGCAGACGGGAAGAGCCTCAGCAGGAACCACCTGAAGTGATGTCACTCACTTGAGCTGCCCCTTCACATGTTTGTTCTGGGAGCGTACATTCCTTGTACGTACATCCATCATGTATGAACTTTGGTCATACATGTTCCCTATATTTGTTCACCTCCACAAGTGTTGTATTTTTACCATTAATACTTTTCACATTTGTGGGAGAATAGGGCTCAGGTTTATGGAGAAAATATATTATTGCTACTTTCTTTACTAAGACTTTCCCTCAAATATCTCTGCTTTCAACAAATTGTGTACACTGACTGACTACTAAAGTTAAACACAGGGGCGGCCAGGTGGCTCAGCGAGTAAGAGCACCGGCTCCAGTGTTGAGAAGACCTGGAGATCGAATCCTGGGCTCAGACACTTAGCACCCACCCAGAAACACCTGGCCGTGTAACCTTGAGCAAGTTACTTAACCCCAATTGCTTAGGGGTGGCCAGGTGGCTCAGCGAGTAAGAGCACCGGCTCCAGTGTTGGGACGACCTGGAGATCGAATCCCGGGCTCAGGCACTCAACTCAGCACCACACCCAGAAATAACTGGTCGTGTAACCTTGAGCAAGTTACTTAACCCCGATTGCTTAATAAAAAAAAAATAATAATAAATAAATAAATAAAGTTAAACACATCAGTAGGGGCTTATAAGCTATAGTTTTGTTGAATATGGACCCATTGTTTACCTTTAACCCATGGAAACTTCTCTGAGAGATTCACTATATGAGTTATGGGGGGTGGGGCATAGATGGACCTACTTGTCACTCCCTTTTTTCCCCACTCAAGGTGCTATATAGAAAATGAGGTTTGACTAGATGACTCAGATTCCTTCTTGGTCTGAAATGCTGTATCAATGAATCAAACATCGGAATACAGTTCTTAACAGTTATTTATAATAATATGAGGCTTTTGGTTAGAATGAGAATTAATTGTTAAAATTGTGTGCCGGGTTTCTTATTTTTCTTATCATTTGAGACCTTTCTATAATTTGAATTCTTTTAAATGAGTAATTACATTTTCAAATGTACACATTTTTTCCTTTCCTTCCTAAGACTAAGTCTATTTATTATGGACTTGCATTTCACTTGGTACAAAAGTACCTCATTTGTAATTGACATGATCCTTGGCCCATTGTGAAAGGCACCCAAGGGACAGCCATTTTTGCTGCAGAGTTCTCTCCACTGGATAGACTTTTCAAATCCCAATTCTCAGTCAATTTGAAATCACATTAGCACTTTCCTTAAATTAATAGTTTCATATTTGATTATTATGCTTAAATGGCCTATAAAAATCATGTTGTTAAAGATCCTACAATTTGTAAACAAGAATGATTTTGTATAGATCCTTATCCTCAATCTCAGGGATTCTCCAATATGTTTGGAATTAATATGATTAATCATTTCACCTCTATAGCCCTTGATTTTGAAGCTGAGAAACTAAAGTAAGGCATGATAGCTGTTCTGGAACAGTAAGCAGCTGTTTTGGAAGAAGTTCATACCTGAAAATGCACCCAAAAAAAGTGTTTCAAGAGTTCAAGCTACTTGTCATCAAATGAAACTTTTAATAAGTAGAAGTTTTCATGCCATGTATTTATTAATCAGTTATCCTTCCACACTACTGGAAATGCATAGCCATCAAATGAGATTCAGGACCAGCCAGCCTTGAAGTCTGGAAGCTGTACCCCTGACACATACCAACTGGGTGACCTTGGGCAAGTCACTGAAGCTCTCAGTTTACCTAAGCAATTATCTAAGTTGTTATGCAGTCATGTCCTACTCTTTGTGACCCCATTTAGGGTTTTCTTGGCAAAGATACCGGAGTGATTTGCCATTTCCTTCCCCTGTTCATTTTGCAGATGAGGAACTGAGGCAAAGAGAGTTAAGTGACTTGTCCAGGGTCACATAAGTGTATGAGGCCAGATTTGAACTGGAAAAGATGAGTCCTCCTGACTCCAGACCCAGTCTCTCTACTGCACAATGTAGCTGTGGTTAAAAATCAGTTCATCTGCATCAGAGGAGTGGGTTTCTAGAGTGGGAGTTCCCAATCACCAATAAAACTACAGGTCCAAGCCAAAAGAAAACAAATTTGAAGAAAGGTAGGAGCTTTGCCATCTCTTCTTTCAGTGCATCCCTAGTTCAGATTTCTGAAATTCCATATGTCCAGCAGCTTGACTATTTTTAAAAAATGGATAATTTAATGTGGAAATATCTTTAATATGACTGTACATATATAGCCTCTAGCAGATTGCTTACCACCTAGGGAAGGAGGAAGGGAGGAAGAGGAGAAAAGAATCTGGAATTCAAGGTCTTATAGAGGTGAATTTTGAAAGCTATCTTTACATGTAATTGGCAAAATAAAGTACTAGTAAGTGGAAAAAATGGGTCATTTCCCCCAGTGAGAGTGTGAGCTCCATGAGAGGAAGGACTTGTTTTTTTCTATTAATTTCCAAAGCACTTAACAGAGTGCTTGGTACATAACAAAAGCCTAATAAATGCTTTTTTACTCATTTATTCATTCTTATGAGATGCTCTCGATGTAGTCTTGGATAAATGAGATATTTGCTCAGGTTCTCTCTCACTTTGGGTATGAAACTTACGTATCCTTTGGATAGCAACAAGAACGACAATACAACTTTTATGTAGGGCTTAAGGCCCACAAGGTGCTTTCCTTATGACATCTGTGAAGTAACCAGTTGGGTTATATTATCCTCATTTAAAGATAAGGAAATTGAGGCTGAGAGATGTTAAGTGAATTGTCCAGGGAGACACAATTGTTAACATGGCAGAGCAAGGACTGACGACCAATTCTTCTGCCTCGGAATCCAATACTCTCTCTAGCTGCTACCTTAAGGCCATGCTATTTTAAGGCCATGGATTGTAGTAGTAGAAGAAAGGTGAAATGTTCTTTTCTCTCTCTCTCTCTCTCTCTGAAATGTGGTTTTGAATGCTAAGGAGCTGCCAGTCAACTTTAATGTGTTCTAACAAAACACTGTGTACCAACACACTTCATTCTCCTTTCCACATTGCTTGTCAGTATCTACAGTTCTCATTGTTTTCCAAGGACTTATTTCAGTTACTGGTGACTAATCCACAGAGAACTTGTGGTTGGAAGGTCTTGCAGAACCTCAGGGGTCTTCATTTTCTTTAAGAGACCTGAATTCACAGCCAGTGAGTCAGGACTTGGAAAACTTGGCCAGGGCAATGAATATCCCAGTTGTATCTAAAGACCATGGAAGCCTCTGGACAGCAACTGGTAGGCATATTATGAAGCAGCCTTATCATTACCCCAAGAAACCCAGAAAGGTATCATGGAATAAACTTCTGCTTATTTCCCATTCTTTGCTGAAATGGCTGACCCTTTCGATGCCAGGGATGCCTCTATTTAAAGGTGCTAGGCTATCGGTGTTAAGTATCATACCTAAAAGGGCATCTGGATGGTGAAGTAAATAGAGCGTCAGGCCTGGAGACTCATCTTTGTGAGTTCAAATCTGGCCTCAGACACTAACTGTGTGACCCTGGGCAAGTCACTGAAAACTGTTTGCCTCAGTTTCCTCATCTGTAAAATGAGCTGGAGAAGGAAATGGCAAACTATTCCAGTATCTTTGCCAAGAAAATCCCAAATGGGGCCATGAAGAGTCAGATATGACTCAAACAACACCATGCCTAAGTTGTGTTTAATTCCCTTTGAAACAACAATAGAGTTCAACAATACTTTAAGACGGTAACAAAATGGCAGTGTGATAGGGATGGAAACTTGGTATGAGAAGCTATGGGACTGAACATGTATGATGTTAGGTAAGGCATTCCATCTAATCTTACCCTCAGTTGCCTCATCTGTAAAATGAAGCTTCAAAATTAAATTCAAATTAAAAAATTAAAAAAGTATATGTTAGGCAGCTACTCTGTGAGAAGCAAGAGGCCCCATGATCAAGGCAAGAGAGAGAGGCCCACAACTCCACAACTCATGCCTTTATTGCATCTCTGGAAGAACATTGATATTAAAAAGATGGGCCATTATATCAGGGAGAAACTTTGGGTAATTAAAAGGAGCATGCAATTTCCCAGATACCACTCATCCCAGTCTTCCTCATGTTCAATACTAGACCAACTCACTGTCTAGTTGTAGTATCTGTTCAGGATATAAAATGATGGTGGGGGTGGTAATGACATTTATATATAATATTTGAAGGTTTGTAAAGCACTTTATACCCTTTATCTCACCAGGCCCTTACAACAAGTCTACAAGGGAGGTATCCCAGTCTACTTGTAGCAGTTTGGGGTCTTAGAAGACTTTCATAAAAGTCAGACTGCCCAGTGATGAGAAAAGCAATAGTCTTTTGTCATGGCTATATTTTAACATTCCATGGAAGGCTTAAGATTTAAGGAGACATTCCATGGAGGAAAAGGCAGGTGGCAGGGGTTAGAACACAGCCAGGGTGGTTGGCAGACCTTGGACATGATGATGGTCTTTGGAGGAAGGAGGTCAATGATGGTCCTGGGGAAAAGTTGCTGCTCAGTCTTAATAAATGCAGCTTCATCAGTCATTCCTCCTAATGGGTGAGGGGGGAAAGTTCATCTCTACCTCAGGGATGCTCTCTGACCCTTCTATCCCCCACAATTTGCCCATACTTCAAAAATTGGGGCAATATGCCCACCCCACACAGGGCAGTTCAGTCTAACAGGGCTGCCCACACACTGGCACAGTCTAAGGCCTTCTCACTTTCTGGGACATTCTGAAGGTGAGGGAAGAGGGGTAGGGTCTTATGCAAGAAGGTCTAATTCGATTTCCATTTCTGATGTCAGGCACAGAGATGTCAGGGATTGTCCAACAGAAGTCTCTAGGAGAAAAGGCAATGAAGTCCCCGGCATAGAAGTCTCTAGCAGCTAGGAATGACAGAAAGGGAGCAAGAGAGGAGGAAGGGGCTTGTCTCTAGAGCCAGAAGCAGTCTGTTGCAAGCAATCTGATGGATCTCAGAGACACTCCCTGCCTCCCAAAACAGAGGTTTGTTTAGACTACCATAGTAGTATGTAGGTATTATTATGGTCACAAAACTAATAAATATCTTCCTGGTCCCAAGTCCAGTACTCAATTCACTGGACCATCTAGCTGTCTTGTCACACAACTTGTTATCAATGGTAGGATTTGAACCCTGGTATCTGCTGACTCCAAGTTCAACACTCTCTCCACCATGACATGCTGCCTCCCACAGCAGACAGCTACACCATCTTTATATCTATCTAATCTTATCTATTTATCTGCAGAGACATGATAACTGAAATCATGGGATCTGATGAGATTACCAAATGAGAGTATAAACATAGAGTAGGGGGCTGAGTTCAGACCCTCAAGAGACATCTGCAATAATATTTACCTACTTCAGAGTTGTTGTTAAAAGTAAAATGATTTTGCAAATTGTCAAGTGCTCTATAAATATGAGTTGCCATTGTCAGGCTCAGATGCATGATTTGATTAATATGGGTAATCCCTCTACCCATACAGATCACATCTCCAAGTCAACAATTATACAAGCTGCTGTAACCAAAGAAATTAATCACCTGGAGATTAATTAATCATCATTATGTGGTGATGAACCTTTATGAAGTTGGTTCACTGCCAGGACCAGAGTCAAAGCCATTGCTGCTTGGCTTGGACTTCAGAGGCATAGTCAGATAACCCAAGACCACCTCCCTCCATGCCAAGATTAGGTATGACAGGAGGTTTGTAGTGGAGCACTGCCACAACAGCAACTCATGGCAATTCAGCAATCTGTAATTACAAAGTACTTTTCACATTATTGCATTATTACTTACCCAGTGGTGTCAAATTCCCATAGAAAGGAGGGCCACTAAATCATATGTAAGGATTGTTGCAGCTACATATCAACCTAGAAAACCACAAATTAACATTATCTTTTTCTGACTGCATTTTTATTTTTGCTGTTAAATATTTCCCAATTACATTTTTTTTTCTTTTTGGAGGGGGGAAGGTAGAGCAATTGGGATTAAGTGGTTTGCCCAAGGTCATACAGCTAGTACGTGTTAAGTGCCAGATTTGAACTCAGGTCCTCCTGACTCCAGGGCCGGTGCTCTGTGCACTGCACCACCTAGCTGCCCTCCCAATTACATTTTAATCCAGTTCTTCACAATCCTGTGAATTATCAAGGACAGGTGTTAAAGATCCCATTTTACAGATGAGAAAACAAAGGTTCAGAGAAGAAAAATACGGAAGGGAGCCAGGACTCAATCCAAAGCCTTTTTATATTCTGTTTAGTAGTTCTCTTTCTATGACAGTAGCTGCCTCTACATCAACCCATATTTATAGAGAGCTGTACTTTCGCAAATGTTGTTATCTCATCTTATCATTTCACCAGATCCTTACAAGCTTACATGGTTACGAGGTTGACTTGGCCAAGAGGCTCATCACTTAATGTGCAGACTTCTTGGAGACTATAAGCAGGGACATCTTGTATGTAAAGGACTTATCTAAAGATCAGGATTTTATCAAATAGCCTCTTGTTTTCCAACCTTAAAGGGGTGTTAGAAAGTTGATAGTGCTTTGATGTTAATGTCAAGCCTTAGGTACCTGGATCACAAAAATGGTGAAATTTCTGAAAGATGGTACTGCCTTGCAAAATATATAGCCAGTCACACAATCTGGGGGTCAGAAATCTTACCTCTTCAAGGTGAGGACACCACTAGGTGAACTTGCTACAACACAAGGGTGTCAATAAAGTATAAAGTGATGAGAATCTTTTTTTTAATTTTTTTTTTTAAGCAATTGGGGTTACGTAACTTGCTCAAGGTTACAAGGCCAGTTACTATTTCTGGGTGTGGTGCTGAGTATCTGAGCCCGGATTTG
This sequence comes from Petaurus breviceps papuanus, assembly GCF_028583685.1. Lineage (NCBI taxonomy): Eukaryota > Metazoa > Chordata > Mammalia > Diprotodontia > Petauridae > Petaurus > Petaurus breviceps. The sequence continues at coordinate 89,782,514 of NW_027186296.1, forward strand.
ATCCAGGTCATCCCGACACTGGAGCCGGTGCTCTTACTCGCTGAGCCACCTGGCCGCCCCAAGTGATGAGAATCTTGACTAGAGTGATAGCAGCCAGTTAATAGAGTGCCTACTATGTGCCAGGCCCTCGGTTAAACACTGGGGATACAAAGAAAGGTTAAAAGATAGTCCTTGTCCTCAAAGTGCTCACCATCTGGGAATAATGGAGGAAAAGACGAATCCAAGAGATATTTATCACAAAGTAAGAACTGACAGGCCTCCTTCATAGAATTTCTGATGTGATGGAAAAAGCGATGGCCTGCATCACAGAAACCAAATAATCCAGCCCCTTCAGTTTGATAATGAAGAATCTGAAACCCAGAAGGACAAGCACCTTGTCCAAAGTCACACAGTAAGTGGCGGACCTCAAACTAGGGCTCATCTTTTGTCTTCCTTTTCCCCATTATAACATCCAATGATGGATGAGACTTTAGAAGCCAATGCCATGCAGGGATCCTCTGTCCAACATTGTCAAGGTGATTATTTGAAAAAGTAATTTACAGAACTGAAAACAAAAGTATACGCCCACTGATGGAGTAATAGCTAAAAAACTGTAGTGTATGCATATGATGGAATATCACTGGGCTCTACAATAAATATGAAGGGCACATAAAAGCCTGGGAAGACCTATGAACTGATGCAAAGTGAAGAACTAGGAAAACACTAGAGACAACAAATACAACAATGTAAGTGGATAGAACATTAATGGAAAAGAAAAAGGAATGTTGTATAATTACAAGGACTGTGCATGGCACCAACAAAAGACATATGATAATGCACCTCCCTTCTTTTTTTGACAGATGTGGGAGAGTATGGGTGTAGAACAGAGTATCAGATTTGGTGGATGTGCTATTTAGTTTTGCTGAACTGCCCCCTCTCCTCTTTATTTCCCCCCTCTTTGTATAAAGGATGGTTCTCTAGGGGTGAGAGGAAAGGAGGTGGTATTTTGGGAAATGAAGGTTATGTGAAAACAAAATGTATTAATTTTTTTTAAAAGAAAAGTAACTCATAGGGTTTATGATAAAGTGGTACTCGGTTTGGTAAAATACCTTACAATTTATAAGGACATAAAGTAACTTTTTAAAAGACACATAATGTGACATCTTTCTTTTTCATGTTAGGTTGAAATAAATATCTTTTATTATATTTCTATATCCTTTAAAGTTCTAACTTATTAGAACTTTATGCAAACTAGCAAGTTGCACTTTGTCCCAGCATAAATCTAATTTTCTTTGTGCCAGAAATAAGCCCTCTTCAATGATGTCAACTGGTTCATTTTAACATCAAAATACATGTTTGACTGTTTTCCCTTAAGAAAAGAACTCCCACATGAACTTCAATGTTCTCACACAGGTAGAGATTTTATAAGCTTCCATTACCCTGCATTTCAAGGTTATGGTCTCAGAGTAGCTATAAAATTTAGCTACAGGGGACATTAATCTCTAACCTATTCTCCAGCTATTCTAGGGGACAGGGAGAATTCAACATCAGAACTTTTTCAAACAACTAAAGCTATATCTCTTCTGTCCCATGGCACAAGAGTTTTGTTTTGCTTTGATTCTAGATCTCTTCAAAGAGTTTAAAAGATGCAGTCAAACTTCTTGGTTCTCTGGTTTACTGTGACTCCCTTAAAAGGAAATTGGTTTAAGAAAGAGTTATGGTCAATTCAGTCATCAGAGAAAATGAACTATACAAAGTCTCCATACTTGATGCAGTATTTATGGATCATACTAGAAGTATGGGAGATTTGAAAAAAGTGTCAGAAATCATCTTAGCCCTCAAGGATTTAACAATAGTAATAACTACTAGTGGCACAGTGGGTAGAGAACTGGGCCTAGAGTCAGTAAGACTGGCGTTCAAATTCAGCCTCAGATATTTACTGTTTATGTAACCCTGGGCAAGTTATTTAACCTGTTTGCCTATTTCCTCAAATATAAAATGGGGATAATAAAACAAAGGCTCATGACTACTTGTTTGAAAGCTTCTTGTTAAGGTATGGATAGACCAGAAATCCCAACTGGGGTCTGCTTGTCTCCTGCCATTCCATGTCCTGGGCTATGACCACGTAGATTTTTGTGCTTTATTGCTTAAGCTCACCTCAAGTCAAATGATTGTTACTCGTCTCTTTTGTACGGAGTGGAGCAAAGTGTGCTCAGACACTTCTCTTTTCAAATGCTAAAACCACCCACCTCATCACCACACTCCCATGACCACCGTGCATTTTTTATTAGAAGTCAATTGATATGAATATATCAAAAATGATATAAATAGTAATTTCTAGACTAGAATCCAGTGACTACACCTTCATTAAAGTGTTTCATTTAGTTACTAATAAATCATGAAATAGTTTTCTTTGAATATTTTCCCATCATGAGCCAGCTTACCAAAGGAATTTCTATTAGCATCCATCAAGAATCTCTTTTGGTTCTTTGTTAAGTAAGCGTTTTTCTATTTTTATGATCACCTTGAAATTATTCTCAGCCTCCATCTCAGCTTTGCTTTTCTTGAAAGTCAGTGTAGTACAAATTTACCCAGCTCTAAGTTCCTTTGTACTTCTTTCATGCTCTTTCAGGTCTATCATTTAACCACTTCCTCTTAATGGTTCAATTGCTGGATTTGTTCCTATAACCCCGAACAAATTCTCTCTATGGCTTATCCCAGATCTGGACTTCTGACTCAAATCCATGACTTTAATTCAAAATACACAAATAGCATGGAGTCTTACTCAAACTTTTACCTACTCAAAGTAAGAACCCCCTGAGAAGTTATGACTTTATAAAGGTAGCAACTCAAACAAAACCAAAATAAAACTGGGCAGGCATGGGGGCAGGATTGTCAATTTAGGGCTACAAAGGATCTGAGTTGAGTACAACCCACACATGAGGAAATTAAGGCACTTAAAGAAATCAGAGTTGAAGTGCTATCTCCCAAATCACTTGGGAAAATAGCAGCCCTGGGATTTAAATCCAGGTCCTTTGACTTCAAAGGCAGTACTATATTTTTTAATTCATCATGTTCCTTCCCATAATAGTTAGGTTTGGGGCAAAGAACTTATCAAAGTTGTTAATGAAATAGGAATTTCATTCAAGTACCAAAGAGCAGATTTTACAACAAATGAAATTGCAGAAAATTGCAGCATTGGAAGAGACCTCAATGACCACCTATCTAAGTTACCTAGTTTACAATCCATTGCTCAATCAGGTATGATTTGAACTAGATGACCTCTGAAATGTGATGCTCTAAGCTTACAAATAGGTTCCCTTTCCCAAACGTCTGTTGTAATTTGATTGATTGTTTACATTTCAGGACAGATTCTCCCACAGAAAAACAATATCACTAAAAATAGGCTTCAGATTGGTTCAGACAAGTCTGTTTAACCCATAAAATCTCATTGTATGGTGGGTGGTACTAATAGTGATACTAAAATTAATTGAGCTTTATTAATGCTGTTTCTATGGGAAAATGCATTTTCCCTGCAGATACCAGAAGATATCTCCTCCAATGGAAGTCGCAGGAACAAACTCACCTCTCCACCAAACCATCCCCATGAATAAAGAGGTTCTGGTAAGGAACACTTCCCTAAAGGAGACAAGGCTTTGGGGAGGGGTGGAATTTCGGGCAGTTAGAGCTTCATCAAGTGGGGAGGAGTGGGAGGGAGGAGAGAGGGATGGTTGTGATAAGAAAGGCAGTGGTTTTGGAGATAACTGCTTTTAGCTGGAGCTCCCATGAGTCATTTAATTCAATTCAAAGAGCATTAAGTACCTACTACATACCAGGTACTGGGCTAGGTACTGAGGATAAAAAAAAACAAAAATGAAAGTCCTTGCCTTCAAGGAACTTCCATTTTACTAAAGAAAAACCAAATACATAAATTTTTTAAAAAAAGTAAATAGTGGGGAGAGGGGGATCAGAATGGCCTCAAGCAGGGAATGAACCTGAGTTTTAAGGCACAGATGGGGAGAGCTGGAAGCAAGAAATGGATTGTTCAGCACCAGGAACAACAAGCAAGTCAGTTTGGTTAGAATGTAGGGTGCATGAAAAATAATGTAAAATCTGTCTGGAAAGTCAAGTTGGATAGGGTGGCTAGGTGGCACAGTGAATAGAGCACTGGGCCCTGGAGTCAGGAGAACCTGAGTTCAAATCTGGCCTCAGACACTTAACATAAAAAAAACCTAGCTATGTGACCTTGGGCAAGTTGCTTAACCCCAATTGTCCTCCAAAAAAGCCAGAAAGTCTGCTTGGAGCTAGATTGGAAAGGATGTAAGGTGCCAAAGCATTTGTGTTTTGATCCTATAACAGGGAGCCAGTTAAGCTTCTTAAACAGGACAATGATATGGTCAGATCCATCCTTTAAGCACATCATTTTGGTAGCCATGTGGGAAATGCATCAGAGAAGGGAAAGTCTAAAGGCAAGGAGACCAAATAAGTTATCTCAATAAATCAAGAAGTGATTAAGGAATTGAACTAGAGTAAATCTAGAGAACAGATGAAAGATAATGTTGTGTAGTTAGATACAGTAGGACTTGGCAATAGTGAATATGGGAGGAAGAGAAGACAGTGAGTCTGAAGTTACCAGGGTAACTGTGGTGATGGTGTCCTTGACAGCAATAGAGAAGTGACTGTAAGAAGGGGGAGAGGAAGTTATTTTAGACAGGTTGAGTTTTAATAACTAAGGGAATATGCAAGTGGAGATGTCCAGCAGACAGTGATGTGGCACTAGAGTTCACAAGACAAATGAGGCCATGTATGTATAGATCTAGGAGTCTTCAGCATAGAGAAGATAAGTGAACCCAATAAAGACATCACAAGGAGGGATACTGAGAAGGGAAATTCTTTTTCGATTGACATTGTGTTCAGGCTTATTTTCTGAGCACACAGTGAATGACAGAAAGGGAAATTGCTCCAAAATGTGTATGTTAGTTGATAGAGGAAGTCAGTATGGAACATTTTGCCCAAGATAAACGGCACTGTAGATCCACATGTAGTTAAATGAAAATTTAACAAATTTTTAAAAATTTATTTCAATGTATATTTTAATTTTCATAAAGGAGTCTTTTGGCATTGTGGCCACCAGACTGGAAGGGCTGCCCTTCTGAAATTTAAAGACAAACTTCCAACCTCACCTTTTGTTTTTTTCTTAAATCATATTACAGGTAGGCAGTCTGAGGAAAAAAGCAAAAACATGCTTTTCTTTGACTATTCAGTTTCAAAATCTCTTGTAAGTACCTAGTAAATATACATGCCTAGTGTTCATTCTTAATATAAAAACAAAAGCTCTTATTGCTAATTTAAGAAATAGCAAATCATATCTCCCTGGGAAAGGCCATGAAGTCTGGCCAACTCATTCCCAGAAAGACACTATAAAATGCTTTGTTCCTAATAAAGTTTTAAACAAATATGGTATTAATACTAGTCTACAGCAAAAGAATAATTGTGATTCAATTTTTATTGAATCACAAACTTCAAGTGCCTACTATGTGTAGGACATTGTTCCAGGGAGTGATAAAAAGACAAAAATTAAAACAGACCCTGCTTTTGCGGAGCTTACACTCTGCATGCGCATATATAATAAAACAATCTGAGGAATGATAGAAAAACAGCTTACTGTTATTCAGGAAGTGGTGCCTGATGCAGAAAAATTATGATTCTGAAAGGTGGATACTTGGAAACTGGGTAAGCACCTTCCCATGCATAGAGCCAGAGGACAGAATTCTGGGTGCAAGGACTAGCTAATACAACTTAGATAGAACACAGAACATCAGGAGAAACTGGACAAGAAGTTGGAGCCAGACTCCAGAGTTTAAATTTTATACTAAAGAAAATGCTGGGCCACTAAATATTTCTGGTTGTTGTTTTGTTGAGAAGGGGGTGACATGGTCAGACCTGTGCCTTAGGGAGATTATTTTGGTAGTTGTATGAACAGGATGGTGAGGGAACAGATTGGACACAGGTAAACTAACTGGGATGGGGGTGAGGGCATGTTAAAATACTCTTGGCAAAAGCCGCAAGGAGTCCCAAAATACAATGGTGGCTGTGAGAGAAGAAGAGGTGCATGAAAGTGACGTGGAGGTGGAATTGACAGGAGTGGGCTAGAGATGGGGATAGTGCTGACAGAAAGAGAAGAGTGGAAGACAGCCAAAAATAGTTAATCAACATTAAGCACCTATGTGCCAGGCACTGTGCTACATACAAAGGATACAGAAAAGACAGTCCCTCTCTTCAAGGAGTTTACAATTCAATGGGGGAGACAATAAGCAAACTAATATGCACAAACAAGCTACCTACAGGAAAAACATGAAAAATTAAGAGAAGGAAGGCACTAAGATTAAGGGGGGGGGGCTTCCTATAGAAAATGGGATTTTAGTTGGAAAAGTCAACCAACTGGTTGGAGATGAGGGAGAACATTCTAGGCATGGGGGACATCCAGAGAAAACACCCAGAACCTAGAAATCAAATGCCTTGTTTGTGGAACAGCAGAGAGGATTTTGTATTTGAACTTGGATGCAACAGGTAGCCAATGAGACTTACTGAGTCAAGGGGTAACATGGCTAGACTTGGGCTTTAGAAAAATCATTTCGGTGGCCAAATGGAGAATGGATTGGAGGAGGGAGACTGGAAGCAGAAGGACCCACCAGGTGTCTATTGAAATAGTCCAGGTGTGTGTGATAAGGGCCTACAGCAAAGTGGTGGAGACAATGTCAAAGGAGAGAAGGGAGCATAGATTTGAAAGATGTTGCAGGAGGCTAGGTGGCGCAGTGAATAGTGCACCAGCCCTGGAGTCAGGAGGACCTGAGTTCAAATCCAGCCTCAGACACTTGACACACTTACTAGATGTGTGACTTTGGGCAAGTCACTTAACCCCAAATGCCCTCCAAAAAGAAAAAAAAAAAAGAAAGATGTTTCAGAGGTGAAATCAATAGGCCTTGAGAACAGATGGGATATATGCAAAGTGTGAGGTAGTGAAGAATTGAGAATGACTTATTGGTTGTTGATAGAATCACCAAGTGAAGTAGTATAGAGGGAGAACGTCCCTATAGAGGGACAGAACCCCATGGGACACCTATGGTTAGAAGGTATGATCTGGATCCAGCAAAGGAGACTGAGAAGGAGCAGTCAGGTGGGAGGAGAACCAGGAGAGAGTGGTATGTGTATCCCAAAAACCTGGAGAGAAGACTATATTGAGAGGGTGAACAGTGTCAAAGGGTGCAGAGAGGTCTAAGAGAAGGAGAATTAGAAAGAGTGTATAATTTTCCCTACCTTTGTTCAGCAGCACATGTGTAGGAGTGAAGATAGTGGCTTAGGGCTGGCAGGGCACAATCAGTAAAATGATAAGGGTACCAGGGACCCCAAAGAAGAAGGCAGTGTAGTAATGAATTGGTTCACTAATGGGTCATGCTGAAGTTACAAACCTTAATGACTAGAAGGAAGATGGGGCCTGAAATAGAAACAAGGAGTTTGGAGGAGTGGTGGAAAATAGGAGGGGGTGGAAATATGAGTTCTGTTTTAGAAATGTCGAGTTTCAAATGCCAGTAGGACATCCAGGTGAAGATACCCAACTAGGCAGCTAGATAAATTCAGGAGACACTAGGGCTGTCTATCTACAAACACACACATTTGGGACTGAGTAAGCACTAATTTCAAATAGGCCCTCAATCTTTTTATTCCTCCTTAATTGATTCTCTTTCCTATTCTTCAGTGGCTGTTCTAAACCTTCTCTCTTGAAGCTCTCCCTACCCTCTGTACCTGGAGACCTGAGAAAAGACAATTCACCACAAACTCCCTCTTCTCTCCGTCTCAAAACCTCTTGACATCATTCCCTACCCTCTCTTCCTTTACTACAGTCTCCAATGAAGTGGCTTTTGTCTTTGTGGAGGCCAACGCTTCTACACAAACTATACCCTACCCCCACCCTAATCTGCAGTGTCCATCTATGGACTCCTACCCTGCTATCTAAAAACACCCAACTTCAGCTTTCTTAAAAACCATCACACATAAACTCCACCCCCCCCCCCAAAGCCCAAGGTTCTTAACCTAGGATCTGCAAACTCTTTTTCCCTTTAAATATTTTAAAATTTAAATGGTTTCCTTTGTAATCCTATGTATTTTATGCACTTTAAAAAATTCTTCAGAGAAGGAGTCCACAGGCTTCAATTCAAAACTGCTAAGAGGGTCCATGGGACAAACAGTTGAGACCTCTTGCTTTAGATCCTATCATCCTCATAAGCTATTATCCTATAGCTCTCCTTGGACAAACTCCTTGAAATAGTTCACTGTCTTCACTTCCTCTGGTGACTTAACAAGGCACAATCTAGTTTCCGACCTTATCACACAACTGAAACTTCTCTCTTTAAAATTAACAATGATCTCTTCAGATGCGATGACTTTTCCCCAGTTCTCATTCTTCTTGACCTAGCTGGACTGATCACCTTCTCTTATGGATACTATTTTCTCTGAGTTTTCCTGACATCACTCTTGGTTTTCCTACCCCTGTGATGACTGCCCCTCAATCTCCTTTACTGGATAATCATCTATATTCCACCTTCTAATTGTGAATTGGATCTCAAGACTCTGGCCTGGGATTTTTTCACTAGGCTCTACACTTTCCTTTTTGGTGACCTCATCAGCTAACAAGGATTTATTAGCTCTGTGCTGATAACTTTACCCAGCCTTTGTATCTCTCTTCAGCACTAGCCATATACTATCAGCTGCAACTGGACAATTTGAACTCAATTTTCCTTAGGCACATTAAATTTAAAATTTCCAAAACTAGGGGCAGTCAGGTGGTGCAGTGAGTAAGAGCATCAGCCCTGGCATCAGGCGACCCGGGATGGATTCTGGCCTCAGATACTCGGCACCCACACAAAAAAATAACTGGCCGTGTAACCTTGAGCAAGTTACTTAACCCCAATTGCTTTAAAAATTTCTAAAACTACTCATATTCCTCCATTCCCCTCCCACCCGAGTGTTCTTCCAAAACTCTTTGTTTCAATTAAGTGTATTTCTAGTCAGGTTTGCAACCTTACTGTTACCCTGGACAACTCACTCATCCCACATACTTAGTTGGTTGCCAAAATTTGTTTCTACCTCCAAATCTCTTCCGTATTTTCCTGTCTCCCCTCAGTCATCATCGCAGGTCAGGCCCTCATCACTTTTCCCCTAGACTATGGCAATTAGGTTCCTAAATAGTCTCCCCATTCCAGACTATGTTATACACAATTGCCAAAGTAATTTTCCTAAAATATAGATTATATCACTCCCTTACTCAATAATCATCAAAGCTAAGCTCAAATATAAAATCATTTGGCACTTAAAATTCATCACAACCTGCATCCCAATCTACCTTTGCAGCTATGCTAAAAATTACTACTCTTCACATACACTAACAGTAGAGTCAAACCGGCCTTGTTACTCTTCCTTTTAAGTAGTACTCTACCTCCTATCTGTGCACTGGATGGGTCTGTATGCCTGGAATGTATGTCATTCTCACCTCTGCCTCTTAACACCTTTGGTTTACTTCACAACTCAGATTAAGTACCACCTTCTACATGGAGCCTTTCTTGATACCCTAACCTACTAATGCCCCCTCCCCAATAATCTTATCTTTATTGTGTATACATCTACATCTTTCTCCTATGAGATTGTTAAATTTGAGGGCAGGGACTTTCATTTTTGTATCCCCTGACTCATGACAGCTTCTGGCATAGCAGACACTTAATAAATGCTTGTTGACTGATTGAAAGTCATTGGAGAAGTAAACATGTATTTAAGTGCCTACTATGCATCAGGCACTGTGCTAAGTGCATTACCAATATCTCATTTGATCCTCACAAGAACTCTGGGAAGTAGCTGCTACTATCAACCCCACAGAGGTTAAATGACTCGTCTAACATTTCACAACTGAGTCTGAGGCTTCATTTGAACTCAAGTCCACTTAGCTGCCTCAGGTTTTAATATGAGATCATGCAGTATATAAAGACAGGAGAAAAGAGGGTCTATGACGGTGTTGAGGGTCATCTGTTCTTACAGAGCAACATGACATAGAAGAAAAAAGACTGGACTTGAGTCATATGATTGGTTCAGATTCTTGCTCTACCATGTACAAGCTGTATGATCCAGAGCAAGCACCTGACCTCTCAGAAATGTTTTACTTATCTTTAAAGTATAGATATAGGTAATATTTATACTGTATACCTCACAGGTTACTGTGAGGACAAAATGAAAATAGGTACAAAAGTATAAATTAATGGGGACCATATTTGATTTTCATTTGTACATTTGGGATGATTTTATTAGGATGAGGTTGGGATTATAAAGTTCTTTGTATGGCATTTCCATTCACAAATATGTTAGTCACGTACTTACTGTAACACTGATAAAATTTAAAAGAATTTAATGGCACTATGGAAGTTTGTCATAAGAGTTATTTTCAGATTTTACTGCTAAGTTCAAATGAGACAGAATGACTTCCTATGTTTCTGTTTTTCCTATGTAACATTTCTTTTCAATGATAACTACTTGAAGTTCATGTGTCAATGAAGTAAAGATAGTAACAAATAGCCATTTAAGTGCCTTCTTTGTGCATGATGATGGGGATACAAAGCAAACCAAAAAGTTTTTGCCCTCAAGGAGTTTCTATTCAAATAGAAGGCTAGAACACTTTTAGAGATATATAATAATTTGAGTAGAAAGCACTAATAACACTGGGGGTTGGGTGGTCACAGATGACTCCCTGGTAGGATGTGAACCCTGAAGTAAGTTAAGGATTCTAAGAGGCAGAGGATTGCATCTCAGATGTGGCAGGCAGCCTCACAATGGTATTATGGTGGAAGTAGGAATGTGGAGTTCAGGGAATAGCAAACAAGCTATTTTGGCAGTAACGAGCATGTGAGAAGTAATGAGAAATAAATTTGGGAAAAGTAAGCTGAAGAAAGACTCCTTAAGATTTCAAAGGTCAAGCTGAAGAGGACTAATGGTCTTCCAGTTACATATCTACGATCCTATTCTAGAGACAGAAGAGAGTTAACTAAAAGATTCTTGAACACGGGAGGGACATGATCTTATCTGTATTTCAAGATTATTTTGAGAGTTGTGTGGAGATTGGAAAAAGAAAACTAGAAGCGGACCGTCTAATTATGAAACTACCGTTAGGCAACAATGATGAGGGTCTGAAATGAAGTAGCATCTATGTGAGAGGAGAGAAGGGGTTGGAAGCCAGTTATATCACTGAGATAGTACAGAGAAAGCACACAGGACAGAGGACTGGAGAAGAGGGCATACATCTAATCCAGTCAAGAAGAATCATAAAAATGATTAGAAAGGAAGAAAACAAAGAGAACATTGTCATGAGAGCAAGGGAGAATGTATCCAGGAGGAGGAAAAGGAGGTCAATTCAGTGTCAAACATTTCAGAGAAAACAAGAGAGATGAGAACTGAAAAAAGGTCATCAAATTTAACAATTAAGTCATTGGTAACCTTGGAAAGGGCAATTTCAGTGAGAAGTGGGGTCAGAAGTCAGATTGCAAGAGGATGAGGAGTAAGAAGTGAGGAATTGAAGGCAGAGAGCACAGAGGGCTTTTTCTAGCAGTCTAACAGTGAAAGGAAGGAAAGACATGTGACAACAGCTTGAGAGGATGGCCAGGTCAAATGAAGGGTTTTTTAAAAGATAGCGAGAGCTGGAATCTTTGTAGGCAGCAGGGAAGGAGACAGTACATAAAAGGTTGAAGATGACAGATAGGAAATGATCAAAGAAGCAAAAGGATGGGACCAAAAGCACAAATAGAGAGGAGTTGGCCTTATCAAGGAAAGCTGTCTCTTCATCAGACACTAGGGCAAAAGAAGAAAGAAGAGAGAATGTTAAAGGGTTTTGAGGTGTAAAATGGGGGAGAAAAGGGAGTTCGTGATGGAAGGCTTCTGTTTCTTTAGTAAAGTAGGAGGAGAGGTAGGCTGTTGAGAAAAAGAGGGGGAGGTATGGTTTGGGGGTCTTTAAGGAAAAAAGAGAAAAGTCTGAAACAGCCACTGTGAGGACTGTAACAGAGATTCAAACATGGAAGCCTGCATCTGTGAGGGCCCAGTTGAGATTAGACACAAATTTATGGAGGGCCCAGTCAGCACAGCTGTATGACCTGAACTACTGCACTGAGCCACACTTGAAAAGGAAATGAAGCAAAAACGAGCCATCTTATTGATCTTACCTATTTCCTGAACATGATGGTTTTAGGAAAAGATTCTCCTTCTGTCCTGAGCACACTGATTTAAAAGTACTTTGTATACTTTAGACTGTTAAACAAAGATAGTGGAAAGCAAAACTCTGTGTGAAATATCTATTACATACATCAACTAGGAATAATTCACATCGTATTTTCTTACTATCAAGTAAATTAGGTGTTTTTTCTTAAAGCTAGATAAATTTAGAAAAATAATTGTCCAAACACAAATACGCATGTGTTTATAACAGTTCTAAAAAGCCTTTTGAAAATCTGCTTCTGACAATTTTATTAATTTTGAAGGATAGTTTGGCAGTAGAAAATTTAATTTACTTATTGGTCATTAACACTGACAAGTATATCAAGTGAAACAGAAAAAGAGAACAGACTAGAGCCCTAAAGAGAATTGACTCTGACCTTGGGCAAGTCTCCATGACTCCTATTGGTTGTTTCAAAGAGGGCACTTCTAAGTAATGGAAGGAGAATATTTCAAGCATGTAAAAAAAAAAAATTACTTTTATGAAGTGTGAAATAGCCTTGAAGACAGTTTCTAAAGAGCCATCAAATAGGAGTAGATATAAAGGAGTCGAGATACCATTAAATTACAGCATGGAAGCAGATGTTTTCTTTTTAATAGTACAATATATACAGCATTAACTTATGATGACTTCTTGAAAAACTTCATTTATACAGAATCATATCTACAAAATTAACATTTTAATGAAATCAAAGAGACTATGCACATATTCAGAAATATAAACAAATTTCACCACTGCAGACAATGGACACACAAATTTTTAAAAAACTTTCCATTCTGGAATAAAAATACATCTTTACCATATAGCTATAACCATCATTTAATCATTTTGTTTGAAAATCTTCATATTTGGAGAAATTTTCAATTAATTACCTCTTTTGAAATTCTGGTTAATAGTGCCACCAACTGGCAACAAAGATTTTTAAGAGTTGTGTTCTTAAATGTCAAAAGAGTTCCGTTCTTAAAGTTACTGAGGAAAAAAACACAAGTCATTAGAGCCAATATGCACAAGAACAGTAAATCACAGTGAATGAAAAAATGACCTATAAAAGATTTTGATCAGGGTGCCATGGAGTATTTAAAATATTAACATAGTCTAAAGGTTTTGTTTTGTTAAATCTAGCTTTACATTTATATGTAAAACTTTGCAGTAAGAAAGGAATCTGAACATACTGTAAAAGAAAAAAAAATTTTTGCTTAAAAAACTGACATGATATTTCAACATAATTAGATGCATTTGTCAGCAACACCAGTTGGCATTAGTAATCTAAAAACATTACTAGAAAGCTAATGCCATATGTTGGGGGGGGGAATTTGGAAGGAAAAAATAAATAAATATCAAATTCTGGTAAATGCTGAAAAATCTGTAGGACCACAGCAATCTATTTCGATAACACCAAGCATTCCTCAAAAAAATTAAAATAAAAAGAATAATTTCCCCAAAGAATTATTGGGCCATTCAACTATACACATGGATTAACATTTCCCTAACCTGTTAAAAAGGGCCATGTTACTTATAACAGATGTCCTTAGAACTGAATTTCTGAAAATATAAAACTAAATTAGTATCTTTGGTTATTCTATATCAATCCGTTGGCTTGATCAGTTTGACAGAACTGAGTTGTATAGCAACCACCCTTGAAATAACTTCAAAAAGTAGGACATCTTGAAGCTGTTTGCATGAACTGTATTAGTCAATGACCCACCTATGGTTAAAAATCATGAGATATTTAAATAATTATATTTATGCATATGTTCCTACAAACAAACCTATGTGTATAAATGCACACACCAAAAAATTCTAAATTGCAAAGGATTATGGAATTAGGAAACAGAAATTTATTCCTTACATTTGTACAGTATAGAAAATAGGGCACACGAAAAAAGACATTGCTTAATTAAGGAAGTCATTCAAAAACTACACCACTCTTTTACCCTGATGCTAAATCTTCATTTTAAATGCTCAAAACTTAACTGGCTGAGGGATTAAGAACTGAATTACTATGGGAAAATTGTAGTTAATAATTTAATACTTTGTTCTCACTTTTTAAGATGTGGTAACTTGTATAAAAGTACACTATTCCTGACTACCCAAAGAACCTAAAATACTGATACCTAGCTGAAGATGCCAATGTATTGGGTCTTAAATGAATGTGATTTTTTAAGGAGCATACAATACATGTTATTTTTCCAGATCTCTAGACTGTTCTTCCCCCCCTGGTCCTTTCCCACATATTTAAAATAATAACAGTCTATACAAATCCTACTGCACTTGTTTACACAGGGGTAAGGTATAAATCCACTGTCCTCTAGACAGCCAAATATCTAGCTAGAGTATCTGGATTTTTGTATGCCCTGGTTTTGCTCAGTCCTGAACCAGATATATAAGGCTGTAGTGTATATATCATTTTACAAAAGAAAAAGTAAAATATTTTTTTTCAAGAATTTCTACTTGCACTTATATTAGAAATAAGAATATGGTCAACATATACTTTCTAATGGCTTTCTTCCAAAAACTAACTTCCTAGTCAAAATTTCTCCAATGGACATACATAGATATAAATACTGGAATAATTCACTTCCATCTCTGATAAATGTAGAAATTTAAAAGCTTATCTACTTAGCACATAATGGACATAAAATTATCTTGGCCTCCTGAATAGCGATGCATATATGGAGAAAGACTAAAATTGTATCCCATAGATATATCTATATGACAAGCCAAGCATGGTTTGTTTGCACAGAAATAAAAAACCTGGCTACAATAAGTAGTCAATAGGAGTGTCAATGAAGGCCTAAAAGAATAATGGGAGAAAAAAAGAGAGATATGATTGCACTTACCCTATATGGTTATTCATTTTTTACTTTCATAAATTACATATGTGAAAAATAAGACACATTATGGTATATCAATACTAATTCTCAACTAACAAAAAATAAACAGTCTTCACTGAATTTAATTTTATGAATTTCTGAATGGGAGTTGCGTATGATGAGCACATGAATTAAACATATAGAAAATATAAAACACACCATAGAAATTTAACATTTTAATTTCTTTTTGCAATATTGTCAAACTAATACTAGAATTTTAAAACAAATTAGAGGGATATTACTATGATGGACCCAGCTTTTAGAGTTCAATTTTCTTAAAACAAAAAAGCAAAAAAACCCCAAAACCCTTCTAGTGGCAATAACCTATAGGGATCCATTTCCTTTAAAAAATTTTTGAAATTAAACAAAAACTAATCATTTTAACAGTTACAACCACTGAACATTAGCCAAGGCATTGTATTACAACATGATCTAAATTTAATGAAATATGAGTACAAAAATGCACACGTGAAAATTCGAAGAGATGAGGGCAAATTTAAATAGCATCTTGACAAATGAAAATATTCAACCAACACTGAACATTAAACGCCTATTATGTGCAAAGCACTGTACTAGACACTGGGGAAAATAGAGAGATAAATAAAAAATGGTCCCTGCCCTAATGGAATTTATATAAGAATTACTATTGATACTGCTCATAAAAATTAAGTGCACATTTTAAATAAATATAGTAAAATCTCTCCATAAGCATATGCATTTGGCTCTAAAAATCCTTTGGTTACACATAGGTGATTGTGAGTTTTAAATAAAAATATAATAATCTTTGAGGAGTGATGTTATAATCTACAGTATAAAATGGATCTAAAAATGCAAAAAATAGTATTCAAATAAAACAGTCTTGACAAAACATATCAATGCTGTTTTTTCCTTGGGACTTGAATCCTAAACATGATTACATTTTTTTCTTGTATTAGTGAAGCATATGTGTTTTACAGATTCTAAAATAGTCTACTAGTTCAATTTTAAAATTTGGATTTCAATGAAATTTTTTCAAGATACACATGGGGAATCAGTTTTATGGAAATGAATTCTAGGAAACCATTTCCCTATCAGTTAAAAGAAATGTGTGAAAACAAGAAACATTTAAATACAATGAACCATGCATGGGTGCTATAAAGAAGGTATCTAATTGTAGGAAAAGCTTAATGACCAAATCAGACATTGAGAGGAATAAATGTCTGAACTTTTCTCGGGCTACTACACACATTATCACTAGCAAACTTTTCCATTCCACTTCAAATATCATTTTTAAAATCAAGTCACAGAACCAAACACATATCCTACTATACATGGCCAATGAAAATTCCAAAGTTAATGTGTTATAGTTGTTTGTGTTCAGCTTATTTTAGAGTAAGAAAGTGCATATTAATGAATGGTTTTTAATGCCTGTCTTCTCATGCATATTTTTAAAAGGTTGAATCACCTTTGATATATAAGGCATGTTAATGGGAAGAGATGGAAAAATAGTGTTTGAAAGCCCTTATAGTATTCTTCAGCATCTGATGTGACTATTAGCGAATTAAACAAATCTTTTTTTTCTCAATTCATCATTAATAGGATGTTATATTCCACAGTGCAAACAATTAAAATCTTGAAGCTTACGCTACTTACAGTACACGCAGTAACTCATTCAAATGGTCAAAGAATAGAGAGGATGACTCATATCAAAAAGTTCAGTTATGACTTAAATTTGTATCAAACAGATAAAATACACTTTCACTGATTGACACACAGATCATAACAAAAACTTCAAAACGCCACCGAGGTCTGTAGCACCTGCTCCTTCTGCAGCTTTTGTCTGTTTACTATGCAAGAGCTTTGTTATGTTTGCTTCGTCCTCTGTTCTAGTTCATGCTGGTGTTTAATAAGACGTTCTATTTCTGTTCCTAGTGTTTGTAGATTTTCCTTTTGTTTTTAGTTTATAAAATGGGAAGAAAAAACACAAAAAATATTAACACACAAATAAAGGATTCACTTTGAAATTTCTTTTCCTAATTAAGCTCATAAATAAGCATGTTTATTTCCCTC
Organism: Petaurus breviceps papuanus; assembly: GCF_028583685.1. NCBI lineage: Eukaryota > Metazoa > Chordata > Mammalia > Diprotodontia > Petauridae > Petaurus > Petaurus breviceps. Next base: position 89,799,716 of record NW_027186296.1, read on the forward strand.
TGAACCCTAAGCTTATTTTTGTTGTAAGAACCAGGAAAATATTCTGTGCTTAGTGAAGGCCTGTCAGTTTTAAACAAACAAACAAACAAAAAAAGGCAATCTGACTGAGGGATGCTGTGGTAATTGATAATGCACAAGAGATTATTTATTGACTTTTAAAAACTCATTAAAGAATGTCAAAGCTCCAAAAGATCATCTGCTATAGTAGTTATATCAAATAATAGCAACAATAACTTCAAATCAAAATCTGTAGCACCTATTTTGCTTAGAATCATTAACATTTACTCTAGCAATTAATTATAAATAATTGAAGACCAAACTGAGATCAAAATCTGCCCAAAATAAACAAATTCAAAAGTAATAAAACTTCCCAAATAAGATAGAAAATTCCAGCTATAATCTATTTTATACTAATTAAACTGATTTCTTCTCCTCTTAACTCATCCTATATAGTGTTATTTTTCACCTTGTTGAAAATAAAGTGTTTTTTTTTTTTTAATATGAAAGCATGAGGGAGAAAAATAAATCTTAAAATGAATTTTCACCCTCTGGTATAAATAGTTAGGTTATATTATAGAAGTAATCTACCATTAGGTAGGTTTTTGGGGTAAAACATTTTCTAAGATTTGTTGGATGAAAATTTATGAAAAATATCAATACCTTTAAAGTAATATTTTTAAGTAAGGTATCCTCCAAAACAGCCTGTAATTTCCGGTTGATCTCCAAGGAGAGTTCTAATGTCAGCCCACTGTCAGCTGGATGGGAAGTATACAAGGATGCCATGATGCCTCCTCGTCTACTCAAATGAACCTTGTTAAAATCGGATGCCTCTGATGACAGTGTGCCTGCTTCTTCTCGTAAGATATAACTCTGAATTATTCTAAGGAAAAAAAAAACTATTATAGATACATCCTTGATGCTTAAAAATGCACGGAATTGTAGTCAATATTCATATAGCACTTTAGATCTGCAAAGCATTTTATATAGGTTATTTCATTTGCTCTTTACCAACAACCCTTAGGAAGTGGGTACTGTTATTATCCCCACTTTTAAAGATGAGGAAACTGAGTATGAGAGGGTAAGTGACTTGCCCAGGATCACACAGCTTTGTAAGTATATGAGGCAGGATTCAAACCCTAGTCTTCCTGTTTCTAAGACCAGTACAGTGCTACTGTCAAAAAATGAAAATCTTTTAGATGCTTAACTGAAATTGGAGGTTTATTAGATATTATTTTCTTTTACACATTTTTATAATCCAGTCAAACTGGTCTTCCTAATGCTCTTCACACATGACATACTATCTCCCAGCTCTACGCCTTTACCCAGTCATTTTCTATGCCTGAAATGCCCCTTTCTTGACCTTGGCCTCTTACAATCCCTAATGTAACTGAAAGTTAAGTTTAAGTGCCACCTCCTATATGAAGTCTTTCCTTGTCCTCCCAGGTGTTAATACCTCTTCCCAAATTACTTAGTATTTATTTTGCAACTAAAGACATCTTCCCTGGTGGAATGTAAGGTTTTCGGGGATAGAGATTGTTACTTTTTCCTTTGTATCCCCAGAGCAGAGTGCAGTGTTTCACAGTAGTACGCATTCCACAACTACTTGGTGAGTGGCTAAGAACCTAAACAAGTTTCTGTATTTAGCAGTAGCATAACACAGTAAAAGAGCATCTAAACAGTGATTGGGGGCTCAATTAATACACCTAGATTTCCTCATCTGCAGAATCAGGAAAATATGCTACTTCAAAATATTGCTGTAAGGAAGAATAGGATTTATGCAAGATAATTTTGTAATGATTACCTGATATGTAAAGGAAAACTATTATTTTTATTTGATATCATTTTTACTGTGACAATGCATTTAGCCAACTTAGAATACAAATATAAAATATAAACACTTCAATTTCCTTCAACTATTATTTGTCCAAAACTGATTCAGTAATTGCTGCTTGCCAGTCAACTAAATATCTTCATTTATATATAAATCATTAATACAAACGTTGCATAATGCTAGCTCCAAAGAGAATGACAAATAAAGTTCCAACTTTCCTGACCTTTACATCTAGGACTGTATTTTATTATATTCCTTTCAAAAAGAATCATGTGTCATGACTTAAAATGTATAGGTGATTTACTAAAGTTAGAGTTTGTGAAGGAAAATCATAATAATCTGGCTCTGACTTGCAATGAAAAAAATCTCCATTTATTTATCTAGCTATATTACAGGAACAAGCTAGGTTGTTCTTGAAATTGTTTATAAATCTAAAATTAATAGTATTATTATTCTAAAATGAAGAACTAGGGTCTAAGAATTGTTTGAACAGAGAGCTATAGGTGGTTACTTAATTTTATCAAATTTCACTTGCAAAATGTCACTGCTACAATACTAGTTGGCACTGTTTTAAAGAATATGAAACTAATATACATACTTGGTTTTTTTCCTAATTTCTTCCACCAATTGCTTTATATGATCCTCCATAAATTCAATCTTTTCATTTTTCCGAGCATGAGCTTTCTGCAGCCTTACTATCCTCTCAATCAGCATAGTCTTGTCCACTTCTGGAAAATTATCCACAGTCACGGAGGAGCCAGTATTTTCTGGTGATCGATCTTCTGTACTGCTTCGAGCATTAAGGGACCCTGAGCCAAAAACGGGTTCAGAAACGGTTATAATTTAGCATTATTTTTTACTCCATTATTTTTCTCCATTTTATTTAAAAAATTTCATTTAATATGCCTAACTAAATCTTGATTGAAAAGTTCTAAATGATAATGCCTAAACATGGTTAAATGATAAGTCCCCTTACTTCAAGGATTAGAGAGGCACCAAAAGGATCTAAAACTTTTTAGAACTACAATATGGGGATGGGAATATAGAAACAATTATAAACTCAGAGAAAAAACTACTTCTAAGTTATATAAAAGATGAACCACTTTCTAATATGAATTTAATTTAAAAACATTTACTAAGCATCTACAATGTGCAACTATGCTAAAGGTAGGGGTTCAAAAGATAAAACTAATAAAGAGGACATTTGGAAAGGGCCTCCTGTAGGAATCAGAATCTAAGTCGCGCTTTGAAGAAACTCTGAAATTCTATGAGGCAGAAGTGAAGAGCCTGTGCATTCTAGACATGAGGGACAACTTGTACAAAGGCAAAGAGGAAGGGGATAGGATATCACATAGAAAGAACAGTTAAGAGTAGGATGGCAGAGTTGAGGCAGGAATTCACCTGCACTCTCCCAAATTCTCCTCCAAGTAACTTTAAAAGAACACCTAAAATTGAATTCTGGAGTGGAAGAACCAACAAAAGATAAAAAGTGATGCAATTTTCCAGCCTAAGACAACTTGGGTGGTCAGGAGGAAAGGTCTGCTTCACCTGGGAGTTAGTTATGATGTTGTCCAGAACAGGACCTGCCCTGGAGGCAACTGCAGCAGCTTTTTCACCCCACAGATGATAAGAAATCCAGATAACTGGTCAGAAAGAGATTACAGAGGACCCTTTACTGGCACTGGGTACAGGACTCTACTGCATTACCCATACATAGCTCTGGGTTGAGGTCCCAAGGAGAGAAGGAGCACAAGTATATCAGTACTTGTGACCACCAGGGACCAGGAAGTAGGAACCTTGGTCAGTTGCAAGGCAGTGAAGAGCAGGGGCCCTGGTCTCAGATCTAAGGCAGAAAGGAACACTAGCTCTAGCAGCTGCAGAAGAGCAGGGGCCTACGTCACAATTCCAGGGAGAAAAGGAACAACATTTGTGGCTACAGGGGAATAAGCCCCTTCCCCCCCACCAGGGTAAAGACCAGGGCACAGACCAGTAGAGCAATGACCATATCTCTCCTCTTAGATCACACATCTTCGAAGAAGTGAAAACTTACAAACCCATCAAAACTGGCTCTGAAAAAAGTGTCATGAAAAATTTGAAGCTTGGGACAATGTCCCTTCCGCCCTGGGAGCAGAGCCAAACTTTAACATAAAAGCAAAAGTCAAGAAGTAGGCTAGAAAAATGCACAAACAACAAAAAAGAACCTAACCATAACAAGTACTATGGTGATAGGGAAGATCATACTTGGAAGACAACATGTCAAAGCAGCTACAAGCAAAGCCTCAAAGAAAAATGTGACTTCAATACAAGCAAATTTCTGGAAGAGCTCAAAAAGAATTTTTAAAATCAAAGAATAGAAGTAGAAGAAATATTAGGAAAATAAATGAAATTGGTACAAAAAAATTTTATGAAAACAGAGTCAATAGCTTAGTTAAAAGGACACAAGAAATAATGAGGAAAGTAACACCTTAAAAATCAGAAATGGTGTAATGGTAAAAGAGGCACAAAAATATATTGAAGAGCTTCTTAAAAATCAGAATATGGGAATACAGGGCTGGTTCAATATTAGGGAAACTGTCAGCATAAATGACCATATCAATAACAAAAATGATAAAAATCATATAATTATCTCAATAGATGCAAAATTTTTTTTGTCAAAATACAACACATTACTATTAATTCTTAGAAAACAGATGAATAGGGGTGGCCAGGTAGCACAACAAGTAAAATAATATAATTCATCTGAAAGAACAAAAGGTCAGGAATTAATCAGGGAATTAATCTTAAAAATGTAAAGGAAGTTAGCCTGGCAATACCAGTTCTCAAACTGTATTACAGAGTGGTAAATATCAAAATAATCTGGTTCTAGCTAAGAAATAGAGTGGTAGGGGCAGCTAGGTGGCACAGTGAATAGAGCACTGGTCCTGGAATCAGGAGGACCCGAGTTCAAATGTGACCTCAGACACTTAACACAAAACTAGCTGTGTAACCTTGGGCAAATCACTTAACCCCAATTGCCCTACCTTCCCCCCTCCCAAAAAGCAAAAAAAAAAAAAGAAAGAAATAGAGTGGTAGATCAGTGGAAAAATTAGGTACACAATACACAGTAATAAATGACCATAATAATGTAATGTTTGATAAATGCAAAGATCCAAGCCTTTTGGGACAAGAATTGCTAGGAAAACTGGAAAGCAGTTTGGCAGAAACTAGGTAGAGACCAACATCTCATACCATATAACCAAGATATGGTTAAAATGGGTACATAATTTAAACATAAAAGGTGATATCATAAGCCAATTAGAAGAACAGATGAATGGGTAAGGTAAGAATTTGTGACCAAACAAGAGTATATATAATATAAAATGAGTATTCTGATTAGATTAAAAAGTTTTTATACACACAAAAAACAAAGCTGCCAAGATTAGAAACAAATTTGATGGAAAATAGGAAAAATTTTACAGCAAGTTTCTGATAAAGGCCTCATTTCTCAAATACACAGAGAACTGAGTCTAATTTATAAGAATATCAGTCATTCTCCAATTGATAAATGGTCAAAGGACATGAACAGGCAGTTTTCAGACAAAGTAATCAAAGTTATCTCTAGTCATATGAAAAAATGTTCTAAATCACTAATGACTAAAGAAATGAAAATTAAAACAACTCTGAGGTACCACCTCACACCTATCTGATTGGCTAATACAACAGAAAAGGAAAATGACAAATGCTGGAGGACATGTGAAAAAATATTCCAGTGTTGGTAGAACAGTGAAGTAGGCCCACCATTCTGGAGAACAATTTGGAACGATGGTCAAAGGGCTATAAAACTGCACGTACCTTTTGACCCAGCAATACCACTACTATACCACTACTAGAACTGTATCACAAAGAGAAAGGGAAAAGAATCTACAATATATTAAAAAAAAAAACCATTTATAGCAGCTCTTTCTTTTTGTGTTGGCAAAGGACTGGAAATTGGGGATTCCATCAATTGTGGAATGACTGAACAAGTTGTGGTATATAATTGTGACAGAATACTACTGTGCTAAAAGAAATGATGAGCAGGATGCTCTCAGAAAAACCTGGGAGGACTTATATGAACTGATACAGAGTAAAGTGAGTAGAACCAGGAGAACACTGTATACTGTACATTGACTATGACTTAGCTATTCTTAGCAATACAATGATCCAAGAAAATTCTGAAGGACTTACAAAGAAAGATGTTATCCATCTTCAGAAAAAGAACTGGTGGTGTCTGAATGCAGACTGAAGCATACTTTTTAAATTTTATTTTTGTTTTGATTATTTGGTCTGTGTTTTCTTTTGCATCATCTGTTAATATGCAAATATGTTTTGCATGATTGCACATGAAAATTTTTATCAAACTATTTACCTTCTCAAGGAGGGTGTGTGGAAGGAGACAGGAAGAAAATATGGAACTCAAAATTCAAATAAAATGTTAAAAACATTTTTTACATGAAATTAAAAAAAAAAACCATGAGAGAAAAAACAGCTATGAGGCCAATTTGGCATAATGGACAGAGTGCTAAACTTGAAGTCTGGAAGACTTGAGTTCTGATCTAGCCTCAGGCCCACCTGTGTGACCCTATTCAAGATTGCCATTACTATCACACCTGCCTGCCTAAGTTTCCAGAACTATAAAATGAGAATAATAACAGCACCTACCTCCTAGGGGTCTTATGAGGAGAAAATGAAACGTTTGTAAAGTCCCTAGCAAACCTTAAAGTGCTACAGAAATGCTAGCAAACTGAACAGAGTACATGAAAGAGTATAAAATAAAACTAAAAATATAGTTGGGAGGCAGTGTGTTAGATTAAATGCCAAGTTAAGGAGTCTATATTTTATCCTTGAATAAGGTCAGATGGCATAGTGGATAGAGCATTTGGCTTGGAGTCAGGAAGACTTATCTTTCTGAGTTCAAATCTGGTCTCAGATATTTACTAGCTGTGTGAGCCTGGACAAGTCACTTAACTCTGTGCTTCAATTTTCTCATCTGTAAAATGAGATGGAGAAGGAAACGACAAACCGCTCTTTGCCAAGAAATCCTCAAATGGGGTCCAAAAGTATCAAACACAAATTTAAATGACTCAACAACAACGAACAACTTCAGATCTACCCTTCAGGAGTTTTAGCTTAGTAGCTCCATGGAAATATTTTGAAAAAGGAAGAAACTGGAAATACATAAACTAAAAAGAAGGCTATTTCAACAGACCAGATAAAAAAAGATGAAAAGTCTGAACTTTGTGAGTAGACAGACAGAATGAATGCAAGAGAGGTAGTAGAGGTAGAACAGATAAATATCTGGCAACTGGCAGGTAAAGGAGAAGGAAGAGCCAAGGGTGACTCTTAAGGTTTTGAAATTGAGTAACTGGAATGGTAGTTATGTGATCAAGAGAAATGGGGTAAGTTACATAAGGAATGACTTCAGGAGAATATGAGTTGCAATTTGAACATCTGGGTTTTGAGAGGCCTTTTGGACATGCAGGAATAGAAAAATGTTAAGCCCACAACTGATAATATAAGACTATAATAATAATATGATATGATATAACGTGATATAATATAAAATAATATATGATATAATACATAATATATAGTATATAATTATATAAGACTAGAATTTGTCATAGAAATTATGACTCTATAATTTAGAGAGTCAAACCAATGTGAGCTCTAATGAAATCTAAAGGAAGAGTAGAGAGAGGGAAGAGAAAAGGGCCTAGTATAGAACCTTGGGGGATTGCCATACTTAGTGGGCAAGGGTAGGATGATAACACAGCAAAGGAGACTAATAAAGCAGAGTTCCAAAATCCAAAATCCAGAAGAAGGTACCAAAATCTGCAAGAAATGAATGAATTAAAAACCATATTAATATATTAGCTTGTGTTAGGCCTAAATGCTTGGGGATACAGTCTAACAGTAGTAGTCAGGGAGGGCTATTTTGGATAAGATGTCACAGTGATGGTGAAGAGATATAGGGTAACTGAATGACATACCCTTTTTGGGATAGATGCAATTAATACTTCTCATGGCTAGGAGTAGGGAGGGAAAGAGTAAAAGTATGACAGCATAGGATGAAAATGGCCAGGGAAGGGCATGTAAGGTTGATGCCAGGCTTGACATGGTGAACTTTCACCACCTTAGAGCCCCAGGTTGGAGGTACAGAAGCAAGGCATGGAGATAGCAACGGATGGAGAGAAAGAAGAGGATTGAGAAAAGGCCATGTAATTGAGAAGTTAAGAAATCATTGGTAACCTTAAGTAGAACAGTTTCAGTTATATAAAAAGAACAGTTTTGTGTGTGTGTGTTTTTACATACAACAGCTTGACAAAATGGTAGGGCCAACTGAAGGATTTTCAAGGATGTGAGCCTGGAGGATGTTTGTAGGGAAATAAGCAGCAGTAAGAAGTAATAATAATCAGAAGAATTGTTCCTTTTGCAAATAATTATACTTAAAACAACAATGGAATGCTAACAAATGCTAATATTCACAATGCTTACTGTCAATCATTATAAGCTGTCTTCATACCTTTTATTCATTTTAAAATTTAATTTAGAGCATAATTAATGGCTGTCCTAAGAGAAGCCAGTTAAAAATCAAGAGAAAAATTTAAGAAAACAAATCATTTGTTGACTAACAATCGGATTATTGTTCTCCTGTATTAAATATTAGAAAAAAAATTTTACATACCTATAGATCTACAAATATATATATATAATCTCAATATAATTATAAATATACATATATGTATGCATACATGATTATGTATATGTACAATTTAGGGCAAGTACACTGGAAAGAGCACAAAAAGAAAATGAGGAAATCAGTGGTTAGAACAAAAGGGGAAGATGAGAAAAAAGAAGGATGAGGCAGGAAACCTATGAGTAAGCTTAAAACCCAGAGAGGTCTGGTCTGTTGGCATCAGAACTCAAAAAACACTAAGGGCAAGTACTGCTTGCTATATAAGCTGCACTAAAGCTGACTAGAGAAGGGGAAAATTTAGGTAGTCAAGTAAGATACTAGTGTGATAGTTCGGATAGACAACAATGTTTAACACGTGCTGTAATGACAAACAGGAAATGGTCACAGATTCAATGTGAGAAAAGATGGAGTTGGAAGATTCTTTCAACTCCCAAGCCAGTGACATTAGGAAGATGGAGAGGCTGTCATTTGTAGATCAATAAGTTGTTATTGTTCAGTCATTTTTCAGTCATCTCCAACTCTTCATGACCTCAATTTGGGGTTTTCTTGGCAACAATACTACAGTGGTTTGTCATTTCCTTTTCCAGCTTATTTTACAGATAAGGAAACTGAGGCAATGTAATAAGAATGTAAATTTTAAAGATATTCCCTGCCCCTAGGCTAATGTGAACCTGAAGCCTGGGGTGGGAGGCTTGTTTTTCAGTAGATACTTTTTGATTGGCCAGTGGGTCAATAAGGTTGTTACATTCTCTGAGCCAGGAGAAGGCTATATAAACCCTGATGTGTAGCTTTGTTTTGGGACTCACTTTGAGAAGTGTTCTGTGATTTGATCTGATTTCTGGGAAGCCGTTGTTGAGAGTCCCCCGGCTTTGAAAAACCCAGAATGTGGAAACCCAGATGTTGACTGGGTATGGATGTAATGGTTGGACAGTTTGGAAATCTGTCTACTTGATGTTTCTGTCTTGATAATTATGCCTGTATACTTTGAGGTTCAGGGTGCTGACCTTTTCTCCTGAACAAGGTAAATGATATATGTCTGACTGATTAAAGTAAGCTTGTTAACCCATTTTGAGTTGCTTTCCTTTAACAAAGCAGATCCAAGAACCTGTGTGAGCAGGTACCCTGGGGACATTGGGGTGTTTGCCGCTACAGGCAAAGAGGGTAAAGTGACTTGTCCAAGGTTACCCAGTAGTAAGTATCTGAGACCCAGTAGTAAGTATCTGAGGCCAAGTTTGAATTCAGGAAGATGAGTCTTCCTGAGTCCAGGTCCAACACTCTACCTTCTGTGCCACCTAGCTCCCCAGAGATAATAAAATGGTTGGCTATGGAGGAAAATTAAGAAAGGTAGCAAAACAAACTCTAAATCTAGTTTTAGTCATAATTGTACTAAAGTTTATAAACAAAAAACCTAGGACTAAGCCCTGGGAGGTAAGGAAGGAACTGGACATACATTTATCATCAATAAAATGATAAAAAAGAAAAAACCTACAGAAAATAAAGGAACCAAGATAATGAAAACAAATTTGTTCCTTATATCCTACATTGGAAAAATGTCCTGAAAATTAAGCTATAGAAAAATTATCTGTATCTATATATGACAAGTGATAAGTCAAACTACTATTTATAGCAATATTTTAATCTTCCCTCTTTTATCAAAGGGACTTTAAAGGCCTGAACAGGTTTTGATTAGAGAAAGAGTACCCAGTATCAATATTTGTAATTCACATTGATCAAGGAACATTTAGCAGAATGTTTTATGAACATAATTATAAATTGTACTAATGACAATGATTCATTTCAAAGTGAACCAACTAAAGTACAAATTCTTTAACTTGATAAACTGTTTCTTTTTACAATCAAGAAATGATTATTAAGATTAAAAAAAAAATTTACCTGATGAACTAGAACGACTCCCCATGCTACTGACTTCTTTATCATAGCTACCATTCTCAATCTGGTCTAATTTTCTTCGTGCTACATGGAGAAAGAAGAGCATTATCTGTAATAAGTTTAAGTATTTTAACTGAGTCCTACCATCTCAGATTTGAGCAATTTATACAACACAACAATTGTTAACCACACTCAAGCAAGAATTCTAGTGCCAATAAACAGAAAATCATTGATATTGGATAAGTAACTAAGATAACAGTAACTAATGCTAATTGTTTATAAATGAAAATGCATCATTAAAATATATTATATGGAAAAAAATATTCAAAATAACAGAAAAATTAAGACTACATTTATGAACTAATCAGATAATTTAGTATTTAAGATGGAAAATTCATTACATTAATGGGAATTTCTTTTCAAAATTCCTTTCAAACATTTTCAATGATATTTCAATAATCCATATTTCATTAGTATTAAGTACTCTTTTCTCTTTGTGTAAATATATTCATACTTACGCCCCAGCCTCTAGATGAGTGCCCTACAATTTAATAAATGCCTGCTGGATTGGAATGCCTCCCCTCTGGGTCTTAAACTTCTGTTGATATCAGTATAACACCTGGGTTGTTCATGTACTATTCCCTTACTCTTACTGAAGGGTTATCCCACTCCCCTTTTTTCTTAATACACATTTTTATGTTAATTGTTTTGCTACTTATTGCATATGCCAGTTACAATAATATGATGTTGCCCACTTAGACATAACTTATACCTTTCTATTCCATTCTGCATAGCAGCTATTTCAAACCATTTTTCTTTTTTTTAATATATATTTTTAAATATTTTATTATTATTATTTTGCTTTTTGGAGGGTAATTGGGGTTGAGTTGCCCAAGGTCACACAGCTAGTTTTTGTGTTAAGTGTCTGAGGACAGATTTGAACACAGGTCCTCCTGACTCCAGGGCCGGTGCTCTATTCACTGCGCCACCTAGCCGCCCCACCTTCATTTTTCTTAAGCCTCATCAAGACTTATTACACATTACTCCTATTTTACCTTCTTCCACTCCCCCTACCGTACTTATCAGACCTTCTTTGCTCATACTTTACTGACAAAATAGGAACAGTGAGTTCCTGTTTCTTCCCTATTCTACATCTCGAAACCACACAACATTACTATCTCCCATTCCCTCCTCCTTTATTCCTGTCTCTGATTAAAAAAATAAAAAAGGCCAAAGCTCTTTTCTTCTCGCTATGATATCATAACTTCTTTCTGGTTGACCCTGTACACAGAGACACAGACACACACAATCTCTACTTGTCTACTGGGTCCTCCTTTGCTGCTTACAAACATGCCCAACTCTCCCTAATCCTCAAGAAAACCTTCATTCGACTTTACCAACCTCTCAAACTAGAGAGAACAATATAGAGAAGTTGAAACCAGGAAGACCTGGGCTCAACTGCTCGCTCTGAGTGTTCTAGGCAACTTTCTAAGAGTATCTAAGTTGCAGAGGAGGAGTCAACCTGCATTGGTTGAGGAAATTTTCCTTACCTGGAAGTTCTGTATACTAAGGAAATGACTGGTCTAGTCCCTATCTTTATGCTACATCCAAAAACTATTATTCTTCTCCCTTTGACATCCAAATTCTCAGAAAAAGCTGTACATACTGTAGTCTCCACTTCACTATTCATTTACTTCTTCACCCTTTTTATACTGTCTTGATTCCCAAATACAAAGGCCTTTCTTTACCCTTTCTACAGAATTTATGTTAACAACCCTCTACCTTACCTTATAGACACTCTCTCCTCTAGGGTTTCACAACACAACTAATAGATTTTCCCCCCACCTCTATAGTTTACACCTCAGTTTCCTTTGGTGGATCATCATCCAAGTCGCATCTAACTGTTGGTATATCCCAGTGCTCTGTGCTGGTCCCCCCCTTCAATGAATCCTCATACTCTCAATGCTATTTTAATAGCTCCCCAGAGTTTAATCATCTTTATGCAGATCCAACAGTAGTCTTTCTCTATACCTGTATTATTAAATGCATACTGGAAATTTGCCACAATATGTCCCATATGTACCTCAAACTCAAGTCAAATATAAAACTGTTTCCTTCCAAACCCATTCCTTTTCCTAACTTCCCTATTTATGTTATGGCTCCTATCATCAGCCACTTTCTAGTTATCCAAATTGGAGTTATTCTTGACTCTTCATTCTCACTCACCATAATATTCAATCAGTTGCCAAATTTTATTGATTTACCTTCACATCTCACATCTGTCCCATTCTCTACATCTTCAACTTTATACCTAAACTTTTAAAATAATGTTAGTAAATATCTGTGTCTACAGTCTTTTACCTATTTAAGTCCTTGTCTATGCAACTGGTCAAGTGATATTCCTAAAGCACAGATCTTGCTGTGTGTCATGCCACTGCTCAATATGTCCCAGTAGTTCCCTACCGAATCACTAATATTAAGTAGAAACTAATATGTTTGACATTTAAAGTTTTTTACAATCTGGCTCCAGAATACCGTTCTAGACCCATTAGAAATATTCCCCTTCAAAAGAGTGACATTCTATTCAAACTGAACACTTGCATATCTACTGTCTGTACAATTTTGCATAGGTTGTCCCCTATACTTGAAAGGTACTCTTTTCCTCCAAGTTTTTGTAATCTTAAGCTTCCTTCAAAGCCCAACTAAAGATTTTTTTCTAAGTAATCATTATTTTGGAGACTCAGAGCTTCCCCCCCTTTCTTCCAAAGTTCAGTTTTTTCTTCAGAAGGGCATTAAGATCTAATCTAAAAGGTCTATTCCTGCTCACTGTCTGGGAAAATGTTGATTCCTCCTTATTGTCAAGACAGGTGATATGGAAATTAATGCCTCTTTGACCAAGATGAAGTGACTTATAAATCACATACCCCAGGACCCTCATTTTAATATAGTCTACCTCCCAGTGTGTTAACCAATCACAGTTTACTGGTCCCCCTTGGGAACAATCATTCTTCCAAGGATACATAAACTCTGTACCAGCAATCCCAAAAAGAGCTAGTTCTGAACTCTCTCTTACAGGGGTCCAGTTCCGGACTATAATTCCCATGCAATGCATGCACATCGCCTGCGTGAGAGAAATTAAAACATGTACACAACCTAATTTTGTCTCCTTCTCAGAACAATCTTTGCAAGGTTGACACCTCCTGTCCCTCTCTGGGAGGGATCCTCTCCTGATCCTTAACAAGGATCCATCCATCTGCTGTTCCTATCCAAAATGTAAATACTGGTGGACTAACTCAATAGGCTGTTTATCTAAGCACACATAATAATCAGAGCAATAGGCATTCTTCATATAACTGGTTCCTCTCATGTGATTTTGTTAGGCCAATTCTTCTGGAATGTGCCAAAACAGATTTTGCTTGATACAATCAACACAACTTTAGGACAGTTCCTGACCCATAGTAAGCCCTTATTGTTGTTATTCAGTTGTGTCTGATTCTTTGTGACCCCCTTTTGGGGTCTTCTTGGCAAAGATACTGGAGTGATTTACCATTTTCTTCTCCAGCTCATTTTACGAATGAGGAAACTGAGGGAAACAGTTAAGGGACTTGTCCAGGGTCAAAGAGGTAGTGACATTTGAACTCAGGAAGATGAGTCTTCTTGACTTCAGGACTGGCATTCCATCCACTGTGGCACCAAGCTGCCCTAGTAGGCACCTAAAAATTGTTTATTGATTGACTGATCATGCCTTGCCTAAAGATAATGACAAGAGGACCAATGAACAAAGTTGTTATGGTGGTTCTACCTATCAAGGAAACTTTGTAGGCTCTCCACATGTACATGCAAAGCACCTTATTAGAGGAAAGCTTTTAGGTCTCAATTTTGTTATACTGGGTCAAAAACTGTTTTGTAACCAGCAAACCATTTTTTACAAAAAATTTTAGAGAGGATGAAGAAAGCCCAAAGGTCAATAGTTGCTGATAGACTGTCTTCTTAGCCATTTTTGTTAATAGTGTATTCTTTCACCTTGTCTAGTCCTTTTTCCCTTTTTGAAATACCCTGAAAATTTGAAAACTATCTCACCAACTAGAACTTATTTCCTCTTTTCATATTTGGAAAGTCTAGTACTCTTTCTCAGTCTCTGTGTGCCATTTTCCCTTCTTTATATGGCATGTAGGAACTGAGGTATCTGGAATTTAAGTTTGGTATGTTCCCATTGTCAATCATGAGACTAAAATGTAGAAATGTTCCATTTTACAAGTTTGCTATTGTTCTAGTTTTATCCATAAATGCTGTCTGGATAATATTGCTTAGGCTCATTTTCCCCTTCCTCTATTTTTCAATGTTTCATAAGGTGACTGATACCATTCATAATATTCCATCATCCTCATGTTTTGAAAATGAGCTTGTATGTTAAACTGGTTTCCTTGTCTACCTTCTTCTCTGTCAGGAAGAAATTTTTGTTCGCTGCCTTTGAGCTTTTAGTCTCTTGGCTTCCTCTCTGTGAAGACTTTCTCATCAATTAAGAGTCACTAAGAAGATGATCAGAGTAAATTGCTTTACTTTTATTTCTCATTTGTTTTTAGAGTCAACAGTTTATTTTAATAGCTTATATTGGAGTGGAGAAAGGGATGCTACAGCAGTAAAGATGATTTCCCAACTTTCCCTTTTCTATATGAAAATTGCCATCATACATGTGTCTCTAATGTTTCATCAGTTTTTCTTACTTTGCAGGAGTTTAGGGAAGTGATTAGTGGAAAAGGTAAAATATTATCTGTTATCTGCACTCCCAGAGGTACACTTTGGGATCTTTGAGAACTGAAAGCACTGTTGAAGGAGGGAAGGAGGAAAAGGAGAAAAGAAAGACACTAATTCACCTCCATAGCTACGCTTGGAATTGTTCTTATAGAGACAAAAACTTGCCCTCATGGTCCTGGTTAGGCTCTGAGAAACTTTCCAAGGGCCGAGTAGCCTGTTTCTCTGCAAATGAGTTGGTTTTTGTTTTGTTTTTTTGTTTTTGTTTTTTTTGGGGGGGAGGGGAGAAGAGCTACATGTCAAAATAAAGAACAAAGGTATCAATGTTTGTTTCTGGCCTAAATTTCTGATTTAATTCTTAATTCTCCTGAGTCTACCTTTAGAACCTAAAATAAGACTATAGGTACAGTAAAAGGTGAATATTCATCCAGAGCTCTTACAATTTTTCTCAACATCCTTCCTATGACCACATTCACAGTTAAGTCACCAAGTATCAAGGTACATATAGACTTCATTTAGAAAAGCCTGTCAAATTCTTCAAAGGATTTCTCCATTTCCTGATCATTTGCAACAGATGCTAGTGCATATGCCAAAACTATCTACATAGAGGCTTTACCAGTTTCTTCAAACCCTACAAAAACAGATGATCAAATGTCCTAAGTGATCAAGTTTCTTGTTATGCTTGGGTGCATGATGGACTGAGATACTCTTCTATTTAACTAGAACTTCTTTATAAGAGTCTTTTGGTTTCATTTATGTGTTGATATGGTTCAGTTCTTCCAGTGGTAATAAATTCCTTGTTTGGATGAGGATCCTGAACTTAAAGCAACAACATTTAATGTTTTAAGAGCCTAAACTCTAAAAATTAGCACCCTCTGCCTACTTTTCCACCACTGTACCACAGAAACAGTAGAAGAGGGAACATATGGTTAAGAATCCTTTTGCATATTTCTCTGTTTCAAACATTCCCATGGTCACAGAATTAATTATATATTTAGCCAACCTGATGATAAATCTTTCCATTTTTCATGAGTCCTCAGGTATACAGACAATTTGCTGCCAAGATTGCACTGAAAGTCTTTTCAAATTGGTGGGATTTTCCAAAAGCATGTACTGGTACGGAATTGAAGAGTGCAGGGTCATGTAAAACTAAAATCAAACAATCTACTGGTATACCAGTTCTTGAATATATTTTTTAGCTAGCAAATAATTCTAACTTGTTCCAAATTTCATCTTGTTTTAAGACAGTATGAATTTGGTGATAAAATATATATTTTTGCCTGGGGACCAGTCTAGTTAAATCCAGAGAAATTCATCACTTACAGACTGGCCACCAGATGATATAGATAATTTTTTGGCCATAGCAACTCAGTATTTTATACTTGGGCACAGAAGAATTATGTGGAGGAAGACTCCATACCCCAAAACTATAGATCCTCAAAGTATGAAAAAATATTCAATACAGAAGAGGCCATATAGTATATTGGAAAGAGTAAGACTTAGAGCTGGGAGACAAGACTTAAATTCTGACTATGTTAACCAGTAATAAGGTCCTAAGCAGTTCCTTATATATAAAATGAGATTAGACTAGAAAATGGTGAAGGTCCTTCTCAGCTCCAAAATGCTAGGATTCTACTAATAAATACTTTGTGAGACATACCCATATAGGATAATCCTGGAAATGAGAGGAAAAAGTTAATAAATCAATCTGATAACATCAAATTAAAAGGAAATCACCAAATTATAAGAGAATATAGTATTGTAGAGAAGTAGTATGGTATAGTACATACAGTTGAACTTGGAATTAAGAAAGCCTGAGATCAGGTATGTAATGACAATCATCCTAGCATACCTAGGATGGCTGCTAGCACAGGTTCTTTGATCTGCTTTTCTAAAGAAAAGCAACTCAAAAAGGGTCAACAATCTTACTTTAATCAAACATATATATCATTTACTTAGTTCTGGGGAAAAAGTCAGCACCCTGAACTTTAGAGAAAACACAAACAGAAATTACAAGAAGAAATAATCACATAAAGACCAATAGACAAGGCTTCTAACCATTTGGCCAAATAATACATACATCACAGACAGATCCAACTGTCTGACCATTACATACATAAATAGTTACCAGAGAGAGAAGCACCAACATCTGGGTTTTCAAAGCCAAGTGGGGGGCTCCTTAAGAGCTACTCTGTGTCTCACCTTGGTTAATCACTCAAACACTCTTCCCATGAATAAGCCCCAAAGCAAAATGCTAACCTCAAAGTATATATACACTTCTTCAGGGTCAGAGGGCATCACAACCCTTGTGTACCACTGCCTAATTACAAAGTAACAAAAGTTGGGGGCCTTCATGGAAAACAAGCCTTCCCTAATCAAGCTTCTCTTGTTGGGCTCCACACGAGGCCTATTAATGGGTGGGGAAGATCTTCAACTCCCATTAACATTACAAGGTCCCACCTTTGACACATACTCATTATTCTAGGCATGTTACTTAAATTTTCAATCACCCAGGCAACACACTTAAGATTCCAAGTAGTAGAAAAAGATGCTATTATGCTGTGAGAGAAGTGGCTCCTCACAAGCTACTCTCTAAATTAATGAAAGCAAATATCCCCTTGCTATCCCCCAAACAGTTTTACAACGGAATGTTTTAGAACCTACTATAAAAGAGCTGATTCTCAAAAAACATTCATAAATAAAATCAATCAGAAAAGAATAAAAAAATCGACATGGAAAAAACTCAACCTTGCTGGAGTTGCTTGGTAAGATCCTTGAGATTTGAAGCATGTTTACGTCTTTGGGTAACTAATTCATCCTTCAGTTCTTCTACTTGAGTATTTAACGCTTTTAATTCTATTTGTCTAGAAGTCAGCTGGGCCTGCAAAGCGTGGCTTTCGCTCTTCCGAAGTTCTTCCTCTTTCAATAACCTACTTTCCTGAACATAAAGCAAAGGTGAAATACAAGTGATCGGTTATCGTGATGCTTCTCTTACTATCGGTGCTAGTGGTTTTTCCACTGTTAAAAACTGTAAACTTCTTGAAAATTAAAGTTTTTTTCTCCTACTGTATTTCATTTTTGACCACTTCTAATATAACACTATGCACAAAGATGGTAATCTCAAAGATTCCAGTTTTTTACTCTAATTCACTATTGACTAGAGAAATGCAAATTAAAACAATTGTGAGGTACTACCTCATACCTATTAAGCTGGTTATAATAGGACAGAAAAAGTAAATGACAAATGTTGGAGGGGATGTGGGAAAGAGACATTAATATACTGTTGCTGGAGTTATGAAATGACTCAACCATTCTTCACAGCAACTTGCAACTATGCCTAAAGGGCTATAAAACCATGCATACCTTTAGACCTAGCAATACCACTACTAGGTCTGTATCCCAAAAGAGATAAAAAACCAAAAAGAGAAAAAAAACCAAAAAACCTATATATGCAAATATTTATAGCAGCTCTTTTCTGGGGAGAAAAAATTAGAAAATGAGAGGATGCCCATCGATTGGGGAATGGCTGAACAAACTGTGGTATGTGATTACAATGGAATCCTACTATACTTTAAGAAATGATGAGCAGGATGCTCTCAGAAAAACCTGGAAAGACATACATGAGTTGATGCAACGTGAAATGTACTCTGTACAAAGTAATAGTAATATTGTATGACAATCAGCAGTGAATGACTTAGCTACTCTCAGCAATACAACAATCCAAGACAACTCTGAAGGACTTATGAAAGATTTAGGACTTAGGAAAAATGCTATCCATCTCCAAACAAGGAAGTGATGTTGTCTGAACAGAGACTAAAGCATACTTATATTTACTTTATTTTTCTTGAGTTTTTTTGGTCTATGTTTTCTTTCACAACATGACTATTACGGAAATATTTCCATGACTACACACATATAAACTGTATCAAATTGCTTACCTTCTCAATGAGGGGAGGAAGAAAGAGAGAGAATTTGAAACTCAAAGTTTTAAAACCAAACGTTTTAAAACTAGGTGGCAAGAGTCCTTTCGAGGGGCTGGAGAGAAACTCTTGGGGCAGCCAGGTACCACAGCAAGTAAGAGCACCGGCCCCAGTGTCAGGATAACCTGGGGATCAAATCCGGGCTCAGACACTCAGCACCCACCCAGAAAAACCTGGCTGTGTAACCTTGAGCAAGTTACTGAACCCCAATTGCTTTAAAAAAAAAAAAAACTAGGTGGCAGTGAATACAGCACAGGCCCTGGAGTCAGGAGGACCTGAATTCAAATCTGGACTCAGACACTTAACACTTACTAGCCGTGTGAACTTGGGCAGGTCACTTAACTCCAATTGCCCTGTCTTCCCCCCTCCAAAAAAGTAAAAAACCCCAAACAAAACAAAACAAAAAACAAACATTAAAAATTGTTTTTATGTGTAATTGGAGAAAAATAAAATACTAAATAAATTTTTTTAAAAAGAACTTCAAATTTTTAAAAGAAACAATTCATAGGGTGCAGGTAGGTGGTGCAGTGAATAGAGCACTGACCCTGGAGTCAGGAGGACCTGAGTTCAAATCTGGCCTCAGACACAACACAAAACTAGCTGTGTGACTTAACCCCAATTGCTTTGCCTTCCCTTCTCCAAAAAAAAAAGCAAAAAAAAGAAGAAAAAAGAAAATTCATAAAAACTCTCTAGTGCTGTAAAATATCAGATTTTTAGAACAGGGAACTAATGTGCAGACTTAAATAACATAAAGCATATAATTAATCTAGAAAGGACTGAAAAATCTTAACGTTATTTTCTCTTAAAAAAAATGGAACTTCCCTCCCCCAGTGTGGTTTTGCAGGAAGTTAAAGGGAAGTCAAACAAACAAATAAATGAAAGAATGGATAAACAAATAAATGAAAAAAACACATAGTTCAAAATAAATGGCAAGTATATGATCTTAACAGATCTTAAAACAGAACATTAATGCTGACTTATCAATCCCTTTTCTATTGTTCATTATCTTGGCTTAAAAATTAACTTTATACTTACCAAATCAGTATTAGTCTGTCTCATGTGTTCACAATGACTCTGTAATTGACTTTCGCTACAGGAGAGTTTATCAAATTGTGACTGTAAAGAATTAGATTCAGATTGAAGTTGGGCATTTTTACTAGTTAATTTTTCTGTAAATAACAACAGCTCAGATTCTCTTTTTCTGCTGCCTTCAATGTCTTTTTGTAGGTCATTAATCAAAGAATTCAGACTTCCCACTTCTTCAGACAAGTTTTCAATTTCTTGTTTACCTCTAAAAAAAAAAAAGTGCCATTAATGAAAAAATGTACAAAGACTGCTGAAAGCCACTGAATCATCTTAAAATTTTTATCCAACATAGAGCTCTATCAAGGCCAAATAATAAACCAATCAGTTTTTCAGATATTCTTAAGGAAAAGATTATCCACTTATACTTGTATTAAAAAGATAAGGAATGGATAAAAATATAAAAACATGCTCCCATAAAAATAACTACTATAATCATTACCTAAAAATACAATTTTCATCTTAGTTTTGGGGGGCAGAACATTGGATCTCAAGTCAGGAAGAAATGAGTTCAAATATGGGTTCAAACATTTACAAATTTTATGTCTTTGGGCAAGTTATTAACTTCTGTCTGCCCCTCATTTGTAAAATGAGGATGATAATAATAGTGCCTACCTTCCAGGGTTGCTGTGAGGACCACATGACAAAACATGTAAAGCACTTTGCAAACTTTAAAATGCTACATAAATGCTAGCTATTATTATTACTATATAAAAACTACAAGAAATTTCTAAAACACTCTCCTACAAGAATTCAAATGAAGGCAGGAATTTTAGAAATCATTTTGACTTATGCAACCTCACAGTAAGGAAAAGTTGATATAACAAAGGGATAGACATGGAAAACACCGACGAATCTATAAATGTTACAAATTAAAATTTAACGGATACTCATTTTAAGTAGACATATGTTGTTTCCGAAAATTCTCATTTCACGTCATTTCTATTCAATAATTAATATAAAATATATCCTACAAATACAAATGAAAGTTTCTTATCTAATACCTTTGAAGCTGGTCCTGTAACTGCTCTACAATTTTAACTCTATCCAACAAATTTTGAATTTCAGCTTTTTGGCGATTAATAATCTCTTTATATTTGGATAATTCATCTTCTGTTCTTAACCGTTCATCTTCTAGACACTTCACCTGCCAAATAAGCATATTATATAATATTCTTTTGTTTCTTATAAAAATTCATTGTAGTGACTATATACTAGTATTCTATAAATCCTCAAAACAGTGTGGTATAGTTGTGAAAAAGAAAACAAAAGGAGGAAAGAGATCAGGACTCTGATCCATTTCTATCACTAAGTATTACCTGTGTCATTTTTTTAGGCAAATCACTCAGTACCTATAGCACAAAATACTTGCCCTACTCAAAGAATTCTACAATGAGACTCAAATAACATAAGATGAAAATACTTTGAAGTTACAAAGTGCTATATAGATCCAAGAGAGAATATTTTGAAAGGGTACATTAATTTTGAAAAGGATAATAGCATTAATAATGTATTTTACAATAAATAGGATGCATATTGGAGGAAAAAAGTTAAAATTATTTTTTAAATGAAGTAATAAAGATAATATATATGGATATGTGAGACTATTAGAAATTAAAGTGGTATTAAAATATCCAGGGGAATTGCAGGGAAGGGTCTTTCTAGTCTTAATGATAATCTTTCCTTACAACTATTAAGGGCTTAAGTACCTTACCAGCTGATTAGCTATCAATGACTGTTTCTAAGAGAAATACCTAAAACCAAATCATTAATATTATATATTGTCTTAAGTGGGTTTTGAAATGGGTATAATATTCTAAAACACACTAACAGCAAAAACTTTAAATATGCACAGAAGGGGAAATTCTGCCATAAAATTATGTCTCCCCAATTCCAGCTTCTCCTCCAACCTACTACTTACAGGGGTGGGGAACCTGTGGCCTTGAGACAAAACAATCAAACAAACAAGCAAACAATTGAGATTCCTGGTCAAAATTTAAAATGTTACTTTATTCTCTCTTGGCCCCAATGATAACTAACGCAATAATTACCTTTGTTCTTAGAGTTCGTAGCTCATCCATACCCTCCTTAAATGTCCTCTTCAAATCTTCTAGTTCTTTTATTTTGGCATGATGCATCTTGTAAAATTTTAAAAAGGAGATCACAATATAATGTTATCCATCACGAATCAACTTACTTGCCCCAAACACTTTGCCTGTTCTTTGCAGTGGGCAGAAACCATTTTTGCAAAGGAAGCTGTCCTGACTTTCTGCATTTGTTATATGGTAGAAGGTTATGTACAGAACATAAGTATTCACCTCTAGCTGATCAGATTTTTCCTGCATTTGTTTTTCTAGTTCTCCTTTTGTGACTTTGAGCTTTGCATCTAGCTCATTTGATTTAATTTCTTCTGACTCCTGGTAGAAGAGAATGAAAAGAAAAAACAAGAAATTTAATTTTTAAGTTTCATGCTTTCAAAAGTATAAAAAGCTTTGCCATTATATTTTGTCATCTGTTAAATCCTTTAACCAATGTTTTACTTTACTACAGCTACTAAGCACACTATAAAATTTAACTAACATAGTGATTATTCTACAAGATATCATTAAGCGGAATTTTTACAGAATTTAGGATTTACATTATACTTTATAGATATCTCATTGAATCTTTGTAACAGCCCTGTGAAGTCGGTGTTATTACCCCCATTTTATTGATAAGTAAGTCTGAAAGAGGTTAAGTGACTTGCCAAGGGTCACACACAGTTTACGAAGAGGTTAGAAGTAGGATTGAAAACCCCAGATCTCTGCTTCCAAGTTGAATGCTCTTTTCACTCTAACACTACATGGAAATACTTCAGATCAGCACTCAAACATTTGTATGAAATTTTTAGGTTAAAAAAATTGTTTTAAAGAATTTTGTACATGCTTCCTCCAATTTTTTCTCTAACATCCTGTAGTGTTCATAGCTTGTTTAAAGTTTTCTCTTCCCAAGAATATTCCCAAAGTGCAACTTTATATTCTAGGAACATTAACATAAAGAATAGCCTATTTTAATGGAAAATGCCTAAAAAAATACATTCAATATACAAGCACAGAAAGCTTTAAAAAAAAAAGGAAAGAATATTGTTAATTTTCTTTATTTGGCTAGTTAAAAAATAATACTTACTTGATAAGCTTTTATCATTTCTTGG
Source organism: Petaurus breviceps papuanus (assembly GCF_028583685.1). Classification (NCBI taxonomy): domain Eukaryota; kingdom Metazoa; phylum Chordata; class Mammalia; order Diprotodontia; family Petauridae; genus Petaurus; species Petaurus breviceps. The sequence continues at coordinate 89,823,160 of NW_027186296.1, forward strand.
CAATTTTTCCGTATTTGATCTGCCTCTTCTTTGGACTGAGTTAATTTTATTGTTGTTTCTTTAAGTTTATCTTTGGTTTCCTGAAATGAAAAAAGACAAAACAAACAAAAATAATGGTAATAAAGTTAACTGAGAAAGCACTGAACAAAAGTTGGGAGGCCTACATTTTAGCCCCGTCAAGTTCTACCATATTTTATTAGCTTTGTGACCCTAAGAAAGTCAATTAACCTGTCTGGGTATCTATTTCCTTGTCTAGGGGCTAGATCAGATAATCCTAAAAACTCATCCAGTTCTAATATTACATTATTCTAATGTTTAATTTCACAAAGATTTCAATTAAAATTGGAATTATATTTATACATTCAAAAGTTAATTTGTGAATTATACCATTCATTTAAGAGCTTTGTCCTTAATTCTGACCTTTTGAAATGTGATGGCTAAGTGTAATCTAAAATAAAACAGTAAAACTCACAAGTGAAACACTGGATTTCTACTTCAAAATGCACACTGAAAACCAATTTTTAATAACTGCTACCAGAAAACTGTCACCAAGTTTTAAGTGGTCAAAGTTCAATAACTGTGCTTCTGATTAAGAGAGGTCTTACCAGAAAATGGATTATTTTAAGTAGCAAATGCATCTGGTGTCAAAATATCCATTGGAAATTTTGCATAAAATAATTCTAAGACGAAACTGATTCTATTTTAATCCAACTGCTTTAAACAGTTTTTCTTCACTGACCAACAACATTACTGATATTTATCAGGTTCTGCTATCTGATTATAAATTAGAAGCTTAGTGTTTTTAATAATTTTATAATAAATTTGAAGATTTATTGAAATAGTTATTTTTTTAAACATTTGTCTTTAATATTAAGGATAGAGAAAACATTTAAAGCTTAATTTTTTTAAGGAAATCATGTTGGGTGGAATGTAATATTCTAGATAATTTAATATGAAAAATCTCCAAATAGCTTTCCATATACACATATAGCTATATAATGTCTAATATGCCATGACATTAGCTTTTTAGCATCATTACTCATTACTGTATTCTAGGGCAAAATATATTAGACTATTATTCCATCACATTATCATACTAACCTTGTGAGAATCCATTTCTGTTTTTAATTTGTTTTGTGCCCATTTTACTTTGATGATGTGAGAGTTGACATCTTCCTTCAATTTCTCAATTTCTCTGCTCATTCTAGTGGCATCACTTTCCTAAAACATAATGCTATTAGTTTTCACTTATCTATTTAAAGCAATCAATTAATTACCATATATTTTACATATACATAAAGATCAACCATAGAAATGTTCCTAGAGTAATTATTTTGAGTTATCCTAACTCAGGTATTTTTAACCTTTTAGGTGTCATGGATCCCTTAGGCAGTCTAGAAAAGCCTATGGAACCCCTCTTGAAGTATGCCTTTAAACACATAAAATATATTTGGCTAGCTATATTAAGATATGGTTCTAAAATTAAATTTTTTTTAAAGTTCATGGATCTTACTTTGAGAATTCCTGCTCTAACTTGTCAGTAAATAGCAAAATAAAATTAAAATCTTTCAATGAGCTTTAATGAATTTAGTTTTAGGTCAAGATGGATCAGGATTGCTTATAAGTTAAAATTATTAAAATGAAGCTGAATGAAAGAAGTGGGGAGATAACTCTTAGCTGAGAAATTCTCAGATTATACCAGGAATTCCTTTATTATGAATTCTTTTAAAATTCCTTTAGCCTGGGGCGGCTAGGTGGCGCAATGAATAGAGCACAGGCCCTGGAGTCAGGAGGACCTGAGTTCAAATTTGACCTCAGACACTTAACACAAAAACTAGCCATGTGACCTTGGGCAAGTCACTTAACCCCAACTGCCCTCCAAAAAGCAAAAAAAAAAAAAAATTCCTTTAGCCTTTTTATAAGGGTTAGTAATTTTTGCTGCCTAATCCACTCAAAATATCTCCTAAAAATTTCAGAGTCTAAATTTTCTTTATATATTAAAATAAAATTCTACTTGCACTTTGACACCCCTTTAAGAAATTGCCCCTGGGTCCTGGAAAGCTGTCAATCAGCTGCTACTTCTACCTACTCTTAAAAAGCTGTAAAGGGCTTTAAGTATGGGCTATTTGCTCACTCTATGAATAAGTTTTGTTATCAGATGAGCAGGCTAGCCAAGTTAAAAAAAAGACTCCTCACTGGAAGAAGCTGATCACAGGGAGACAAATGTTTTTGGCCATAGCAATTCATAAAACTACCTGCAGTAGTATTGAGTGCACGATCTCAGGTTTAAGTATGGAGAATTATAAAAAATAACTAAGTTAACCCACAAGAGGGCAGCAAAATTTCCAAATTAGAAAACTAGAATTACTGACATTTAAATTCACTATTTATGCTGAACGTATGTGCATGTCACATCTTTCTATTTCTTTCCAATTATAAAAAGTTAAAATGACATATGAAATGAATTTGCTAGAATTTCTGTGAACAATTGGTCGCATTTCTTAACTAAAACTTATCTAGTTAAAGCAAACATCATAATTACTGCATGGGTTGTAATGATCTTCTTGTTAGTCTTTCCTGTGAAACTGCATTATTATAAAATGAGGCCATATTTTGGCACATTAGTAATGAAATCCTTTTCTAAGGCATTCAAGGATCAACAAAATGCTGAAAATGGCTAAAATGCTCTTTAGTAAGGCTGTGGTCTAATTAAATAAATTCTCAAAGTAAGTCACATATGAATGATATTATTTATATCCCTATAAATGATTGAATTGGAAGTTTTACCTTGGAATACAAATAAAAATGTACAACATTAATAATCATAGGTAAAAAAACCTCTAAGAAAGAAATAGTTATTTTATGGATAAAATTTATCAGTATTTTATACTATCACATCAAAATCACTATGGACAAGATTAGAATGCTAGCTTAGTAAAAATGCAAATTTGAGAAAACAGGCTGATAGAAAACATTCAAGTTTTTTAAACTGCTAAATTTTGATTATATTAATTATATAAAAGTAGAAAACAGTGAAGTTCTTATCTAACATACAAAAACACGCTACCTTTGTTTCATAAAGCTGGTGTAGTCTTCCTTTTTCTTGAGAAAGCTGTTTGACTTTGTTGATATGCTTCTCAATTTCTTTATTTGCATCTCTGAGTTTTCTCTCAAGTCCCTCCTTTTCCTTTCTAAGATCTAAAGATTCCTTTTCACCTCTGACATACTTCATCACCATTGTTTCCTTTTCTTGGCGAGCCTCTTCACATTTCTTGTTTGCCTTTATTTTAATATTATTTTGAATTAAAAGGTAGTTTTTACATTAGACATTTTCATTTACCTTTTATTTACTAACAGAAAGTAAGAAAACAAGGCTAAATATTTTGAATTATACCAAAGTTTTTACTTTGATATAAAAAAGTCCTAAAAACCTCAACACCATATCTAGCTACCTGTTTTACCATTACATTGCCAAAATATTTCTCAGTTCTTTGGTATTGCAGTTTTCCCCAACATTCCTGACATGAAGATATTTATAACAAATTATTTAAATGGCAATTTCAACAGAAAAAAGTGATAATATGTATTTTCTCCCTTTGCCATTCCTAGTACCTCTACCTGAAGAGCTAATATATTATTCTTTAAATTTATATTAATATCTTTTGTTTTCATATTCCCTTTATTTCCAAATTAATCCTTCCCTCCTCCAAAACCCGGAGAACAAATCTCTTGTAATAAAGAATAAAAAAGAGAAAAAACAGCAGTTTGGCAAAAGTGGTGTCATCAGCTGACTTTAACAGTATATGCAGTGTTCCATACTCCTTGTCTCCCACCCTCCACAAAGGAAAAGACAGGTACTTTTTTTCATTTTTCTTTAATCCTGCAATTTATTTTTAGAGGTATGTGTATGCTTGAAATGCAGCCTGTAACACTTACTGCCTGTAATTCCCAAGGACCTGGATCAGGGTTTTGAGAGGTAGAAAGGATTAATTTGAAAATTAAGGGAATGTAAAAACAAAAGATTATTAATAAGATGGGTTGGGAACTGCTTAAATAGATGGAATTTCTGTACCAGGGGTTCCCCACTCTACCAAAATCACATATTCTTCATGAATTCACATGTACTTTAATAGCAACTTGATTGAATGTGTGAAAAATACCCATTAATATTAACTAAGTTTGTTCATTTAACAGCCTCTGTTTCCTTATTTATAAAGTGAGGGAACTTAATTAAGTCATTTCTAAGGTCTCTTCCGACTCTGATTCTGTATTCATTTAGGTGAGTTCCACATTTAAAAGTTGTAGACATTGGGGCTAGAACTTTTATACTTAGGTCACCAGTCCTCCTTTAAAACAAACCCATTCCTTCGCAATTTTTAACTTGGGAGTTAAGATAGGGCATTCATTTTGTCTACTATAAAGGCTAATGGGGTGGTTAGGTGGTGCAGTGAACAGAGCACTGGCCCTGGAGTCAGGAAGACCTGAGTTCCAATCTGGCCTCAGACACTTAACACTCACTAGCTGTGTGACCCTGGGCAAGTCACTTAACCTCAATTGCCTTGCCTTCCTCCCTCAAAAAACAAAAACAAAACAAATAAATAAATAATAAAGGCTAAAGCAAACTTAATGGATTTTTAGGGTAGTGTGAGATAAACAATAAGCATGGAATCAGAGAATGAGGGGAATGGAGTAACATAAAAGAACATTGATATCTTGGTTTTGTTATATTGGTAGTGTAACCTGTGTGACCTTGGAGCCACCTATTACATCTATAATATAAATAATAATAATAGTAATATAACAATTCATGATAATAGTTATTATTATTATAGTTAACATTTTACATATCACTTTAAGGTTTGAAAAGCATTATATATAACATAAATAATACATAGAATACACACACACAACACACACATACACACATATACAGACACACAATTTGATCCTCACACACCTTATGAGATTAAGTGTTATGATTATCCCCATTTCACACATGAAGAACTGAGAATCAGAGCAGTTAAATGGTTTATCTAGGATCACACAACCAGTAGGAATTGAACTCAGGTCTTCCTGATTCCAAATCTAATGTTTCATGAGGCCAGATGCTAGATCTCTTAAGATCCCTCCTTCTTGTTTTAAATTCTATGATATGAAGAATAGGTTTAACCTATTATGAATAGGAAACTATGCAGTTAATCTGACAAAGAAAATCTGACAAAATTCTGAAAATAATTGATTTATTTTAACCTCAGAACACTAAGGATATCTGACTACTATCTCAATTTTTCACTAAAAATGAAAATCTGAGAAATTTTTTACTATAGGAATATCTTTTATTTTATAATGGAATTCAATCAAGGGAATTAGGACTTGCATTTTGTACATTTATTTTATAGTCAATTTTGCTTAAAATCTTAAAAAGTTTTATCTTTTGCTTTATAAAATGGATACTTTAAACAATAAAATAATGACTTAAAATTCAGTGTGACTAGTAAATTAAATATGTGACTGTTCCAAATATATGTTTATAGCGTGAAGAAAAAGAATCAGATATCTAGGGGGCTTTGAGAAGTGTTGTGTGATTTGACCAGATGAGACTCTGGGCAGCCGTTGAGAGCTGCCATCCCCGCCATCCTCCTCCCCGCCCCGTGGGCTTTCAAAACCCAGGTGTTGATGCTTCCCTTTCTGGTAACTGTGATTTGGTATGGATGTAATGGTTGGACAGTTTGGAAGCCTGTCTGTTTGATCTGTTTCTGTCTTATAATTTCTGTCTGTATACTCTGAAGCTCAGGGTGCTGACCTTTTCCCCCTGAACTAGGTAAACGATATGTGTTTGACTGATTAAAGTAAGCTTGTTACCCCCCCCCCCCACAAAAAATCAGATACCTATATCATTCAATCCACCAACATTTATTAGGCACCTAATATGTACTAGGCACCGTGAACAGCAGAGGATTCAAATTAACAAACAACTCTTCCTCTCCAGGAGCTTACACTCTAATGGGGGGGAGCCAATAAATAGAAAAGTATCTACAGTATGAAAATTTAAAAAGAATAATTATGAGGTGGTGTTTTACAATGTTACAAAGTAGGACACTAGCCATTGAGGATGGGGGTCAAGAAATGATTCATGTAAAAGGGGTTGCTTAAGTTTTATACTGAAAGACAAAGATTCTTTGAAGTTTCAACTATGGAAGGAAAGTAGTCTAAGCCTGGGGTATGGTCAGGAAGAAGACAAGGAAAAATGAGATAAGAACAGATTCCACTGATCAGGAGATAGGCAGTATCGTCCACTGCTAATTTGGGGCTAGGTTCTGAAGGAATTTAAAAGAGGAATTCAATATTTGATCCAACAGAAAATAAAGCATCACTGGCAGTTGACATGGTCAGACCCACATATAAGGAAGATCCCTTTGGCAGGTGTGTGAAGGACAGAATGGAATCAGTTGAAATAAACACAAGGAGACCAGTTATAAGGCTGTTGCAATGAGCCATGTGAGAAGCAGATACCTGGAAAAAGTGGTGGCTGTGTGAAGAATCTGTGGGAAAATTTGGCAACTAATTAGAGATGTGGTTAGGAAGGAAGACTGAGTAGTGAAAAATGATACTATGGTTAGGAACCTGAGACTGAAAGAATGATGCTTTCTTTGACAGAAATAGTAAGTTTGATAGATGGGCAGGTCTACTGGGAAGATAAAAGTTCTATTTTGGACTTGCGGAATTTGAGATAAACATAATAAAGTTACTCTTCAGGTTTCTATTTCCTTACACTGTCACAAAAAGTGTTTAGAGTAAACCCCAAATCAAACTAAGTAAATAAAAATACCAATTTTCAAAATTGAAGTATTAGGTCACTATCAGCTTTACAAATGGAGTTATGTTACAACACAAAAAAACTGATTTCCAAGTAACTTTTCAGGGACAATTTTAAAAAGGTGTATGACATTGATTTTAGGCCCCTTGAGGAACAGGGACTGCTCTACTTCTTTTTAGCCACCTGACAAATAGTAGGCACTTAATAAATGCTTGCTGAATGATTGATAATGGCATAATGATCATTTTCAAGCACCCATAGAAAATTCTTTCAGTTATATCACAGATTTACTTCACAAAGTATCTAGCATATTTCAAAGCTACCTCTACCCCTAAATACAAAGTAAATGAAAAAATCATGTGAAAATGCACTGTAATTGAACATTCCCCTAAATTAAATATATATCTTAGATTACTAAACTTTTGGATATTCATCATCTGACAGATTATGGAATAACTTACCAGGGAAGTCACAAAGGAAAGTAATTCAATCATAGTCCGGAAGATATTTTGGAACTGAAGAAACTATTTCAGTGACCTGCTGCATTATATGCTCCTTTGTCTTCCCACCTTGACAATGACCTACCTGTAAATACTTGCCAGAGGAAGAAAAGGAATGTCTATCTCTCTTTCTGCTTATTACAGAAGATTATGGATTGCTAGAAAGGATGAAAGAAATCACTCAAGAAAGAACCCAGCCATAAAAAAAAGTAAGAATCAAAAAAAGTCAAAATTACTGCTAAGAGTTTAAGACATATAGAAAAAAGAATAAATTGGGGCGGCCAGGTGGCACAATGAGTAAGAGTGTCGGCCCCAGAGCTGGGAGACCTAGGATCGAATCCGGGCTCAGATATTTAGCACCACACCCAGAAATAACTGGCCGTGTAACCTTGAGCAAGTTACTTAACCTCTATTGCTTTAAAAAAAAAAAAAGAAGAAGAAATTATGCTATTAGATCTATACAATAGAAAGAAGCAATATCCCACGTTCCACAGAACAATAAGGAAGACTCATGGGCAGGAATCCCTGCAACTAAACTTGATAAGAAGATATACTACTGATCTGTTTTTATTCCTTGGTGAAGTGTCACTAAAAGGAATATGTCTATATACAGACAAATTCTCCATTTTTCATCAGTAGCTCTGCTTGGGTCCCATGGAACATCACGCTTCCCCTAGACATGTGGAATTTGGGGTAAACATAATAAAGTTACTCTAATCATCTGACATCTTAATACTGTGCTGATCAACTACTTTTTTAAACTCAATACCTTTTCAACTCCCCCAGCTGCCTCTTCCCTTTGACTGGAGGGCTAAAGAACGGAGCAATAAATTCCTTCCAAAGCCTTCCTTTATAGAGGGCTCAGATCAGAACTTTCCAGATCAGCAGTTCTATTTTGTTCTGATTCTATGAAACATGAAGCCCCTGCTAACTCTTCCCTTTACCACACTTTTCAGTTTATTTTTTGTGTACTGTCTTCCCTTATTAGACTGTGGGATCCTTGGAATAAGGGACCAGTTTCCCCTTTTATTTATATTCTCAGCGCTTGGCACAGTGCTTGGAAGATAGTGGGTGCTTAATAAACGTTTACTGATTGAATTACATAAAAACTATTATAGCTAAATATAAATGTGATATTTTCCTAGAATTTCCAACTGATAAAGTGATGTGAAGCCTTCTAATACTGATCAAATCAAACCAACAAAACCAACTTCTGTTATTTCAAGTAGTAATGAATGTATAGTAACAAGAAACAAACTGAACCTCTAGGGATATGAGTCCATGTTGGCAAACTGAAGGACTTCAGAACACAGGTAGTTCTTGACGCTTTTCTTTCAGTCAAGGATTGGGACTTTGGGAAAGAAAGGAATACATGAAAAATGAAGAGCTAACTAAAGAAATGGTCTCAAAAGAATAGATTTTAGACTTTTAGATCATAGTTTATGATCTGAGAACACTGTGCTCCTGTCAAGAGACAGACAACATCTCATAAAGTACAAGGAACAGTGTTGAGAGACATATAACAAAAATATAAATAGATAACAAGGCCCTAAAAAGACCTGCAGGAAGGTTAATATCCTGGATGAGCTAAAACTAACAAAAAATGCCAAGGACTTGGTTAAGGCTATTTAAAGTTAAATGAGAGGAGAAAAAAAAGAAAAAGAAATAGAGATCCACTACTTGGAACAAATAGTGCAATGTTAAATGATAAAGGGAAAGGAAAATTTATTAACTCCTATTTTGCTTTCGTCTTGATATAACTACAGTTAAATAACTATAAAAAAAATTAAATTGCTGTCAAAGATAAATGAGATGGTAAGAATGCATCCAGAGGTTTTAAAATGAGTTCAAGTCTCCAGTCTCAGACAAACATCTTAAGGTACCGTATATGTCATCTGGAACCATGGATGATAACCTTTAAGAAATAATAGAGAATGGAAGATACGCCAGAAAAATAGAGACAAAACCTTTTTTTCCCTTTTTGATTCCATTTCCAGAATGTTTAGACTAACCATTTTATTGTGAATTCCTAAGAAAACACTAGGGTGAGTTATTAAACAGGTTTGTTACCACTTAGAAAAGGAAGGTGTAATTTACTAAGACAAAGGACAGCAAGATAGGAAAGGGTCTAAAACCAATATTACGTAAGAAGTAACTAGGTGGTACAGCAGATAGAGTGCCAGACCTGGAGTCAGGAAGACTTATCTTTCTTATTTCAAATCTGACCTCAGAAATTTACTAGCTGGGAAATGCTATTTGCCTCAGTTTCCTCATCTGTAAAACAACTGGAGAGGAAAATAGCAAAATACTCTAGTATCTTTGCCAAGAAAACCCCAAAATGAGGTCATCAAGAGTTGGATACAACTGAAATGACTCAACAAGAAGCATGGAATGGGGCAGCTAGGTGGCATAGTGAATAGAGCACCAGCCCTGGAGTCAGGAGGACCTGAGTTCGGATCTAACCTCAGACACTTAATACACACACACACACACACACACACACACACACACACACACAAACTAGCCATGTGACCTTGGGCAAGTTATTTAACCCCAACTACTCTCCAAAAGAAAGCAAAAAAAAAAAAAAATTAAGAAGAAGCATGGAAAAAGAGGAAAAGGAAGGACAAAACAGTTCTCTTCAAATTTTTGAAGCACTGTCATGTAGAAGGGAAATCTAATGCATGTAGATCCAAAGGATAGTAGTTGTAGGCAGGCAGATTTTGGTAAAGAACATGTAAATAATTCAAGCTAAAAACAGATTACCTCAAACTCCTCAACCCGGGAAGTGTTCAAGATGAAATTGGAGAATAGTAGTTAAATTAGAATTAAGGATAGAGGGAATAATCTCCTATGAGTATATAACTTACTACAACTTTTAAAGATATAGCTCCAAATTGGAACAGAATCAAAATAATATCAAGAATTCTAGAACTAGTAAGACAGACTAGGCTTTGCTTTAGAATAGTGTTCATCTGTTAATATCCTCTAAGCTGGCTTCACAAAAAAGTAATGTTTATGTAATACACAGAACAAGTAGTCAATTATTTAAATATATCAATGAATTCTTTATTTTTTTCTTATACACTATTGATACTCTTGTTCTAAAGATTTTAATTTACTTAAAAAGCATACTCACCAGCATATCAGATTGATAACAATAATGATATGAAATTACCTGCTCCATTCGAAAAGCCATTTCTTTATGTAATTGCTGAATTGCATTTTTGGCTGCAGTATCTTGTGTTACAAGTTTTTCTTTGGAAATGTTAATGTCTTTATTGAGTTCCTCTATTCTTGTTTCTAACTGTAAAGCAAATATTTCCAGATTATTCTTACATAAAGTTTTTTTTTAACTACATATTTAAACAAATGAATATGAAATTATGTTATGCAGGAAAAACTACACTAAATAGTCAAGATGTAAAAAATAAAATTAAAGTACTGCAATATTATTAGTTTGTACTTTCTGAGACTCAGTTTCTTCATCTGTGAAATGGGGATAAAGTATCTCTATTGTACCTCAGATGGTATTGTGAGGCTCAAATGAGAAGGTAGGTAAAGCACTCTGTAAACCTCAGTAAACCTCCAAGTATTATATAAATATCAGTCACCTTTGTTATAGGAATATAAATTTTTAAGATCTTCCTTGCCCCTAGGTTAAGTGTACCTGGAGCCTGTGGCAGGAGGCTTGTTTTTCAAGAACACCTACACCTTGGTGCTTTGTGATTGGGCAGTGGGTCAAGAGGGCTGTTACATTCTCTGACCCAGGAGAAAGCTATATAATCCCTGATGTGAGACTTTGTTTTGGGGCTCACTTTGAGAAGTGTTGTGTGATTTGACCAGATGAGACTCTGGGCAGTTGTTGAGAGCCCCCCGGCTTTGAAAAACCCAGATGTTGATGCTTCCCTCTCTGGTAACTGTGATTTGGTATGGATGTAATGGTTGGACAATTGGAGGCCTGTATGCTTGAAATGTTTCTGTCTGTATACTCTGAAGTTCAGGGTGCTGACCTTTTTCCCTTGAACTAGGTAAATGATATGTTTGATTAAAGCAAGATTGTTAACCCATTTTGAGTTGCTTTCCTTTAGAAAAGGAAATCTAAGAACCTGTGTTGGCAGCTACCCTGGGGATGCTGGGGTGCTTGCTGCTACAACCTTATAAAGTAAATGTTAAAAAATTTATAGATGTAAAAAAACCTAACAAAAATCATCAGCTTCCTAGTTACAAGCAAGATTTAACAAAAATAAGGTTATTTCTGTTTTCTCGTATGGGAAGTGGTCAAATTACCAGTGAGTTCATTAAAAAGAACAGTTCTGGTTCTTTCTCATTTGGCCAGTGTGAATTTCCTAATCAACAGTGTGAAAATCCTAACAGATAGAAGAATTCAGCTGTCCATTAAAGTCTAGTTCTCATGGGGCAAAATTAAAACACAAGCAACACACATCCAAGTAAAAGAAATTCATAACTATAGTTAACTCGCATTTATAGAAAAGTAGATTAGCTATATCAGATTAGCAAAAAATTAGTACTTTTTAAAAAGTCTATTATTTTTTCCTCTTAGGATACCAGGTTAGGAGGTTAAATAAAATAGAAAAAGAAAGGTTTTATTTAAGCATTAACTATTTCATGTAACTCCCTCCACCCTCTCCCAAGACATGACAAGAAATGAGCATCACAAGAACAATTCTGCCCAGTGTTGCGCAGCAACAATAACAGGCAGCACAGGCAAGAGTTGAACCAAGGCAAAAGAGTTCAGAAATTCAATTAGTCAATTCTGAGGTAGAGCTTCATCATTTTTATAGAACTATTACTTTAAAAATCCACCCTGAACAGGTAATTAATGCATTATACTTAAATACCACTTCAAAAATGCATTTCAAAATATAAATGTTTAAATTAGTGCTTTTAGATCATTCCTCTGTCTCAATTAACAGTTAGATTAGCAGGAGCTGATAATCAAATTACCTCTTATGTTCTCTCATTTCTACAGCATCTAGCTGAGTAAAGGTGGACCTCATCTGAGCAAAATGGAGAAAAATCTGAATACAAATTCAATTTCATTGTAAAGAAAAATGGGGGAACATGAGACTCATTGATTCACTAAAAGGATCACTTCACATTATAAACTCCCCTCTACATACTCAACACACAATATACATAACTACATAAACTGAGGCATGCCTATAGCCTATGATTCTGAGGCTATTTGTTTGCCTTTTACCTGTTTAATTATGTTTATATGTTGTCTCTCTGTTTCTGTTCGTTTTTTTAGTTCTTCTCTTAAGTTGTCTTTTTCTGAACAAATTTCTAAAATAAGTTCCTGATGCTTCTTGTTTTCTTTAATTAACCTAAACATAAAAAGGACAGAATAGACAAAATATAAACCAAAAGGGTAAAAATTGCTGCAATGTATACATTTAAGAGGGAGTGGATTTCTATGTCATGATTACAGCAAAATTTCTGTCTTTCAATCATCCTACTAATTATGCCCCATACCTCATTTAAAAATGTGCTATGGCCATCATTATAAGTTAATATTTGCAGAATGAATTTTATACAAAGCAAATCAGGCAGACTTGTTTAGTGGAGAGCTGTGAACTGTTAATAATACTGTTATAATATAACCATACAAAAGAAACCATATACCCTTGAGTAGGTACCTAATATTACTGGGAATATTAATTGCATCTTTTATTTTCTCTCTGTGTATGTGCTTAAAAATATGTAAAGCTCAATAATATTCCATTATAGTTATATGACTATAACGTGAAAATGTTGTAAACTGAAATATAAACATTTAAGTGATCCCTAGAGACAGGAAAACAAAAGTCAATGTAAGTTTGTTTTTATAGAATACAAGCTCCTTGAGATTAGGATTCTTTTGTTTTTGTGTTTGTATCCCCAGTGCCCAGCACAAAACCTTGTATTGTAGAAGAAAAATTGATCTGTCATATCTGTTAAATTGAACCTTAAATTAATGCTGACAGCTCCTAACTGTAACAGAAGTCAAATTTCAAAAATCAATGACATGTGATTAGAACCAAAGAGTAAGTTAAGTTTGTGAGTTAGAGTGAGTGTGTGTGTTGTGTTTGTGTGTGTGTGTGTGTATGTAGTTGGACATTTGGAAGATAAGCAACAAGTGGCTCTGTTTTTTGCAGAATAGTTCCTGAAGTTATAAAATTTATTTGAATGACCTGATTTATACCAAAAAATGATGCAAAATAACCCTGAATTAAATTATGTAAATTTCATTTACCTCCTAAAGATTTTTCATTGAGATTTAAGAAAATTGATGTTAATTTGATCGATTTGATCAATGAAAGAAAATTAGCAATATATCCGATTTTTCTATTTTAAGTTAACATACAAATAGCAGAAAAATATTCTTTTTTTTGCCTTTTTTTTTTTTAGAGGTGTGATAGTAATGGCATTTAAAGATTCCCCTGTATTGGCTTGGTTTTCAAACTGATTGTGTTAAAACCCAGAGCTTGTCAATCCCACCTGTGGGATGGACTTGTTGATGTAAAAAGAAAGTCCTGAACTGGGAGGAGCTGGTGACGTAGATTTGGAGAGAAACAAGAGAGAGGCAGAACTTTTTGGAAGAGCACCTTGTGGAGGCAGAGAGAGAGACTGAGAGAATTGCTGGGGGACTTTTGAGACCTGCTCCCTGAGCTGCCAAGGACTGAGGAGACATGGCTGTTTTGCTGGTACTTTGTCTGTCTGTTTTGATGTTGTTTTGCCAGATTTGTCCACTGTGAAAGACAGTCCTTTTGTTGAAGAAGTCCTGGAACCTGGCTTTTGGTTAAGAAGCCCTGAGACTGTCCTGCAGACAGAGAGTGAATACTGTCCACTGGTGAAGGGCAGTGCTGTTGTTGCAGGGGTCTGGAGACCGTCCTGCAGACAGAGTGAATACTGTCCACTGGTGAAGGGCAGTGCTG
>NW_027186296.1:89837427-89863697 GCF_028583685.1 Petaurus breviceps papuanus
CTGTCCACTGGTGAAGGGCAGTGCTGTTGTTGCAGGGGTCTGGAGACTGTCCTGCAGACAGAGTGAATACTGTCCACTGGTGAAGGGCAGTGCTGTTGTTACAGGGGTCTGGGAACCTTTCTGTTGGTTCAGAAGCCCTGAAGAAGGATTTTCTTGTTGTATGTTTACAGAAATCCTGGGAGAGGGTTTTGCTAATGTTTTCAGGGGTTCTAGGACTGTCCTACAGACAGAGGATGAATTAATGAAGGGACTGGCAATGTATCTTGTGGCCTTGCTAAGCCTTTTCTCCCCAGGAACTAAGATTGCTGAGAACTTGCCTCCTGTCAAGATGAAGAAAAGACCTCCATTTGGGTATTAAGTGCTGTGCTTAAACTTGATGTAACTCTGGGGTAGATTCAATTGTGATCCAGGGGTGGGGAACTTTTGACCTTTTTGTGTTCTATGGTTGAGCAAATGAATGTACTTTACTTATGTTTGGAAACTATCTCCATTTGAGAAGAGGGACTTTGTGGTGGACTAAATGAAGGTATAGCCTAGGGGTGGAGTAGTATTTAGAACAGGGACTTTGTAATTGATTGAATGATTAGAAGGTCCTGGGGTGGGGTAGTGCTTGGAGATTATTTAATCACAGCTTAGTAAATGCTGTATTTTGAATGATGTCATGTTTTGACCTTCTCTGTTCTTACTTTGTCACTGAATAAAATGGAGAGCACCTATGCTGGTATTTTGAACCTTGGGAAGTTGCCTTTCCTTGGTGTTACAGTACAGGAGGGCAACTGGGGTTAAGTGACTTGCCCAAAGTCATATGTCTAGTTTTTGTGTTAAGTGTTTGAGGCCACATTTGAACTCAGGTCCTCCTGACTCCAGGCTGGTGTTCTACTCACTGCGCCACCAGCTGCTTCTAGAAAAATATTCTTAATTAAAAAATTTAATGCTAAAGATTATCAAGAATTTTGAACTAAATGGCAGCTAATACAGTTAAACAATTTTATTAGAGGTGATATACAAATAACTAAGCAGTTTATCTTGGAAGAAATTTATCTGGAAATACTCTGCATAGACAAAATTAAGCAAATTGAAAAAGTAAATCGGTTCCTGGAAATAGGCTGGAGGGTAATTCTCCTTTCTACTTCATTCTTATTTTTAGATTGAAGAAACTATTTTTAACTAAGTTATATCAAACTTTATTACAAAGTAAAAACATTAGTCTAAACATTTATTGAATACCTGTTATACACATGGTCAGTCCTATGCTGGGTATTGTGTGAAATATAAAAGGGGCCAGAACCTAGCCATAAAGGAACTTAAAATACAGTAAAAGGGATAAGTATGAATAATAAAAACAAATAACCATGTAAGACAATTTGCTATAAATCTCAATTGCAGTAGATGATAAATACAACCAAAATCCTAGGGGAATCAGATGAAGGAATCATTTCTTGCTTTTTGGAGGGCAATTGGAGTTAAGTGACTTGCCCAAGGTCACACGGCTAGTTTTTGTGTTAAAGTGTCTGAGCCATATTTGAACTCAGGTCCTCCTGACTTGAGGGCCGGTGCTCTATTCACTGCGCCACCTAGCGGCCCCAGGGATCATTTCTTATTAAAATTATCATGGAAAGTTTCACAGAGCAGGTGACAACAGTCAAAAAAAAAAAATGAACTGGATTTACACAGTAGAAATGAAGGTAAGTAGGGCATTCTAAATGAATGAAACAGCATCAGCAAAGCAAAAGTCCATGACCTGCAGGAGGAGGGGGTGAATAGTTCTAGTTTAGCTATGGATTATATGTATTACGAAATTATAGGAAATAAGGCTAGAAAAGGGGTGTGGGTCAGAATATCAGTGGGCCTTGAATGGTAGAACTTTACCCTACAGAACAGCAATTCTCAAAGTTTGGTCCATGAAGCTCTTTTGGGGGTCTGTGAGGTCAAAACTACTTTCATGATATTACTAAGATGTTATCTGCCTATTAAAAAAATACTCCTCAATTTTCCAACTATAATACCTGGGTAAGGTCATATTTTCTTCACACATTTCAACCAAATCATTCACAACAGATTAATGCAGAAATAGTTATGAGAATCCAGCTGTCAAGACATTAAAATGATTTGCAAAAATATGTAAAACAATGCCATTCTCACTAAAGTGTTGTTCTGAGAAAGTTATTTTTCATAAAAATGGGTTTGTTATTGCTATTTTTAAATGAATAAATACTGTAAAAATTTGTCAGTTTTAATTTCTAATATGATAAATATCTAGAAATATAATCCATATAAATAAAAGCTCTTTAGGATCTTGAATAATTTTTAAGTATAAAAAGATCCTGAAACCAAAAAGTTTGAGAAATGCTGCTGTAGAAAGTAAGGAACCAAAAGCAGGAGAGTACACACAAAATGGATCTATAAACGCACTAATTTGGATACTCCGTCCAACAACAAAGATTATAACCTATTCATGCCTGCTTGTATCTCCCATAAATTTGCCACAAGGGATGCACCCAATATTGCAGACCCTCACTTTCTCCTAACATCATGAGGACACTGACTGAACACTTGGGCTAAGAAATCTTCTACCTTGCCAGATGACAAGTACATCCATTTTCCTGGTCACATTTTTTACTCCTGTGTTCCTGTTTCTCATTAGTTAGTTACATACTACAGTTTGCTCATATGCATCATGAACCTCTCCAATGCCCTCAGTGTGATATTCATTTTCAGTTCTTCAGAGTTTCTTGAGTTCCATGTCTCACAGTCATACAATATCAGTAGAATGTTGGTATTAAAAAGATGGGCCTTTGTTTCTGGGAAAAGTTACAAGGGAATAATATAACAAAATCTAAAATGTAGGCAGGTTAATCTTGTGAGGACGTAAAGAATTCATTGAAGGAAGAAACTGGAGGAAGACCAGTGGGAGGATATCCCAATTTGGCCTGTGGGAAACTTAATAATCTTCTCTCTTTCCCCATTCCTACTTGATGGATCCCTGGTACCCCTTTTTTCCCTTGGAAGTTCCGTTTATACTTATTTTTGTAGCTATTCCTCTCACTGTCCTGAACTCTATTCCAATTCACTTTCTCAAAGTAAAAAGGGAGACATACAGTATATACTTTCTACTCTAGAAATGGACATTTTCTTACTGTTTAACTTCATTCAGTCATTTTTCTACAAGAATATTAAAGCCCCTGAGTTACTTCTATACTACAATATTTCAGGTATACATATATCATTTCATTGGTGTGGATATCCATCAATACAGATCACAACTTATTTTGTCTTTGAGAGTTGCTATGGTCAAAAAGTAATGAACCTCTCCAAAATTGGGTAGGCTAGTTCTTTGATAAAAGTCATACATCATTAATCACCTTTCAGGCTTTGAAACTTGTATTCTATTGTCTTGGGCCTTTGAAAACCCAGGGCTATCTCCGATAAGTAAATTATTTTAAACAGTGTTAAGACAGAAATTTCTCAAGTTACAAGGGGAAACAACTCATTTTCCTAACTAATGAATTTGCACATAATTAAAACAGCGCCGTTCTTTGGATGGGTGTTGGTTTTTTTTTTTTTTTTTTGCTTTTTGGAAGGGGGAAGATAGGGCAATTGAGGTTAAGTGACTTGCCCAAGGTCACATGGCTAGTTTTTCGTGTTAAGTGTCTGAGGCAGGATTTGAACTCAGGTGGGTGCTCTATTTACTGTGCCACCTAGCCACCCCTGGGTGCTGCTTTTTAAAGACTTCAGCTTCAGGAGTTGGATTTCTTGGATTAGATCTCAGCTAATAAAATGAAAGAGCTAAAAAAAAAATTCCAATTGTCTTGATATTTTTTCTATGAATAAATATGTGACATTTTTCTAAGAAAAACTTTGATAAAGTTATAAAAATACAAGATCGTTGATAAATTTGTATGACTCAGCACTATATCATCTACTTACCAGGTCTTCAATGCTAAAGTACTTTTACATTTAAAATTTCTTTCTGATAATTGGCCAAATGAATTTTAGGGTAAGTTAATACTTACTTCTTTATAGTATGCTCCTGCTGCAGATATTTATCTTGTACACATTTTTCAAACATAACTAAAGCACGTTCACCCTTTTTCATTCCATTGGGTACTCTATGTTCATTTGAAAGTTCTGCAGATAAGAGCTCTGATTCTATTTCTTCCAATAAATCTTCCTGTGCTGAAACATTTTGTATTCTTGAAATAAGTTTCTTGGTGCAGTCTGTATCATATGGACTTTGTGAACAAGTCTTTTCACTGGAAGTTTCTGTAAACTTAGACGACCTTAATTCTTGCAATATTTCTGTAAGTGTTTGTTCTGTTCCATTTGTCTCTGATACTTGCTCTGCAAAATTACCACCAGGAAAATGAGTTATTCTCTGAGATTTTTCTTCATATGTGTCTGCTTTGTCATAAGAATTCCCAACTCCACTATTATTTGGTGAATAATCCTTTTGTGCTTCAACTGGATCACCTTCAGGAAGCATAACTGAAGTCATCTCTTCTTCTGATGGAAGCAGTTTAGAATCTTTGCCTAAGCTGCTCTCTTCATCTCCAGAAAAACAGCTTGTGGTGTCTTTTGTTGCAGTTGTACAGCCAGTGGTTTTATCTGATGAAATGGAAGATGTATTCTCTACCTCGGACAAGTTAACTGGCACCAATTCACTCTGCATTTCTTATGATCTTCTGATTTTGTTAAAAATCTAAAAGGGAAAAAAAAATCAAAATATCATACACTAACCCATGGATAAATGAAGTCTTTATTAACAGCTAAGTGCTGGGGATACAAATAGAAAAGTTGGACAGGACCTGCTCTTGAGGAGCTCACATTCTAATACAGGTGACAACATACATGGAAGGTTTCAGTTGCAAGTCAGATGGAAGGTCCCCTGGTCCTTAGGGTGCAGGAGCAAAGCAGATTCTCTTTAATGTCATAAACATCATGTAATATAAAAAAGATAAGACATACTATAAATTGTACTACACATACGCCCCTTCCCCCTGAACTCATGTGTGAAGTAAAAGAGTACCAGGTATCTCATGAAAGGGTGCCTAACCCACAAGGACTACTGAAAGAATGACCTCTTGCTGCCTTCCACCTGTGCTTTTGGGGATCACAGGACTAAAGCTAAAAGAGCCCTTTGAAGACCCTGGTCTAAATCCATTTCACAGATTAGTAATCTGAGACCCAGAGTTAAGCTACCTGCCAAAAGTCACAAAGGTAGTGAGTGTCAGAATCTGAATCCTGGTTCTCTAACTCCTGAGTCAGTGCACTTCCCACTGAACCTTTTCCAACCAGGGAAGTAATACTAACAGCAACTCGGACAATGACAATGGATTTATTGTTAATTTCCATTTTTCCTGCCATGTTTATTCTTAGTCCCCTAATGGTGGTCTGTAGAGACAAAGTAAGCAGTTGAGAGGTAGAGCTAGAAAAATGATGATTACATCCTTCAATTCTAAGGAGACAAAAAGACCATCTTAAGGGTCTGTAAGAAAAGAATGGAGGAATAATGTTTTAAGATAGAAATAGTATACTCCCTAATCAGGAAACGTAGAATGGCACTTTTTCTGCAATTTAGTTTTAAGAGTTGCCTAAGATTAAATGACTTTAGAACATGGTCGGCGTGTTAGAGCTGGGATTTGAACCCAGACCTTCTTAACTCCAAGGCCAGCTAGGTCCCTATCTGCTACACCTTTCAGGTGCTGAGGATACAAAGACATAAATCAAACAGTCCTTGCCTCTGGGAGCTACATTCTGTTGGGCAGAATATATGTGGATTATAAGCACAATCAAGTAAAATTGAGGAAGGAGAGAGAACTAGCAACTGGAGAGGTAAATGATGGTTTCACAGAGATGGCTGACACTGAATAGAGTCTGAAGGGAGACTAGGATTCTAAGAACTGAAAAAGAGGAAGAGAACTGAAGAAAACTCTCCTTCTGAATAGGGAGTGGCATGGTATTATTTCATTTATGAGGTGAAATTGCAGAAGACTCAAAAAATAAAATGTATCCTTAAATGCACAGAATTTTGGAATTATAAAAAAACTCAGTGATCATATAGTCCAATCCAAATATAAAAAAGATATATCACTACAACATACCTAATGAATGTTATATATAGCCTCTGCTTCTCCACCTTCAACTGTCACCAAATCCAGAGGCAATACACTACCCTCAAAGTCAGCTCAATTTTAAGCCTCTCTAGACATCAACTCTAACTTGTCTCTTTGCAATTTGCACATACAACTTTTGATTTTTCTCCTGAAACCAAATTGAACATATCTAATCCCTTTCCCACACAATAGCCTTTCAATTACTTAAAAGATAGCTCCTCAAGTCAATGAACCTCAATCTTCTTTCTCTAAGATAACAGTATGCCTTCAACTGATCCTCATACTACACAGGGAAAAGGCATTTTACTATTCTGCCTATTTTCTTCTGAACACTTTTCATTTTACTAATGTTCTTGTTAAACTCTTATCCCCAGAACATAACCCAACATTTCAGATATTATCTGAGCTGATCAAAGTAGAGTAGAAGTATCACCTCATTGCTGGAAGCTTTGCTTCTCAAAGATGCTCATGACAAAGTGCTAAACTATGTCTCTACCATTTGAAACTTCTTGTGTTTATTTTTAAAACCCAATTGTAAGGCTTTACACTATTGAATTTTATCTTACTGGATGGATCCAGCTTGATATTCTAACCTGTCAAGATTTTTTGGTTCCTGAGTGCATCTGGGCAGGGGTGTCAAGACTGCCTCGTAGCCTACAAAACTCCTTAGTATGGTAGAAATCAGATTAAAATGTAAGTGGGAAATATTTAACAAAACAAATAAAAATACAACATGAAAATGTTCATTTGTATTTAAATCAGTATGCAGCTCACAGAGATGTTTTAGAGTCTGAAGCATCACTAATCTAATGTTAGCTACCCTTCCTAAAGGTCTGTCATTTTTATAAGTAAGCCATCTTAGTTTTTATCCAAGTCGCCAATAAAATGGTAAATAACAATACAGGGTCAAAAACAGATTCCTAGGATATTCCACCTTACATCCCTTTTGAAACTGATGCAGTGAAGTGGAATTATTAAAACCTGCCTTTGTGAGAAGATAAAAGAGTAGAGGTAGTGGCAATAGGTTAAGAAATGGGAATGGATATCTTGAATTGTGAAGGAGGACTGAAAAGATCATTGAGCTGAGAAGTGTAGCTTCATTTACAATTATTTGTATTTAAATGTATACATTTACAATGTATAGTTGTTTAACTGAAATTTTTGTTCCAATTTTTTTCATAATAATAAAAAGTTTTGAAGAAACTTAAGGATGAGAATGAAATTATTAAATCTGCGTAACTGTTAAAAAAAAAACCACTACCACAACAAATACTATCTAGGTTAAAAAAAAGAAATTAATTAATCACCTGCTAGAGTACTTTTGTGGCTGGTCCTTCATTCTTGAAGAGGACCAAGACTTCAGCAAGGTGACTTGCAAATGAACTGGATTTAAGTGAGGGAAGGCTGGCAGTCCAAATTCACCAGCCTCACTCTCTTCCAGAGCCATCTGAAGGGGCGGCCAGGTGGCTCAGCGAGTAAGAGCACAGGCTCCAGTGTTGGGATCGACCTGGAGATCGAATCCCGGGCTCAGACACTCAACTCAGCACCACACCCAGAAATAACTGGCCGTGTAACCTTGAGCAAGTTACTTAACCCTAATTGCTTAAAAAAAAAAAAATCAGTATATAGGGCGGCCAGGTAGCACAGCGAGTAAGAGCACCGGCTCCAGTGTTGAGAAGACCTGGAGATCGAATCCCGGGCTCAGACACTTAGCACCTACCCAGAAACACCTGGCCATGTAACCTTGAGCAAGTTACTTAACCCCGATTGCTTTAAAAAAAAAAAAAAAAAAAAAAGAACTAAGAGCCATCTGAGTCCAGTGCAAGATACAGATCAGAACAACTAGAGATGGCCCAGGATGCAATGGGAGATCTTGGCTTTTTTACATTAAGTTTTCCTCAGGTCTCAGGTTTGACTGAGGCAATGCCGATTCAGAGATTAAAGATAGGTAAGAAATAAGGCAAAGAATAGCCTCTTTTACATACTTAAAAAAAAAAAATCAACCCAGGAGGAAAAGACCCTCAGGGTTTCTGGCCAAAACAGAGAAACAACTGTTATTTACAGTCACTTAGAGCCACCCGCCCAAACAAAGAACAAAGTGAGGCTAAGGCTGGGACCTATTGTTCGACAATCAATGAAAGCCAGAGTGATTTGGGTTTAAAGGCACAGTCCATGCCCACAAGATATCTAGAGAGGTTTCAGAGATCAAAATGTCTTTTCCTTTTGGCATAGCACTCACAGGTAAGGCAGCTAGGACTAGCACAGATGATAGAAAGAAAGGCCAAAAAAACATCCCTTGTCCTCAGGGAGCTCACAATCTAATGGGGGATACAACATACAAACAGCTATGTACAAATAAGATATATATATATATACATATATATAAAGGAGGAAGTGAAAGTAATTTTGGAGGGAAATCACTGAATTAAGGGGTAATGGAAAGGTTTCTTGCAGAAGGTAGGATTTTGGCCGACATTGGAAAGAAGTCGGGGAAAGCAGGGGGAAGAGACAAGGAGAAAAAGCATTCTGGGCAGGAGGAAATAATCAATGAAAATTCATAGAATAAGTGGGGGGAGGGGATAGGATGGAGAGAAATACAGTTAGTCTTTCACAATATGACTACTACAGAAACGTTTTGTGTAACTACACATGTAGTTGAATTGCTTGTCTTCCCAGTGGGGGTGGGTGAGGAGACAAGAAGGAAAAGAATCTGGAAATCAAAGTTTTCAAAACAAATGTTAAAAAAAAATTGGTTTTTTTTACATGCCACCGGAAAATAAGATATACAAGCACTGGGGTACAGAAATACATCTTGCCCTACCAGAAAGTTAGCGGGGCATGGGGGAGGATATGAGAGTAGACTGGGGGAAGGTATTCAGTAGGCTCAATATCTTGGGGTGGGGGTAGGGAAAAGAAGTGGAGAAAATTTGTAACTCAAAATCTTGTGGAAATGAATGTTGAAAACTGAAAATAAATAAAAGACAGGGCAGCTAGGTAGCAAAGTGAATACAGCACCGGCCCTGGAGTCAGGAGAACCTGAGTTCAAATCCGACCTCAGACACTTGACACACTTACTAGCCATGTGACTTTGGGCAAGTCACTTAACCCCAATTGCCCTCCAAAAAGCAAAAAAAAAAGAAAAGAGGCACTATCAAAGTATTGTAGAGCCCGTGGAGGGGGAATATAAGAGGGAGGACCAGGATAAATAGGGTTTTAAAAGCCAAAGAGATGTTTTATATTTGATCTGAAGTTTACAGAGAGCAACTGGTGTTTACTGGAAAGGTGATCAGACTTGAACTTTAGGAAAGTTTCTGAATGGTCAGACTTGAACTTTAGGAAAACCCATTTTAGCCTCTGAGTGGAGGAGGGACTAGAGTGAGGCCATTGCAACTGTCTAGGTGTGAGGTAGGTAATGAGGGAGGTGTACCAGGGTGGTGGCAGCATCAGGGGAAAATGGGGATGTTTATAAGAAGTTGAGGAGACAGAATAGACAGTACTTGGCAACACACTGGTGGATATAGGGTGAGAGTTAAAAGTTGAGGATGACACTTAGCCTGCAAGTCTGGGTGACTGTCAAGATGGCGATGCCCTCAATAGTACTATGGAAGGTAGGGAGAGAAAAGGGTTTTGGGGAAAAAAATAATGAGTTCTGTCTTAGGTTGAGTTTAAGATGTCTAAGGAAGATCCAATTCAAGATGTCTAACAGGCAACTGGAAATGTGAAACTGGAGATGGAGTCGGACAAATAGATTTTAGAATCATATAAACAGAGAGGATAACTGAATTCAATGGACCTGCTGAGATCACCAAAAGACATGGTATAAAAGAAGGGGAGAAAGGGAACAGGACAGAGCCTTAGAGGTTACTTTTAAATGGTGTAGATGAGCAGTCGGGCAGGAGAAGAACCAGGAGGCAGCAGTGCTACAAAATCCTAGAGAAAAGAGGGTATCAGAGAGAAAAGGTAATCAAAGGTCATAGAGAGTTTGAAAAGCTGAGGACTGAGAAAAGATTGTTATATTTGTCAATAAAAAGTTATTGATAACTTTGGAGACTGCAGTTTGAGTTGACTGATGAGGTCTGAAGCCAGAGGGGGGAGATACAGGTATGTAGGAACAAGGAAGCTCCTAGCAGAAAGGGAGAGATTGAAGATTACGGAGAAAATGGTGGGATGGAATATAACCACTTATATAAGAAGAGGGGGTTAGCCTTGGCAAGGAGAAGGGTCACCTTCACCTGAGACAGGTGAAGGAGGAAATTGTGGGGAAGGAATTTGAGTGATGTGAGATGAAAAGCAAGAAACAAAAGGGAGTTCTTGGCAAAGGGTCTCAATTTTTTTTCAGGGGACAAGAAAAGTAAACAATGGAAAGTCTGAAAAGGAATGAAAATTTTGAAAGGTCACTGTGATACATTGGATAGCGAAGTGATTACAGAGGTGTAAGAAAATTACCTTGCCTGAGTAAGACACTCAGTTGAGATTATGTAACATAAATGTGTAGTGGACCCAGTCAGCATGGTTATGTGATTTCCTCCTGCCTCTTTCAGCAACAGGTGAATAGGAGTGAACATAATAGATGGTGGAATAATCCAAGGCTGGGGAAAGATCAGTGTTAGGGCAAGGGGGCAAGAGACTTGAGTGCAGAAGCTAGAGCAGAGCTAAAGTGGATCATGGGGTGTAGCAGCAAGCACCCCAGTGTCCCCAAGGTGCCTGCTCACACAGGTTCTTGGATCTGCTTTGTTAAAGGAAAGCAACTCAAAATGGGTTAACAAGCTTACTTTAATCAGTCAGACATATATCGTTTACCTTGTTCAGGTGAAAAGGTCAGCACCCTGAACCTCAAAGTATACAGGCAGAATTATCAAGACAGAAACATCAAGTAGACAGATTTCCAAATTGTCCAACCATTACATCCATACCCAGTCAACATCTGGGTTTCCACATTCTGGGTTTTTCAAAGCCGGGGGACTCTCAACAACGGCTTCCCAGAATTCAGATCAAATCACAGAACACTTCTCAAAGTGAGTCCCAAAACAAAGCTACACATCAGTGCTTATATAGCCTTCTCCTGGCTCAGAGAATGTAACAACCTTTTTGACCCACTGGCCAATCAAAAAGTATCTTCTGAAAAACAAGCCTCCCTCCCCAGGCTTCTGGTGCACTTTAGCCTAGGGGCAGGGAAGATCTTTAAAATTTACATTCGCATTACATGGGGTCAAGGTGAAGAAGGTAGGAGAGTATAGTGAGTACATGGATGATGGCCTGAGAAAGAACTGAGGGGGAAGGGATTGGGGGGTGTAATGTAATACCAAGCAAAGGCAACTTCCCAGGTTCGAAATACCAGCATAGGTGCTCTCTATTTTATTCAGTAACAAACCCAGAACAGAGAAGATCAAAACATGACATCATTCAAAATACAGTATTTACTAAGTATGATTAAATAATCTCCAAGTACTACCCCACCCCAGGACCTTCCAATCATTCAATCAATTACAAAGTCTCTGTTCTAAATACTTCTCCACCCCTAGGCTATACCTTAATTAAGTCCACCACAAAGCCCCTCTTCTCAAATGGAGATTAGTTTCCAAACATAAGTAAAATACATTCATTTGCTCAACCATAGAACACAAAAAGGTCAAAAGTTCCCCACCCCTGGATCACAATTGAATCTACCCCAGAGTTACATCAAGTTTAAACACAGCACTTAATACCCAAATGGAGGTCTTTTCTTCATCTTGACACGAGGCAAGTTCTCAGCAATCTTAGTTCCTGGAGAGACAAGGCTTAGCAAGGCCATAAGATACATTGCCAGTCCCTTCATGAATTTATCCTCTGTCTGTAGAACAGCCCTAGAACCCCTGAACACATTAGCAAAGCCCTCTCCCAGGATTTCTGTAAACATACAACAAGAAAATCCTTCTTCAGGGCTTCTGAACCAACAGAAAGGTTCCCAGACCCCTGCAACAACAGTACTGTCCCTCACCAGTGGACAGTATTCACTCTGTCTGCAGGACAGTCTCCAGACCCCTGCAACAACAGTACTGTCCCTCACCAGTGGACAGTATTCACTCTCTGTCTGCAGGACAGTCGCAGGCCTTCTTAGCGAACAGCCAGGTTCCAGGACTTCTTCAACAAAAGGACAGTCTTTCACCAGTGGACAAATCTGGCAAAATAACATCAAAACAGACAGACAAAGTACCAGCAAAACAGCCATATCTCCTCAGTCCTTGGCAGCTCAGGGAGGCAGGTCTCAAAAGTCCAGGGCAATTCAAAGCGGCCACCAGCAATTCTCTTAGTCTCTCCACGAAGTGCTGCTACCAAAAAAAGATCTTCCGCCTCTCTCTCGTGTCTCTCCAAATCTGTATCACCAGCTCCTCCCACTTCAGGACTTTCTTTTCACATCAACAAGCCCATCCCACAGGTGGGATTAACAAACTCTGGGTTTTAATACAATCAATTTGAAAACCAAGCCAATACAGGGGAATCTTTAATTGCCATTACTATCACAGGGGGTCACAGTGAATTTATAAGAACAAGGTTAAGGTTGCAAGGCAGAGTGAAACTACAGACTATGATCAGATAAAGGAATTTCAGAGTTCATGAACATGGAAGTGGAACCTGGTGGGTGTTGGCAAGATAAAGGGTATGACCATCTCTGTGTATAGCTGAGGTAGGTCATGGGCAGTAATGAATAGGCTTTAGGAACTGGGGAAGTTAGGATGTCTGAGAGACTTATCAATAAGTGTGCTGAAGAACCCTAGAATGAGGTCAAGAGTTAGGGAGAGATAAGCACTTAACTCCTTGAGAAAGGAAGGAAAGTATACTGAAGGTGGGTAAATAATAGCTACAAGAATGTGGGTGAAATATCAATTGAATTAATCTCAAAAGAGAAGTTATTAAATGATGGAAGTAGAAGAAGAGTCTAGAAGCAGCAATAGAGAGCAAAGAATTCTCCTTCAACAACTGGGGGTGTGAGAAGGGTTATAATTGGAAGTGTGTAAACAATACCAAAAAGAGTACCTAGGAAAGTTGTGTCATCACAGGGAAGTCTCAGTGGGTACACAATGGAAGGAGAAAAGATTTAAGATGAAAGCAAGTTTGTTATTTATGGAGCATGTATTCCAGCAACCACAATGGAAGGGGTGGGTTAAGACTTGAGTGGGATGTTGGGTTCAGGTTGATGGGGATAGAAGCATGCAGTGGGGGATGAAGGATGGGATTTGTATAATGACAGCCCTGGTGCAGAATCATTGGTATGAGGAAGATATGATGGTATAATAGTTGAGGAATGAATTCAGGTTTTTAAAAATCATTTTATTTATATATATATATATATATATATATGTATCTCATATTATTTATATTATCATCATCCCCAGGGGGCCAGGCCAATATTAGAGGGTTATTGATCAGACTGGGTCTTCTCAGGATATGGAGGTTCCAGGCAATGACTCACCAAACACTTGAGTTGACCCTCAAGGTAGAACTCTACCTTTTCTCTTAGGGAGTCAAACAGCAGCTTTGCTTCAGAAAAGCAAGGGTGGGGAGACTAGGGATGAGAAGAGTAGACAACTCCTGCGGAGTTGTATTTGGCCAGGGGGCAGGCTACTCTTTGAACCGATTCTCTACCTAAATATACTATCTACAATCTACATCTCCTCTCTTTTCCATAAAGACAGCAGAAGACTTTAGTCAGTCAATAAGCATTTACTACGTGTGCCAAGTACTGCTGAAAGCTGGGGATACAAAGAAAGGTTACTGCCCTCAAGAGGTTCACATTCTAACAAAGGAGAAAACACAGATAACTTATGTCCATAAAAGATATATATAATGTAAAGGAAAACACCAGGGGAGGGAAGGGGAAAAGGACTGACAAAAGCCTCCTACAGAACATGGGATTTGAGCAGAGTTCTGAAGGAAGCTTTATCAAATCCTTTGCTAAAAAGTAACCTTTATCAACCCATTCCTCTGATCTACAAGTTTAGTGACTGTCAAAAAAAAAAAAATACATAATGTTAGGTTGGCATAACCTATTTACTGATGAGGCCACGATGGTTCTTTATAATCATTACTTTCTTTTCCCCCTAGGGATGAGGTTCAAGGGTCATATATGACAGATGGAATTAGCCACTTCCAGAAATCTTCAATTCTAAAAAATGATTTTTTCATATATTACTGAAGAGATAGGACAAAAGGAAATTTTATATAGTTTGGTTTAGTTATGACACTCTGAGCTGCCACTGGGAGATTTAATTCCCATTAATTGTAGTAATAAACTACCCTGAACCAGTGAAGAAATAGAATTAAATGTGATATTAGACTGTTTTGTACAGTCTTTTTCTATATATCTGTATAGCTGTATCAGGTATGCCTTACAGTCATGGTAACAGATGAATGTTTAAAAAGTATGAAATAATTATACTTGAAATATATTACGGGAGCAACTAAGTGGCACAGTGAATAGAGCACGGGCCTTGGAGTCAGGAGGACCTGAGTTCAAATCCAGCCTCAGACATTTAACACAAAAACTAGCTGTGACCTTGGGCAAGTCACTTAACCCCAACTGCCCTACCTGCCCCCCTCCAAAAACCAAAAAACAAAATAAAAGAAATATATTAGGAAGAGCTCCATCACTATCCATATGCCCTTGAGTAAAGTCACTTATCTTTCTGCCTTTAATTTCCTCCTCTGTAAAAGAAGGGGGTGAAATTAGATTTCTAAGATTCTTATAGATCTAACAGGGCAGTTAGGTGCTGCAGAGGATAAAGCACCTGCCCTTGGAGTCAGGAGAACCTGAGTTCAAATTGTTCCTCAGACATATCCTAGTTGTATGATACTGAGTACGCTTAACCCTGTTTGCCTCAGTTTCTTATTTGTAAAATGAGCTAGAAAAGGAATGGCAAACCACTCCAGGATCTTGGTCACGAAAACTCCAAATGGGGTTCATGGAGAGTTGGACATGACTGAAACCACTGGACACAGGTCTAACATTCTGTGAGTCTGAACATAGAATCCTTAAAGAAATTCTTCACTGAATCTTTTTGTAATCCATCCAAGAACAAAAATGAGTAAAAATGACCCACATATGCTAGAATATTGTCAGTAACACCCCCCAAAGACATTTTATAGGTACTGATATAATTTGTCTTCCATGATGTCATCATGGAATATGGGACAGATGTTCAACTTCCCTAATTTGCTATAAACAACTTGTTATTTACCATTCATGAATTTACCGCAACTAAGTTCTCCTATTATGATTTTGTAGCTTTTTTTCAAACTGGAAATTTTGGATCCTGATTTAGTCTTCTAATATACCAGCTATCCTCCCCAGCTTTATGCAACTTGTAAAGTTGATAAGAATGTATACTCACTTGTATGTAAACTTGATAAGAATGCCATCTACTCCATCCAAGTCACTGATTAAAAAGTACATGAACAAGGGGCAGCTAGATGGCTGAGTGAATACAGACAGCACTGGGCCTGGAGCCAGGAAGATCTGAGTTCAAATCAGGTCTCAGACAATAGCTGTGTGACCCTGGGCAAGTCACTTAACCTGTCTGCCTTAATGCACTGGAGAAGGAAATGACAAACCACTCCAGTATGTTTGCCTAGAAAACCCAATGGACAGTACTGTCCACGACACAACTAAATGACTGAACAACAACAGAAACAAGGACAGCTCTTTGGAGACATGTATGCAATCCATTCACTGCTCTTTGAGCCCTGTTATTCAGGAAAATCTGAATCTATCTATCTTATCCATAGGTTCATGAAGGTCTATGAAGGCCCTGTCAGAAATCCATGTATATTACAGTCATGATATATTGCCTTCATCTAGCTAATCTACCCAAAAAGAAACTGAGGTTAATCTGGAATGTAAACTCACAAGTCACCTTTTCTTTCTTCCCCACTGACTTAAAGGTCAGTCTTCAGTTATCTTATATACTTCTATAGCTTCAATAATCACTTTTATGCATATAATTCACAAATCTCTTTAAAACCTTAATTTCTCTCCTGAATTCTATCCATGTATCTCCCTTTAATCATATACCTGTTATTTCATTAAATCAAAGTATCACAGATTTGGAGCTGAAAGGGAACTACAGAGGCCCCTATTTTACAGATAAGGAGATTGAGGCCCAGGGAAGTACTATGACTTGCTCAAGGTTACACAGATACAGTCAAAGGTAGAATTTGAACTCAGAGTCTCTGACCTCACAGGACGTTACTATTACTTCTATACAATAGTATCTCTTATCTATTAATAATCAACTGGCTGGGGGAGGCTAAGTGGCGCATATAGTAAAGCACTGGCCCCAGAGTCAGGAGGACCTGGGTTCGGATTTGACCTCAGACACTTCTTTCTTTCTCTCTCTCTCTCTCTCTCTCTCACACACACACACACACACACACACACACACACACACACACAAGCTGTATGTAACCTTGGGAAAGTTACTTAACCCCTATTGCCCTTCAAAAATAAAAAAAGGCAAAAAAAAAAAAGAATTATATATTCACCAATGTAGTTATACAACATAAGGCTAAAAGTGTCTTTTGGGGCAGCTAAGTGGCGCAGTGAGAGCACTGGCCTCGGAGTGGGGAGGACCCTAGACTGGTTCCAGCCTCAGATACTTAACATCCACACACAAAAAACAATAACTGGCCATGTAACCTTGAGCAAGTTACTTAACCCCAACTGCTTTAAAAAAAAAATAATAATCAACTGGCTGCTTGCTGCAGAAGTCTCTTTATCCTTCGCTTCAAAATTGAAACAGTAATCCCAAATACCATATTTCTTGAAAATGTCCAGCTTTTATTTGATTCATTTAGTCCCCAGGGAAGAGCACTTTTTATACACTGATTCCAGGTAAGATGTCCAGAACTTGATTTTGTTCCTTGAACCCCTTTCAAAATAATAAAAACAATAAAATGTGTTGTGAATTTCCAGGGTAATTTAACATACTATTCACAATATTCTTTACAATTATTTACTACTTAAGAAGCCACTAAAGAATTTTTAGTTTATTAAATGCCTTGGATCATCAAGGGGTTCATGAACTAACCACTAAATGGGAAACTAGATGCCTCCATATCCTCACTCCCAGGTCCCCATTTCTTTTCAATTTACCTTCTATTCTAAGGTCACCTGTGAGCCTTCTAATCACCAAATCTCAAAGCTTTTTCTCAATTTGTTTCTTCCTTGACCTCCCTCAAGGTATTTCACAATGCTGACCAACCCTAGACACTCTTCTCTCCAGGTTTTCGGTATTCAAATGAAATAGTGTATACAAAGTGCTTTGCAAACTTTAAAGATAGATAAATGTTAGTTAATATGGCAACACACTCTTGGGTATTTTGCCTAGGTGGGTTCTTCTTTCTACCCCCTTATAAACAGAATGTATTCAAAGCACTGCCCTCAGTTCACTTCCAACCTCTGGATTGGAATCTACTCCCTAATATTTCAAAGACAACTGTAGTCACCTCCAAGCAACTAATTCCCAATCTAGTTCCAAACTCTCTTCAGAGTTGCTGAACTGCATTTCCAAATGCCTAAAAGCCCTTTGGAAGTCAAAGATATATCTAAAAAGTAACTTATCCCAAACCAAACTCATTATCTCTCCCCTAAAACCCTTCCAATTTCCTAATTTATACTCCCTATCATATGATTTAAACTACAGTGTAACTCCCTCCCTCCCTTTCATTCAATATTTAATCAGTTCCCCAATCCTATTTCTAGCCTTTGTGACCTCACCTAGACTACTTTCAAGAGCCTAACTAGCATTCTTGACTCAAGTCTCTCCTTTCTTTAATCCACCCTCTATACCCAGTTGTCAACAGATTTTCTCAAAATGTAGTTGACCATGCTGCTCCTATTATTACTCAATAAAATTCACTGGTGCCGTACTTCTTCTAGGATCAAATATAAACTCATGTTTGGCACTTAAAGCTTTTCACAACTTGTTACATCTCACACTCTCCACACTCCAATCATCCTGGCCTACTGAGTCTTTAACAAAGAACATTATCTGACATCTCTATGCCTCTGTACTACAGTTGTTCCCCATCCCTTTACTTCTACTTCTTGAAATCCATGATTTTCTTCAAGATTCTGCTCGAGTCATTCTCTTGGCCTACCCTCCACCCCCAAGTTTATCTTGTATAAGTTTTGTGCTGTGTATATATCTATAGATCCATATATTAGCAGTCTGTCTCCTTTCACACCTATAGAAGGCAAGCTCCTTGAGGGCAAGAATTACCTCACTTCAGATTTGGATCGTAGCACCTAACAAAACAGTAAGTTCTAACAAATGCTTGATTGGTTCTACTTCCACAAATCTATGACATCCTTCTCTTTCCATTACCACTATCATCACCCTATTTTTGACTCTACCTGTCTCTTAGAAGAATCAATCCATGTCACCTTTCCTAATTCTTTAAATCTTTTCCATTCTGATTTATCCTATATATCCCTGTCAGATTAATTTTTCTAACGCATAGATCTGATCACATCACTCCACTGTCCAATGGTTTTTCTATTACTTACTGAGTAAAAGTTCAAACACCTTAGCCTGGAATCTAATTCTCTCCACAACCTGGCTACAGCATACCTTTTCCATTTTTTTCATATTACTCTTTGGCACATAATACCACACTGCAGTCAAAATGGACCAATGTCCACAAACACCACACTCTTTTTCATTTCCATGCTTTTACTACTGATTTTCCCCTTTTCTAGAATGTGCTCTCCCCTCAATGCATATTGAAATTCTATCTAGCTCAAATGCTACCTACCTGGCTCCATGAAGTTTTTCCTAATCTCTCTCCCTCATCAGGCTGAGGTAATGGTATCTCCTTTCTTAAATTCTTATAGTACTATATCTCTTTCCAGCAATTACTATATTCTATTTGTACTATATAATTATGTATTCCTTATCTTCCCTAATAGATTCTAAACTCAAGATGAGGAACCCAATCTTATAGCTCCCTCAAAGAAGAGCACAGAGTTTTGAACACAGTAGGTATTAAACAAATGTTTGAATTAAAATTCTTTGAAATGAACATGAACTGTAATTAGTGGGGGAGGGACAAGAATTAAAGGGATAAGATAAAAGGAACATAGTGCACTTAGAATTCCTTAGGAAGATACACATAATCTTGTAATACCATTATTTTCCATTTCAGTATGTTTTATGACACAGTACTACAGGACCAATTCACACTTCAAAATTATTTCAATGGAGTGAGAAGTGGTTTCGCTCTTACTGGAGCTCATCAGCTGTAGGTAACTGGTCACTGAAGTTTATCTGTTTATTCAAATTTTCTTAAAATATAGTAATTGTTTCGTAGTGATTCGCTTTTCCCCCCAGGAACTTCACCTAAGACCTAAAGAGATCTCACTTCTAACAAACTGTTTTCTATAAAAGAGTCAAACAAGTGAAAAAGTATTTCTTTAATAAGTTTTTTTTCCCTCTGTTAACTGAACTATTCTAAATAAGAATACTGATCTTAAGGAAATACAAACAAAAAATAAAGCACATTCTAATCTAGGAACTGATAATGTTGAACATTATCACAAGAAATTAATACCCCATTATAGAAACCAGAAATTTCCAATATAAGCCCCCAAAAAGTCTGGCATTGTATGTTATATCACTATTCTTTAAACTAACCGCACATTGCTAGCCAATAAACACTAAAATGTTATCCAAATACTATGTAGGATTATATTTAGAAAGTTACAGTATTTTATTCATAAATACAGTCTGATTTAC
Source organism: Petaurus breviceps papuanus (assembly GCF_028583685.1). Lineage (NCBI taxonomy): Eukaryota > Metazoa > Chordata > Mammalia > Diprotodontia > Petauridae > Petaurus > Petaurus breviceps. The sequence goes on from NW_027186296.1 coordinate 89,857,313, forward strand.
CTTTTTCAGAAACTACATTATAAATGAATGATTGTGTAAAGTCAACATAAAATTTGTCTTTTGCAAGGAAAACCTTAGACCATTCTCCAAATGGAGACAACTTCCTCCAGCTCTCCTAGAAGGATAAGGCAGAAAGGTTGATATAATTCTTGCTCCTCACCTATTATTCCAGCAATCTCCAAATGCTTCTCCTTTTAAAACCCAGAGCATGGCCTTATACTATCTCCTCCCCCAACCTGGTCACCACCCTTCTACCATACTCCACTGTTTACCATCAGCCTTGGTGACAAACATTGATGTTAATAACTTCTACTATTACAGTTTTTATAGTTACTTCATCTCTACTCTACTTTACCTAAATACAAGCAACCATACCACATCACTAAGAGCCACCCCACCTCCAAGATATGAAATACTGGAGACTGCCCACTCTGACCAAATCCTTACCATTCTTCCATCTCTCCCACTGCCTCACTTGTGTAGAATTTGTTCATCAATCTCAGTGTGACCTCCAGTCCTCTTTGGCCTCTGCTTATTCTCTCAGTCTATTAGCTTGTTTCTGATTTCAGTCTTCTGCCTACCCTCTTGCTAATACCCTAGAACTGCTCATCCCTCTATACCCATATCTCAACAAATCTTGCTCCTAGATAAATCTCACTTTCCTATTCCAGGCTGGAGGAAAAAAAAAAAACCTCTCAAATTGTCTCTATCACTATTTGATGCCTGCTGCTAAAAAGCACTTAGAGTCCAATGAGGATAATAATTTTTGTCCATCTTTAGTCAGGGCTCTCTATACTCCCAATGGTGGCAATTCTTCCTCAAGCAAGCCCCTTCACTTTCTACAAGTGACCACCTAATTAATAAGACAGCTCATTAAACACTGAGTTCCCTTAACTGCCCTCCTATCTCCTTCAAAATAAAAATGTTTTTGAAGGAAAGCTTGAAATCCAGTAATATAAAGGATTGTAATAGCTTGCAATCTAGTATCAGGGAGATAAAGTATACAAAAATGCCCTCATCCTTTTTTTTTTTTTATCTCTCCCCTCCTCCCCCAACAATTCAAATCGCATTGTGTATTTTCCATACTTTCTTCTCTACTAGCTCCTTCTGGCTACAAAATGTACTCAGGTCTTCTACACTGTAAAAACAAAACAATATAACTTCCTACCCCAAGTTACAAACATCCTTTTCCCTTAATAGACAAACTCCTCAAAAACATAAGTCTACATTCATTGTCCCTACATAACACAGCTCATTTACCCCTAATACTCTTGAAATCTCTTTTGGCCCTCACTACTCTGCTGATATTTTGTTAGTCATCAAATTTAAATAACTCAAACAGTAAATACAACAGCTTTGCTTTTTCTTTTTTCTTTTACTCTCATGCTTTGACTACTATTACTGCTGGTAAGGTTGTTATTCTCTCTTCCCTTGACTTCTGTAATTTATCATTCTCTTCATTCTCTTTTTAAATCTATGGAAACTTCTCCCTCCTTTACTAGCTTTCTTTGGTCCTCTTAGCTCATAAATATTGATGATCCAGGGATCCTCCCTATACTTCTTATTTTTTCTTCCGTCATACCCATAATTTCATAGATGTAGGGAGATCCTAGTAAATAACTATCATAAACAATGCAGATCAGTGATTGTTCTAAAACTAGTCTTAGAAAGTCAACTGGGCAACTGGAAGTTAAGTGACTTGCCCAAGGTCAAGTTTTGTAAGAGACAGAATCTGAATCCAGTTTTCCCAAGAACAGCTTTCTATTCACTGTTACACTGCCTCTTAAAGTTAACATTTCTCAAAATTAACTCATTTTGTTCCCAACCCTGCTCCTCTTCCTAAATTCCCTATTTTTATTAATAGGGCAGTCCTCTTCCAGTTTGGCTTTAAACCTTCCTCAGTGCTTTCCTAACCTTCTCAAGCTTCTTAATCCAATTGAGTTAACTCAAGTGATTTTCTAGTTGCTTTTCAGTTGTTTCAGTCCTGTCCAACACTTCACATTCTCATTTGGGGTTTTCTTGGCAAAGATCCTAGAACGGTTTGCCATTTCCTTCTCCAGTTCATTTTACAGGTGGGGAAACTGAAGCAAACAGGGTTATAAGTGACTTGCCCAGGTTCACATATCTAAGAAGTAAAATGTTTGAGGCCAGATTTTAACTCAGAGTTCCACTATCCACTTCACCACTTAGCTATCTGGGCACTGCCTTTACAATTTCAGTCTTTATCCTCACTGCTACCACCTTAATTCTGGTCCTAATTAACCTCTCTCCTGGACTGTTAAAATTGATGTATCTACTTTCTCTCTTCTTTTCAAGCCACTCCAAACCAAGCTGCCAGATTGTTCATCCTGAAGCATTTCGATGAGTAGTTTTTTCAGTTTTGTCTGACTTATGACTCCATTTGGGGTTTCTGTGGCACAGATACTGGAGTGGTATGCCATTTCCTCCTCCAGTTCATTTTAGAGAGGAGCAACAGAGGTGAACAGGGTTAAGTGACTTGCCTAGGATCATATAGCTAGTGTCTGAGGCCACATTTGAACTCATGAAGAGGAATCTTCCTGACTCCAGGCCTGGCACTTTATCCACTATGCTACCTAGTTACCACCTGAAGCTTAACTCTTGATTATGTGATGACATTATACCTTATTCAAAAAATGTCAAAAGTCACCCAAAACTTATGATAATTCAGTTTTCATAAGATTTTTAGATCAGGCCTAGGGGTTCTTAACTTGGGATCCATTCCATCCCAACCCCAAAAAGAGGATCTGTGGATAGCAGATTTGAGGGAGTCTGTGAATTTGGATGGGGAAAAAAAATCTTTATTTTCACTCGCCTCTAAGTGAAGCATTTCCTTCAATTACATAAAACTAGAGAACAAACAAGACCTACTCTCTTAAGTGTATTTTTCAACTCCGTGTTTCAGAATCCCTAGTTCTGCATTTACAATCACCAAATTCAATTCAGGAGTCTTAAAACAAAGAAAAACAACAAAAATTCTGACATGCCTCAATCTTGGAACTTACAAAAAGTTTCTCAGGTCCTCTGCATGATTTCCTGATACTGAAGCTTTTTAATTGATGTTTAAATTTTGCTGGGGTGGCTAGGTGGTGCAGTGAATAGAGCACCAGCCCTGGCATCAGGAGGACCTGAGTTCAAATCCCGCCTGACACTTGACACACTTACTTTGGGCAAGTCACTTAACCCCAACTGCCCTCCAAAAGGGAAAAAAATTTAAAAATAAATAAATTTTGCTTAAATCTTCATACTATATACATAGAAACCCAATATTGTAACATGAGTGAATAGGGAAAAGTTCTAAACAAGTAGATATTAAATATCAGCTAAGGAGTGGGCATTATGCTAAACATTTTGTGAAAGATTCCTTTTTATAGGAGAGGGAAGAATACTATTAGTGGTCAATCAACCCACAATATAACAAACTAAATTTTAAGAAATGCATTTTCACAGTTTGTGAATTATTCGGACACTTTCTCCCCCCTCTTGTTAGCAAGTGATAAAATGTGTTGGCAAAGGTCAATTTACAAAGAGTAGGTCTCATGGTCAGGAAGATATGGGTTCGAGTCCTTCTGTCAAGACCCTAAACAAGTCATTTAATTTCTCAGGCTCCCAAGCAACTCTAAGACTGGGGTATATACTGTTATGTATCCCTGTGGAAGTTTGGTCAAGTTTATGGGCCTTTTCTTAGAATAATCTCTGAGATGACAGACTATTTGGAATTTGCATTCCTGATAGCATTGTTTCTAGAAAGTGTACAGGTTGTAAACAAGCAAGGGAAACATACACATTCAAAATATATCTTTCTAGGGCATCCTTAAACAGATGGTACACCTTATTTACTAATACTTAGGTCTGCTACTACTGTAGTCTTCAGGGGCTCAAAGGAGAGATGGCTTATCTAGACTAGGGTGGGGGAATCTGGGGCCTCCAGACATGGAGGACCTAGACGGCCATGAAGGAATACAAACTTCACGGAACAAATCCTTTTGTTAAGTCAGTCTAGACTCTAGACTGATGTAGGGAGAGTAACTTATTCTGTATTCCCATAAATTGTATCCTCATTGGTTTTATTAGCATCCCTCCCCCATTATTCTTATTCATGCATTTTTCTCATTCCTCTAATAATGAACCATACACTCCTTGGGGGGCTGGGACTAACCTACTCAAATTTAACTAATACACTGCATGATAAATAATAGGCACTTACTACCTACATATATGTATGTAGATGTATCACTGTCTCCCAAAATGTGGATAACTAATAAAGTAAAATGTAGTTAGTCTACTAACATGTTTATGTGGAATTCAAGAAATCAGGCTTTGGTTCATTATTATTTTATTTTCTGAACTTTATGCTACAAACATGTAAGTTAAAATGGAACTAGACACAAAGATCAAGGTAGATCCTGTCCCCAATCAACCCCCCTTCCCCCCCCAACAAAACAAGGAAAAAGGTGGGGGAAGGAAGGAAAAATGCCTCAGGCTAAGGATGTTCACTGTAATAAACTGACCTTAGGTCAATTAGAAAACATTTGTACATTAGTAGAAATTCTTCCAGGGAAAACAGGTATTTCTGAACATTCACACCAAGTTGCTTTACCTTACCTCAGAATCACTTAAAAAGTGCTAGAGTACAGTATGTAACACTTCACGTTTCGAGAAATATAACTGTAGCTGTTTAATATTTTATTCTAGAATATCATCACTTATTCTCATATTCATTTTTTAAAAGTTCATTTTATCACTTTTAAACTGCGATTACATTCTATCTTATTTCATAGTTATGTGCATATACTTTTCTCCCTTACCAAACCGAAAACTTGAGGGAGACCATGTTTTATGCATCTTCATATGTCTCTTATCGATCCTTAACACTGTTTCTTCCAACAGTAGGTACCCAGTAAGTTTGTTACATGAGTGCTCGACTGTTAGCAAACATTCAATAGATTTTGACAAGTCAAAGACTGCAGAGGTATTCTTTTTTTTCCTTCAATTTTATTTTATTAAATTTGTTTATCTACTTTTAGTTTATGACATTCAGTTTCACATTCCCTTGAGTTCCAAATTTTCTCCCCCTCCCTCTCCTTCCCCCCATGCAGGCATTAAGCATTAGGTTATAAAGAAGAATTATAACCAACGAAGTGAACAACAAGAAGGAACAAAACTAAACACAAAAGAGAGAGCAAGTAAGTTTGCTTCAATCCTGCAGAGGTAGGTTAAAAAGGTTTTTTAAACCACTACAGCCATTCTCCTCATGATTCATCAACAAAAAAAATTCAGAAATGCCAAGTGGGATTGTAGGCCTGCCTACTGATGGTATAAAATTGACTAATACTTAAAAGTTTTCCCAAGGTCCAACTGTAGTCATCATTGTTTAGAGGTGGCATTTTTAAAATGATGCTATCAAGAGAATTAAATTTCACAATTACCTGGTTTATGGAATTCAACTCAATTTTCACTTTCCTGCAGCCTCCCACATTCAATTTAATCCATGTGACTATACCCAGAAAAATAAATCATGGCAAACTGCTATTCCTAATGTTTAGTGTTTTACAATCACTGTTACTGTTTTTGCAAATACAAAAGCAAAGTCACGAAAAGTAGTTCAAAAGAGCAGATTATACACATCCCACACTACAAGGCAGTACTGCTGCACCATTCAGTCTCAAAGTTTTCTGAACTTTAATTTCCCCCAAAGAAAAACAGACTGAAGATATTAAGCAAGACATATCCAGGTACTCTGCACCACACGTGACATACTCGCTTACAACGAGACAGCAGAATCTCATAAAACCAAATGCTCTCCTACTGACTAATGAGTTAACAACTACCTGAATGGCTACCAAACACTGCTTAGAGAAAAAAGGCTCACTTGCTTCCTGTATGCTGCCGGGGAGATATCCACCCAATGTGAATCTGGGGGGAAAAAACTGGGCCGAATTCGAAGGGCCGTTTACACGCGAACAGAAAACTACTATGCCAACCAATAAACTGGACATAAAACAATAATGCCAAACACTCTATTCCCTGCTCAATCAAATCGATGCAGAGGAACAGGCCTGGAATAGGACTGCATTTACTGAAGTATTTAAGGCTACCCCTTTTTTTTCCTGTCCTACCTCAGTTTATCGTTGTCTTACTCATGGAATAGTCACGAGCTCACTAAATCTCTGGGCCGCCCTCGGATTCCGAAAAGCACTAGAGACCAGAAAGCTAGAGGAGCCCCCTTTGTCCCTTACAACCCGACGCCGCCACAACAAAAAGACGCCGCCACAAGAGTCAAAACGACCACACAACACGGAAAAACAGTTTGGGGAACAAACGCGGCTTTCGGGCATCGCGACGCCAGCTCTTCCCCCCCCCCCCC
>NW_027186296.1:89863797-89877187 GCF_028583685.1 Petaurus breviceps papuanus
CTCCCCCGCCTTCCCCTACGGAAATCGATGCGAGGAAAGAGAAGGGGCAAGGAGAGCGGGGTACGAGGCTCACAACTTTACCGACACCCCCTTTCTTCCCTCCCCCCCACCTTTCCATCTGGAGGAACCAGAGCAAGCGCTCGCTCCGCCTTCAGGGCCTCAGAACGTCCCCGTCGCCGCCGATCCGGACTGGGCCCAGGGCGTGAGGAGAGGGGCGCAGGGCCCCTGCTCCCCACCACCCGGGGGAGACTCCTCAGCCCAAGGACTCTCCTTCCTTCCAGCCCGAGCTCGACTCCCCTCAGGGAACTCCACTCCTACTTTCCCCAAGCCTCCGAAAGAAGACTCTTACCCGGCAGTGAGGCAATCGACTAAGTTGTCAGCCTCTCCATAGCGCGATCTGGGAGGCCAAGGGAGCTGAGAGGGGGCAGTCAAGGCCAGGGGGGAAGGAGTGCAGTGAGGAAGGCCAGGAACGTTACTCTTCCCCCAGCCGCAGGTTTCCCCAAACCCCAGCGGAGCTGACACATCAACAAAGATGGCGGCGACGCCGGACGCCGCGGAACCGGCCACTAGCTCCAGCTGGGAGGGAGGGGCAGGAGCTGCTGGAGCAGCCAATCAGAGTGGCGCTGGCGAAATGACGAAAGGGCGCACCTTGAGCCACAGAGCAACCTGTCTGCAGTGGGCCGGGTTTAGGCGAGGCTTCTCCTCTCCCTGCTCCAGTCACCTTGTTTGCGAGGCTACGAGTTTAGCCTAGTTTTTGCTAGTTATTTACCTGGGAGTTGGGTTACCTGCCGCTCTTTAGACCTCCCTCCTTCCCCTCCCCCATCTCTGAGGAAAGTATAGCAAATCACCTTTGGATTTTATCCCCTTCCCTCCCAGGTATATACGCCTTATCTTAGTCCTGGGGCTTAAAGAAATAAAAAAGAATTGCAAATCAAAGGCCCTCCTTCTCTGTACCTCAAGGGGTGGAGTCTTTATCTATCTTCGTCTTGAAGTGGAGCAACCAAATTCGAAGCTCTTGAATATGTCGGCAGCTTTGTGAATAACTGGGCCAAAAGTGTTGTGGCAATTTAGGATGACCTTTTTGGTTGGGGGGGTGGAGTGGTGATGGTGGTAGTGTATGACGCATTAATTGCATCAGAATATAAGTGAAGGCTTAATTTAGAAGAGTATCAATCCAAGAATTTAGGTATAAAAACTAACTCGACCGAATATACTTTATCTCGTATATCTAAGGTAATAAAAACGTTGGTTATTTTTTTTAAAGATTATTTGTAGAAGAAAACGTAAAAGTAAGGATCAGATGCCCTGGGGCAGTACAAAGGGATGTGCTCAGTTTCAGAAAGTAAGCAGATGAATAATTTGGGAAATATGGGAAAGCATTGTTCAGAATGCAGTCGGTTGGAATCCCACCAAAGTCAGTTCTCAGCTCTGTGACTGGCAGAATCAATCCAACTCCCTCAGCCTCAGTTTCCTCATCTGTAAAATTATACCTGAAGCACTTTAGCTAGTCATCTTGAAAAGCAAATGGTGTATAATAGAAAGTTTACTGGATTTGAAGACAAAGTAGCTGTTTGAATTCTGCTATTATTTAGTACCTTTGTTACTATGGATTGCTAAGCAATTATTTTAAAAAAGATTAAACAGTTTATAAAAAGCCAATTTAAAAAAATGACTACTTGGAAAACATAATGAAACATTTTAAGGTATACGTTTAATACATAAAAAGCTAGAGCAGATTTTTTTTTTCGTGAAGATGTTTTCAACTCAAAAGGCACTGCAGAGGAACTTTTCCTTATGAGCGCTCCAAAACCCCAACGCTTACCAAGAAGTGAGCTACATCTAGAGGAACTACTTTCCTCGCGTTAAAAGCAAATCTGGGGCACATGCGCAGCAGCTCCTCGCGGATTTGGCACGTGCTGCTTCGACCTCACATCTGAGTGTGCACGTGCTGCCCCCTAACATCCTTGCCAGCACGTGCCCCCGGGCTGCGCAGGCGTAGCCAGTCTAGAAGGGGTTGGGGGGGTGGCCTATTGTGTAGTGGTGGTGATTCGTATCCGTTTGAAGCTACCGCAGGGCTTAGAGAGGAGTCGTTGGGGGCCAGGACGCCAGGGGGGCACAGTGAACCGTTTTTAAGCCCGTTTCCAGGTAAGGGAAACCTTTGAGGAAGGCCAGGAGGTGTGGGGTGCTGGGGAGGAGAAAGTCGGGGAGCTGCGGCCGAGCCCAAGGGCATAAGCAGGGAAGCAGGGCCTGACTCCAGTGGTTCTGTGGGATGGGGACCTGCAAGCTGGGATGACAGGACAAGACAACCTGGAGGCCGAAGTGGGAGAGGCTGGGCAGGGAAATGGGCGACTGTGGTAGAGAAGGCCTTGATACCACCTGTAAAAGACGGTTTGGGGTGGGGTCCCTTGGCAACCATCGAGGTCCTGCGTGGAGGAAGGGAATTGGGACCTCTGTTAACCTTCCCATTTGCTCCTTTCCCCTAACCCCTAGTCATTCTGTAAAGGGAAATTGTCATTTTTATTCACGTTTATTCAATTTGAACAAAATTAAATAAGTCATAAAACTCAGCGCTCCACTTCAATGCTGGAACAAAAATAACAATTCAGTACTCACATTAGACGGCCCTTAATTGTACACTAGCACCACTGTCAATATAATTTGCTTAGGGTGAGCGTTTCCACGTGGGGGATTTATTGGGGGAGGCACACCAGAACAGGCCTGGAATTTACTTTTGTAGTAAAAAGGCTGTTATTTGCCATGTATAGTTAAAAGATTATCTTCTAAAGGAGCTTCTAGTTCATGTTTTTTACTTCTTTCCTAAAATATCAGGATTGTCAACATGCCCATAATATTTTAATGGGGGCAAGAGGGGTCTCTTTGTAAATGATTACTGTACAGAAAATCAAAAATTATTCAAGTAAAGCAATGTGATGCGTTGGGGGTGAGGGGAGGAGAAGAGCCAGTTAGAAGTGGGGAGAGTTGGCTCCTCTTCCCATCTAGCTCTCCACTAACTGTGACCCAAATTTGGCAAGTAGCTTGATCATCTGGTCCTCAGTTATCCATAAAAAGAGGAGATTGAACTGGATCTAACTTAGGCTGGTTTTAAGCTACTAATTCTATCTTTCTAAGTACCTTGAGCCCCCTTTTAGCTAGATAATTCATCTTGAAAGATTCCATGGTTCAGTAAAAAGCTTATTAGATTAGATGTTAGAGGAGTTGTATTTTAATTCTGCTATGTTAATGTAACCTTGGATATGTCACCATCTCTGGGCCATGTTTCCATACAACTTTAAATTTATGATCCTAACTAAAACTACTTCATAGCAGATACGGAAGTGATTCCCTAATTTTTGGGGGGAGAAGGGGAGAAAAAATTTTGGGACTTTGGGAAAGCAGCAAAAATGGGTCTTCAAAATAACTTCTTAATTGGCAAAGTGAAAATAATACAATATTAGACAAATTCAACAAGAGGCAAGATCCTAGGATGATGTACTTTGGGAAAAAGCCTAGTAAGACCATATGACCTCACACTGTAAAGATTGGGAACATTAGAGTATTTCTTAGGCTGGGGTCTGAGAAACAGTGCTGGTAGAGAGCAGGATCTGGGAGTTTAGTTTAATGTTTTTTTCTGTTTAAAAATTCGTATTAATTTTTGTTTTGTTTTACATCACCTAGATTTTGCAGTATATTCCTACCACTGAAGCCCCCCAGAGAGCTATCATACAAAAAAGGGGAAAAAACACTTAAGCCAAACTGGCCAGAACATTAATAAGTGCCACATTAAATGTATTATATAGTGTTCACTATCTGTAGCCCCCTACTAGGGTGTAGGGTGTGTTCAGGGAAGACTAGTACCTCTGGTGTGAGGGCTCCACTGGGAGACACTGGCAAGGGACCTCCCAGTATGGCACGCCTACATCAAAGAAATGCTATACTCTATGAGCACAGAATTGCAGTAGCTCAAAAGAAAGGTGAGATACAAAAATTGAGAGACATCTCTACTCCAGATGTTCATGTGGACTATCTGTGCCCAATCTGTGGTACGGTATTCTGAGCTTTGTATTGGTTTGATCAGCCAGTCAGACACACTGTACCTTGGCTCCAATATAGTGATGTCTTTTTTGGTCCTATTCGAGAATGAAGGACAACAACCAACGTGTCCCCCACTTCTGCAAAGAAGGGAGATGAATTTTCATATTTCTTCTTTGGGACCAAATAGTTAATTATAATATTCCAACATTTGGTTCTTACCGTTTTTTCCCCTTTACATCGTTATTATATACTGTTTCCCTGGTTTTGTCTATTTCATTTAGTTCATATCAATCTGCAAGCATTTATTTAGTGTCTACTATGTGCCAGACACTGTGCTAAAAAGAAACATATAAAGCTTCCTATGCTTCTCTGTAGTCATAAATGGACTTCTGATTAGTTGTCAGCAAGCCTTACTGTGTGTTTACTGTGTGCCAGACAGGAGATACAAAGACAGAAATTAAAGTCCTCATTTTCAAGGAGCTTACATTCTTTTTGGGAAGAGAATATGTATATAAATATAGACAGAATATGTGCAATATAGATATCAGGTAATTTGGGGGAATGTGCATTAGGAACTGGGGATCAGGAAAGGTTTCAAGTAGAAAGTTTATCCTATATATCCTAAATATATCATTTGTACATGGTTGTTGGCATGTTGTCTCTCCTATTAAGCAGTGCTCCTTGAGATCAGTCAGGGAGGGCTTTTCTTTTTATTTCCAGAGCTTAGCACAGTATCCAACTCTTAATACTTGCTGACTAGCTGAGCTGAGTTTTTAAGGAAACAAGGAATTCCGAGAGGTAAAGGGAAGGAACAAGTGTACTTTACAAATAAGGGACAGCCAATTCAAAAAGCAAAAACTTGAGAGATCATGTCTTGTAGAAAGGACAGTAAAAAGGCTGGTTTGGCTGGATTATTGAGTCCCAAGAAATGCTGCCAACTTTTTGCCACTATAAAAAGTTACTATAAATAATTTGATGTTGTGTGGAAATTTTTTTTTTTAATCACTGACCTCTTTGGGGCATATGCCTCACAATAGAATTGCTGAATTAAAGGGCATGGACATTGTAGTAATTTTGCAGGGACACCAACCAAAACATCATAACAAGAATCCAAATGTGAAGTGATGAGAACCTGCACCCAGAGCAGTGGTAGTGTTAAAAAAAAAAAAATACATGGGAGATGTTGGGAAAGTCGAATCCACAGGATTTGGCAACACATTGGATGTGATGGGTAAGAGAGATTGAGAAGTGGAAGATGACCCCTGAGTGACTAGGAGAAAGGAGGGAATGTCCTCAGTAGTAATAAGGAAGTTAGGAAGAAGAAAAGGTTTGAAAGGAGAAAGATGAGTTCAGAGTTCAGCTCATGTTTCATTGTATTTAAGTGCCAGTTAATTTGAGATATCTAATAGGTGGAGTTGGGAAACTGGAGATCTGGAGAGAAGAGGTTAGAGCTAGATGAATAGATCTCAGACTCATCTACATATCCCCCAAAGTCCGTGAGAGCTGATTAGATCAATCAAAATGGTATAGAGGGAAAAGAAAAGAGGGTTCAGGACAGAGCCTCAGGGGACACCATGGGTTATGGGAAACCTAGGTGAAGATATCAATAAAGAATACTGAGAACAGTCAAACAGATAAGAGAACTAGAAGAGAACATTAACATTGCCTTGAAAACCTACAGAGAGCATAAAGGAGTGATCAACAGTATGAAATACTTCAGAGAGGCCAGAAAGGATGGAGGGTGAGAAAAAAAAAAAATTTAGATTTGGCCATCAAAGAATCAGTGGTAAAAGATCACAGTTTGAGTTGAACAATGAAGTCTGAAACCAGAGGCCAGAGTTAAGAGAGTGAGAAGAAAGGAAGTGGAGGCACCAATTGTAGATGCCTTTCTTAAGGAGTTTAGCTGCAGAAGGGAGGAGAGATATAGGAAGATAACTATCAGGGGTGGACTGATCAAGTGAGAGGTTTTTTTGAGGATGGAGGATGAGACATAAGTGTGAAGGAGCAAGGAAGCCACTAATAGAAAGGGAAAGATTAGAGATTACCAAGAAAATGGGGATGAAAAAGGGGCCAGTGGGCTGAAAAATATGGGATAGAATGTAATCACTTATTAGAGATACATAGAGAGGGTTAGCCTTGACAAGAAGGGCCACCTTCATGTGAGACAGGTGGAGGAGGAGATTGTGGAGAAGGAAATCGGAATAATGTGAGATGAGAAGGAAAGGGCAAAAGGGAGCTCTTGGCAAAAGGCTTCAGTTTTTTGGAAGGGGGAGCAGTGGAAAATTTGAGGAGAGATGAAAAGGATTAGAAAAGCATTTGTAATATGTGGGATAATGATTCAATTGTTCAGTTATTCATTGGTGTCCATATGGGGGTTTCTTGGCAAAGATACTGGAGTGATTTGCTATTTCCTTCTCTGGTGGATTAAGGCAAATAGAGGTTAAGTGACTTGCCCAGGGTCACACAGCTAGTGAGTGTCTGAGGCTGAATTTGACCTTGGGTCTTCCTGACTCCAGGCCCAGTGTTCCATCCATTGAGCCTTCTAGCTAGCTTCATTGAATCAATTGGGAGCCATCTCCAGTTGTCTTGCTCTGTACCTTGCCACTGGTCCCACAGGACTCCAAGGAGAAAGTGAAACTGATGATCTTGCACAGCCCTCCCTCACTTAAATACAATTCACTTGCAAGTAATGGTGTCATCTTCCTGATGTCATGGTCCTTTTTGAGAATGAAAGACAAACAAGACCAACAGTGAATCAATTAGGTGTAAGAAGAGTACCTTGCCTTAGGGGCTCATTTGAGATTATGTAACATCAATGTATAGTGGACCCAGCATGGTTTTGTGATTTCCTCCTGCCTCTTTCAGCAACAGGTGAATAGTAGTGAACATAATAAATGGTGGAGTAATGCAAGGCTGGGGAAAGATGAGTGATAGAGCAAGGAGACAAGGGACTTGAGTGTAGAAGCTAAAGTAGAATTGAACTGGTTCATCATGGGGTCAAAGCGAAGAAGGTGGGAGAGTATAGTGAGTGTAGGGATGATGACTTGAGAAAGAATTGAGGGGGAAGGGATTGGTGACAAGATAAAGGGTATGACCATCTCTGTGTATAGCTGAGTTGGAGGAGTAGGTAAGTCATGGGCAATGAATAGGGTTTAGGAACTGGGAAGTTAGGATGTTTGAGGGACTTATAAATATGTGTGTTGAAGATCCTTAGAATGAGGCCATGAGTTGGGGAGGAGATATTGACTGTGAGGTAAGCACTTAACTAGTGTCCTTAGAAGTATGTAGAAGCCATTACTAGCATCTTGATCGGGTAATTAGTATGGATTAGGTGAACTTTAGTCAATAAATATTTAACAGCTGCCTACTGTTACCAGGCCTTGTACTAAGTACTTGTACTAAGGGATACAAAGAAGACAAAAAAAAAGTTCCTGCTCTCAAGGAGCTTACAGTCTATTGGGAGAGACAGCATATAAACATATTTATGTACTTACATATACATACATATATATATGCTACATGTAAGACAAATTGAAAATAATAATGGGAAGGAGTAGAATTAAAGGGGGTTGAAAGGGATAGAGGTTACTTACTGATGGAGGCAGAGAAAATTTAGAAGTACCCATGGTGAGTAGAAAGTATTCAGACACCCTCACCTCATCCCCAAGCAGGGTTGGGTCATAAGTGAAAATGCAGCCAATTCTGGAAAGGGTGGCTTAGGTGCATTGTGTCATCAGAATGGGGTCAGGTCTCAGTGAGTGCAAGAAGATGGAAGGAATGAGAAAGGAAAGTGTTTAAGATCAAAGTAACTTTTGTTATTCATGGAACAGGCATCCCAGAGAACACTGTGAAAAGGATTGGATAGACCTGGAGTGGTACCTTATTGGTGAGAAGGATGGGAAAAGAAAGTGGGGCAGTTGATCACAGAGAATGGGGTTTGTACAGTGATACTCAGGTGTCAGTCATTAGGATGACAGATTGTGATGGGGGTGAGGAGGAGTGGTTCTGGTGACTTATCTGCCTCTAGAAGGGGTGGAGCAGACTGGAGGGTGAGTGTAACAAAAAAACAATCAGGTTGGGCCTTTTTGGGTTATAGAGGTTTCAGTCAGGGACTTAATAATCATTGAGTAGAGTTGGGGTAGTATGGAGGGTAGCAGAGTGAAAAGTGGGTGGTCAGGGCTGCCAGGTTCATCAGGTCCTACAGAAAAGTTTAGAGTAGGAACCCTTGATAAATTCCTCAGAGAATCCAGTTGATTTTCTTCTTGGAGTTTAAGTTGATTGTAAAAAGATGAGTTTTCTAACAAATTCTCTTCATTTATGACTATACTATGTTTCTGTAATCAATTTTCTAGATGAGGTGAAATTTTTGAGTTTTTATTTGTTTTGCTTTTTTTGTAATTTGAAGCAGTCTTTTGTATAATTTTGTTTAATGTTTAATAATGTCATTCTTTTAAGAATTGTTTGTATCATTTTGAAGACTTATCAACTGGGGAAAGACTTTTGGGTTTTTTGTGTTTCGGATATATCTTGGATTTTGAGATTCTCATTTTCACTTATTATTGCTTATCAGACAAATTTGGCGAAAAAATTTCCCCCCAGTTATCTTAGCCTATTTTCATTAATTTTGTTTGTGCAGAAGCAATACTGGAAAGCATACAATTTTGTGTAATTAAAATGATCTATTTAATAATTTCACTTCTCTTGTTTGATTAAGAATTTCTTCTCCAGGTATACTTGTGAAAAGTACTTGATAAGATAAGATAATCTTTGGGCAGCTAGGTGGCTCAGTGAGTAAAGCCCCTGCCCCGGAGTCAGGAGTACCCAAGTTTGGTTCCGGCCTCAGACACTTAGCACACACACACTCACACACACACACACAAAAAAAAACACTCGCCGTGTAACTTTGATCAAGTTACTTAACCCCAATTGCCCTCCAAAAGGCAAAAAAAAAAAAAGATAATCTTTGATTTTTTTTAAAAATGGTATTATTACCTCTAATATAAAGGACATGTATCGATTTTGAGCTTTTTTTGTGGCATATAGTGTAAGATGGTGATCTGAATCTAATTTTTGTTAACCTAGTTTTCTAGATTTCCCAGCAGCTCTTAGGTTTCTTTCCTAGTAGTTTTCCACTTTTGACTAGTAGTTCTTGGATTCATTGTACTATACTCTGTTATTTCTGTCCTACTGAAGTGAAAATTCTGTTAAAATATTCACATAACAAATTTTTTAAATAATCCAAAGCCATTATCTTAGGTATTTGCAGTCTCTAAATGCTGGTGCCCTGAGATAAAGCTCTAGTTGCCCTGCCTCTGGAGAAAATACTGACTTGGCATTAGCTGTTTGACTAGATGGTAAACCTTAAGCTATTTCAGCTGATTGCGGTATCTAGGACCTAGCCCAGCCTCCCTCCTCTTCTTTTCCCCAAATTAGCTATCTGTTTCAGAGACACTATTAAACTGGCTTTATTTATCCTGATTTTATCCCTCTCTAGTGATTAGGAGACTTCCACCATTGCACATCTTGTTGATTTTATTGGGTTGGTGGTGGTACATTATTTATAAAGAATTAGAACTCAGTAGCACAAGTTTTCCCTTTCAATAAATTGAGTATCACTGAGAGGATCAGCTTACCTGAAAAAGAGGCATTTAAAGAGAGAGAGTTGTGTTTTGAACATCTTCTGAATGAACTTGTAGCATTATTTTTGTGACCTTGGAAAAAAATCTTAATACAATCAAGGGTGTATTTATTTTGCAGGATTTTTGAAGATTTCAGACTTTTTTTGGTCTCTTGGTGTTCTATAAAAAAGAAAAATCCTATCCCTGGCAGTATCCCAGTCCTTTCTTATATCACAGCTATTTTTATTACTTTTCAGCAGTAACTGAAATGGCAAACCAGTGCAGTTCGTTTTTCATTTCCCTTTTCAACAAGTACTTATTAGGTCTTCTGTGTGCCAGACACTGTGCTAGAAACTGGGGAGAGGACAAAAAGGACTGCTCCTTTTTCTCAAGAAGCTTAAATTCTACCCAGGGAAGAAAACATGGGTACAGATATGTAAAAGCAGTCCCTTTTCTCAAGGAACTTAAGTTCTCCCTGGGAAAAACGGGGGTACAGATATGTGAAAGCAAAATATATCCCAAGTCTGGTTTTTTTTTTTTTTTTTGGCAGGGGGTGTTGGGAGGAAGGGGAGGCAGAGTAGTACAAGAGGTAGCATGAGCTTGAACCTTTAATGGAACTAGGAAATTCAAGAACCTTCTAAGGTTTAAGGGATAAGAGGTACAGTGAACCTAGTTGGCACTGAGAATAATATCCTGGCCATGAAGTCAGGAAAACCCAAGATCAAATCTGGCCTCAGGCACTTAGCTAGGGTTACCTTTCTAGGGTGGTTGTGAGGATGAAAGGAGATAATATTTAGAAAGTACTTTGTAAACATTAATTACTGTTGTCACCTGTATAGAGTCATAAGGGCAGGAGATTAAATGTCATCTGTGGAAACAGAAAGTAGCCATGTTGAGCCAGAATAGAGAGTACTTTTATTTTTTGGTACTGAATTCTCTACTTGGACAGCAGATAGTCTAATGAGTGGACCTGGGGATCAGAGGAACCTGGCTAGGTTCAAGTCCAGTCTCTGAAACATAATGATGGTGTGATCCTGAGCAAAACACTTTAACCTCTTAGTACCCCACGAATTTCTTGAAGAACTCTTAAGTGACAGAACAATTGTTTTGTTACTGGGAGTTCCCTAAACCAATGAAATCACAGGTCTGGAACCAAAAACAAAGGTTACTATTTAAAATTGTCTGTTATAACCTAATTGCATTGAGATTCTTTGCCCTATTTTCCCCTTTACAATTTTGTGGAACTTCAAGGTAGGTTCTTAGAAGGAAAAAAACAGATAAACAAGACAAGCAAGGCATTGTTGGCACTGTCATGTTAAATTTAATACAGTCTTTCAAAAAATCTGTAATATGGGGCGGCCAGGTGGCTCAGCGAGTAAGAGCACCAGCTCCAGTGTCGGGATGACCTGGATCAAATCTGGACTCAGATACTCAGCACCACACCCAGAAATAACTGGCCGTGTAACCTTGAGCAAGTTACTTAACCCCAATTGCTTAAAAAAAAAATCTGTAATAGAGGCTTTTAAACTTTTTTTGTGTGAAAATGTCAGCTTCAAAATAATGAAAATTTATTCCCCCTTAGAGTAAAGAAAAAATTCTTTTTTTAATGTTGAATGTTAAACATTTAGTAAAATAGCAATACAATTTACTTAGTAGCAATTTACAATTAAATTTGATGCATAAACTCTCATAGTGATAGTTTAGTTTTTCTTCTCATCTATGTTCTTTTGGTCTTTCATTTTTTTAAAGAATCATTTTGTATGGAAATCTTTAAAAATTTTTAGAGAAATTTTATTATGGAGCATATATGATTTGGCAATACAATTAAAATTTAAAAAAATAAAAATCCAGTGTACTTAACACATTTTTTTTTCAATAAAGACTCTCCATTCATTACCAATAATGGTAATATCTGTAGCAGTCCTCCCCTACCAAAGCAATATATTGAAATAATTTTTTTTTATCAGTAACAAGATGATGAAGTTTATTGTCACCATTCCTCTTTGGCATGTTTCTGAGTTTTAATTCAGAGCAATACCACTGAAGAGCAATAAACTATATTGACATAAATATGACACATCATAACATAAATATCCTTGGTTATTTTTGTTTTTGAAACATTATTTTGTACCACCCACCAAATTGTGCCCTGTTTGAGCAGATGGAAAAATAAAATCAAATCCCTAGTACCTTAGTTGCATAGTTCTGCCAAAATAAATTCCCACATTGGCCATGTCCAAACCTATTCATGTATGTCTTTATTCTAAATTCATTGCCTCTATTTCATAAGGTTAGTGGCTTGTTCTATCATCATTCTTTTGGAATCATGCTTTTATCAATTTGTTGATTAGTATTCTAAAATTTTTCAATTTTTTTCTCTATGTTATTGCATAAATCATTCTCTTAGTTCTACCTAATTTTATTTTGTATAAGTTCATAATGAAGACCATTTCCTCTGAGTCTGTTCATTTCATCTTTTCTTATGCCATAGTAGCTATTCCCCAATAGGAGGGCACCTCTTTACTTTCCAATATTTTGGCTACCAGGGAAATAGCTAATACAAATATTTTTGTATATGTCGATCCTGTCCCCGAAACACCCCTTTCTTTGGTGCATATACCTCATAGTGGTGAGGCTAGGTCAAAGGCTATGTAACTTTGGGACATACTTCCAAATTCCTTTCCAGAATGCCTCGATCAGTTAGTTCACAGCTCCCTCAATAGTGTGCTACTAGTCTACCTATTTTCCCACTCCGCTCAGCATTTGTCATTTTCTTCTTTGGTTATCTTTTCTAGTCTGTGAAGTTTGAGATAAAGCCTTAAAGTTGCATTGATTTGCACTATTCTAATTATTGGTAATTTAGAGAATTTTTCGTGTTCTTTCATTTTTAATCAACTTTTCCTCTCACAAAGTTGTCATTAATATATATGCATTCTTCTACTTCTGCCTTTTTCCCATTCTATTATTTCCTATAGTTCTTTCCAAATTTCTTGATATTGTTCATACATGTAAGTCTTAATTGCAATATAGTATTCTTTTAACATCAGCATATTACAATTTACTTAACCATCTCACCTACCGGACATATAGGTTATTTCTAGGCTTTGTTTTGTTTGGGGGGGGGGAGGGTTGCAATTGTATGTAATGCTGATAGAATAGATTTTGTACAGATAGCTATTTTTTTTATTGTTTTTTTATTTTGTTTTGTTTTGTTTTTTTTCAAATCAAATGCTTCATTAACTTCTGGTTTATATCATTCATTTCTGCCAGATTTTGATTTACAAATTTTCTCCCTGTTTTTCCCCTATCCACCTCCCCAAAATAGCAATCCCACTGGATATCCCCTCCTCCAATCTGCTCTCTCCCATATCTTCTCCCATACCCCCTTTGACTTTCCAGTAGGGCATAGTGGATCTCTATGCCCCAGTGCCTGTATATCTTATTTCCCAGTTACGTGTAAAATAATATTAATAATAGTATATATATATATATATTTTTTTTAAACATTTGATTTTAAAACTTTGAATTCCAGATTCATTCCCTTTCTCCCTTGTCACCCATACAAGGGAAGATAATCAATTCAGTCAGTATAGGTTGTACATGTGTAGCTATGCAAAACATTTCCATAGTGGATATATTGTAAAAGACTGACTATATTTCCCTCCCTCCTATCCCACCTCCTACTTGTTCTACTCTCTACTTTGATCCTGTCCCTTTTCAAAAGTGGGTGCTTCCAACTT
>NW_027186296.1:89877287-89878386 GCF_028583685.1 Petaurus breviceps papuanus
CTCTAATCCCCTTCCCTCCTACTCTCCTATAGGGTGAGATACCCTATTTAGGGTGTATGTCATTCCCTCCCTAAGCCAAATTCAATGAGAATAAGGTTGACCCATTCCCTTTTGCCTTCCTATTCTTCCTCTCCATTGTAACCATTTTCCCTTACTGTGGGGGGCTATTGATATCCCGTCCTCTCACTTACCCATAGTAAGTCTTCGGTCGTCACCGGCCTCCTAGGAGGAATTACCACCGGCCTCCTAGGAGGAATTACCAGACAGAGCACCCGAGGCTTGCAGGAGTTGTTTATTCAGGCTCAGCTACATCGCGACAAAGAGATCTGACTTCCGTATCAGAGCAATTTATAGGTACATATAGCCAATCATCTTCCACAGCTCTATTCATTACCTTTTAAGGTCATACATCAAGCAAGCAGGCACTAGCCCATATACCATTACTTCCTGGCCCCCAACATCTCCCCCTTTTTGTTTAATCAGGACGCTTGTCCGGTACAGCCTTAAGCGGTGCAGTTGCAATAACCTGAATTTAGCAGACCCTGGCGGCAGTAGGGGAATGCGGGATGTTCTGGCTTGGGTCATCTCCTGATCCCTGAACCTTACCCGTCCTTGGTAACCCAACGCCCTCGGGCCCTGTCTTAGGCGGCCGGGTCAGGAGAGGTTGCCCGTCATAGAACGGATCCCGTCTTACTTCAAGAGCGTTACATGTCTTCCATGGAAGCCAGCCATACTTGAGGGTCTGCTCCTTCCTCAATGGCCATAATGGCCTTTTGTGTGAGCAACATATATCCTTGTTGTCTTCTCTGCAGTCGGCAGAGGTACCAGACAAGCAACCCTATGATCAAGAGTAACACCATACTTGACGCCCCCAAACCTCCCCAAGAGGCAAACTATTGGGTAATGTTTTGGAACCACTCAGTCCATGCTGATAACTGGGGACCAGATATGGTGGTAGAATTCAATACAACTATAGCATGTCTTAATTCATTTAACTTCAGTGTAAACTGCTTATTCCATGTCCCGTTTAAAAATGAACCCAGAGTATAGGACAGATTAGCTGCCCTAGAATATCTTTGGTACGGGGCAGAGGTCACAC
>NW_027186296.1:89878786-90000638 GCF_028583685.1 Petaurus breviceps papuanus
ATAGCTAGTTTTACACAACTTTTCTCCATCTTTTAGTTTCAACAAAACTCAGATTGAAAACTGCTTTGTCACTCAATTTTTACAGTATAAGAGGACTTTACAATTTAGATTTTACAATTTAGAGATACCATAATAGAACAATTACATAATGACATTAATTGCATTTCCGATTCATCACATACCAAAATTATTGATAGAAAATTAGGCTTACCAAGTGCAGAGGCTTTTCTCCTCTCCCCAGTTGCAGAGCTTGGTTGTGATCCCCGGGATTTGAAAGGAAAGAGGGTCGTCTGCATGCCCCAGGGCCCTCAATATAGTTGCTATGCCTCCCCCCAATGTTTTTAGCTGTTCCAACTTTTACTCCAATAAATTTTGTGTCCACTCCTTAGAAACTTCTTTGAAAGTGATAGCTTTGACTTCCCTAGCAAGGGGAGAGGGAGTGGCGCCTACTCCCTTATCCCAGTTCTAGAGAACCCAAAAACCTCACCTTATGTATCAAATCTTGGAAAATATTCCAATTTGCCTAAATGCCAAATAGTAAAATGAATTCCAACTTTTCTTTAGCATCAAATTAGGAGTGACACTTTTCAAAGATGACCAGAATGCATTCAGTTGCCTTTTAGTTGCATTCTGTTACACAAAACTTTTCTCTTTTAAGTGAGGCAGGAAATAGTTAAATGTTACTCTTCCTGTTGGACTTTGATTAAAGCCCCTTTAAAATCATATACATACTTTATTTCTTTCTAATTCCAACCTAACATTTCTCCTATACTCTTTCACTTGCATTTACCATCATATAACCTAAACAAGACAATATTTTGCTCTCTTTCTCTCCCTTTCCAGCCTGCACTCAGCAGCAGGGGAGAGAAGGAGGGAAAGAGATACAGCATTTCAAAGGAATACACAGGCCGGCTGTGGATGACCCTTGGCCCATAATGGACCTGATGACTGGATAGGACAAACAAAGACACAGAAGGGACAGAACACAGCAGAAACACAAGATACGACACGTAACAGTTCTGTGCACAGTACCAATCACTCAAAACATGTACCACTCATTCTAAACAAGCAACTAAGTGGGACTCGAACCCACAATTTAATCACCTAAACCAGAAAGAGTAATTAGGTGGGACTTAAGGTGTTATCTATCTGCTTCTTAAAAGTGATCGGGCCTCCGGCAAGGTTGAAGGGAGGAGGACGGCTTCCTTCCACCCATTCGCCCCACCACGGCCCATCGGCCTGGCTGCACCCCCGCATGTTACACCGCTGCACGGCAATAACTCCTTTCTCCTCGGGCAAAATTGCGGGGACACTCATTGCCCTTCCCATCTTCTCAACGGTACTCTTTTACCGATGAGGCTGTCTGGAGAGCTAATTTATAGCCCAGATGGTCTTCTCGGACCCTACCCACACCCCACGTTGGGCACCAGTTGTGGGGGGCTATTGATATCCCGTCCTCTCACTTACCCATAGTAAGTCTTCGGTCGTCACCGGCCTCCTAGGAGGAATTACCAGACAGAGCACCCGAGGTTTGCTGGAGTTGTTTATTCAGGCTCAGCTACATCGCGACAAAGAGATCTGACTTCCGTATCAGAGCAATTTATAGGTACATATAGCCAATCATCTTCCACAGCTCTATTCATTACCTTTTAAGGTCATACATCAAGCAAGCAGGCACTAGCCCATATACCATTACTTCCTGGCCCCCAACACCTTACCTCTTCTGTATGAAATACTTTACCCCATTCTGTCTCTCTCCATCTCCTCTCATTATATTCCTCTCACCTCTTAATTTCACCTTTTAAGTTCACGTTCCTGTTAAATTGTTCCTGTATCAACCCCAATTGCTCTCCAAAAAAAGTAAAAAAATAAAATAAAAAATAAGAAAATAAATTGGTCCTGTGCCCTCTATCCATATATACCTGTACACATATATACACACATTCACATATGTATTCATACGCCCATATACCCTTCTATATGGACATATATGTATATATTTCTATTCCCTTCAACTATTTTTATACTGAGAATCAGTCACAATTAGTTTAACTTTGATAAGTTCCTTATGATTTCTTTTCCCTGTTTACCTTCTCATGCTTCTCTTGCTTCTTGCATCTGAATGTCAAATTTTCTATTTAACTCTGTTTTTTTCATCAAGAATGCTTGAAAGTCTATTTTTGTTGTTTTTGTATTATGTTTTAAGAGTAAAATCCCAACTATGGCATTATTCAGAGTTATTAGTTTTTAAATTTTTAGTGTGATTGTTTTCCAAAAAGATGCCACAAGGTTGTAATTCTACCAGTTGTTGCCACACAATCTCCTTGGCATTGATTGATATTTTGATGTATTTAATAGGTTATGAGGTGGTGGTACCTTCTGGTTGTTTCCGTTTGCCTCTCTGATTATAAGTGAGGTTGACCATTTTTTCTGAATAATTGTTATAACACTAATTTTTGGCATTTACTTAGTTGGACAGCTAGTGTATCTAGACCATTGGTGGGGGTTTTTTTTCCTATTTTTCACTTTGTCAGATAGTTTTTATACTTGCTTTGTATTCTGTTTTAAAATGTAGGTAAGCAAGAATCCATTTCAGGTTTTTTCTCTTCATATATTTCTTGATATTCTTGCTTATTTTCCTAAATAAATTTCATTATGACTTTGTCTAGTCCTATAAAAATTCTTCAATTTTTTTAAATATTTGGAATCTTTTAAATAAGAAAATATATTTTCTTATATTCAACTAACCTTTTATGCTTAGGGGAAAACCTGCACATGTAAATTCATAAGATAGGAATATAATTTTCTTTTTCATTATGTTGCCTTTATCTGATTTTTAAAACTCACACCATATTTGCCTTATAAAGGGTATATTCCCTCCTTCTCTATATTCATGAACTGAATAATTGTGTAACAGGGATTATTTATTCTTTTTTTTTTTTTTTAAGCAATCGGGATAAAGTAACTTGCTCAAGGTTACACGGCCAGTTATTTCTGGGTGTGGTGCTAAGTATCTGAGCCCAGATTTGATCCCCAGGTCATCCCAACACTGGACCTGGTGCTCTTCTCACTGAGCACCTGGCTTCCCCTAAGCAATTGGGGTTAAGTAACTTGCTCAAGGTTACACGGCCAGGTGTTTCTGGGTGGGTGCTAAGTGTCTGAGCCTGAGATTTGATCCCCAGGTCATCCTGACACTGGAGCTGGTGCTCTTACTCGCTGTGCTACCTGGCTGCCCCAGGGTTTATTTATTCTTGGAAAGCTTGAAATCATTCTGCCATATGTTACCTGACCTTGTCTTATTTTTTTAATTTTGGGGGGAGTGGGATAATTCTTTGATGACTTGTCTTAGTCCTTCTATAATTATTAAATTTTTCTACTTATATTATTCATATACTGTTGTGCTAGTTTGGGGATGTTAGCACAGTGTCTGGTACATAATAAGAACTCAGTAAATGTTTTTTTCTTTTATTCAGTAGGATGATCATTGTAGTTAATCATTTTCTTTAAGGTGTCACATTTTCTAGAATTTATTTATATGTACTGTTCCATAATAATATTATCAGTTTATGTTATGTTGGTTATCTCCAGTTCATTTATAATTTTGTTGATTTGTATGTTCTATTTTTTTTTATTAAATTTGATGGTGGTTTATCAATTTTTCAAATTTTGTCCAAAAAGTAGTTTCTATTTACTTATGCTCTTATTTTTATCATCTCTTGATTTTTACTTGGATTACTTTGTTCCTTATTTAGAGCTTTATATTGTAAGCTTGACTTTTTTCCCCCATTTTCTTCCTTATTAATGTAGGCATTTAGCGATATTAATTTCCTCCTAAAAAGCTTTAGCTGCCCCCATGTAGGTTTTGCTGTATGGTATTGTCATTGTCTTTCAAATCTTAATTGTTTTTCTGATTTTTTTCTTTAACAGTCATTCTGTTTTTAGTTGCCATGTAGTTGTATACCTTTTGTTTATATTATATTTTAAATTCAATTTCTGGGTTTTTTAATTTATATATGACTTCTCTGAATTAGTATGTCATTTATTTTTGCTAGTTTTCATGTGTACTTGAAAAGTATGTATCTCCCATTTTAACCATATATGTGTACACATATACATTCATTCCAGCTTAATAAGTAAGTGGTTCAAATTTGATTAATTATTCATCATTTTATTTGTCACAGTTTTATAGTAAAGTCCCAAACTATTGTTATACTGTTGTCTGTTTCTTCTTTTGTCACAACCTTTTACAAAATAAATTTAACTATTGAATTGTTTGTGTATAAATTGAGAACTATTACCATGTTATTTCCTTTTACTGTTATGCAATGCCATTGTTTGTCTCTACATGTTTTGAATTATACTTCATCAGATATTGTTAGTGATATGATTTTTTTTTGTAAAAAATGTTGTGTTCCACGATGTAATTGACCGAACAATCTCCTAATTTTAATTTAGCTATATATCTTTTGTATTAAATGTTTCATATAGTATTCATGTTATTTATGAACAAATATTATTTGTGCTATAAATGTAGGAGAATAAAATATATTGCCTTTAAAAATGCTCTTTGAGGCTATATATTCTCAATGTAGAGAAACATTTAACTTAGTTTATTTGTAATGCAGTTAATTAAAGGAACTGTCTCTCACACATTTTTCTTCCCTTAGGTATCTGGTTTTAAACTTCATTTTGATAAGATGTCAAGAAATAATTCAGATATATCTGCTTGCAAAGTGACAGAGCAATTAAATATAGAGAGGAATGATATCAAGCCTCCACATGAACCTTTAAGAAGCCCTCGATCATATCCCAGCTTTAAGTTGAAAAGCCCAGAGCATGGAAGTAAAACAGTGGGAATTGTCAAAAAAAATTTTTTATTTTGTGAACAAACTAAACGGTATTTTGCTAGCTGTGAAAACAATTCAGCTTCTTCTAACCCTAACTGTATTAACAAAGAAGCAGTTGGATCAAAAATCGACAAGAAAACATCAACAGGTGATTTAATAGAGCAATCTTTGATTATTTTTACTTTAGCTGTTTTTGCAGTTCTTATCAAATGTGTATAGCCATATACTAATAGGAGACAGAACTTTAGTAAGGTCTTCTTAGTCTGAAATTTTAACTGACTACCTTTAAAAATCAAAATCTAAATTAAAGGTAAGTTTAGAAGCAGAAATCTGCTTTCTGTTGATGAGGTCAAGGAACCATAACATATTGAGGTCAGGATTTAGGGGTATGCGAGATCTCAAAATACCAACACACCAAGTCCTGCCAAATGAATTCGACTTAAGTCTTCTCTCAGCCAAAGAAAAGCAAAGTTTATTAAAGGTTCACCATAATGGGTAGACTCTTAAGGAGCCTAGGTATCTGTGACACTTGTACTGGACAAGTGGGACAGAATAATCTGACACAGAGTGAGTCTGCGCTTGATATAATTCTTGGCTGTCATGGAGGCAAGATGGAGCTTATATACAGAAAGATTGTGGGAGGCTTCTAGAAGTGGTCTAGAGGAAGAGTTTGGGGAAGGTCTTCAGTCAATTGTGGGAGGGTTCTAGCGGTGGTCTACAGGAGGAGTTTGGGGATGGTCTTATGTCAAAGGAGGTCAGACTCCAGTAATGAGAGATTAAGGGTAGGAAAGAGCTGGAGGCTACTTCCAGTGGAGGGATAGGCTAGTTTAAGGGTGACAGATTTGGGTATAGATATTTTTGGGAGGATCAAGGGTGGGGACTAGCAGGACAATGGAGGGTTTGGCTAGTAACAGAGATTTGGTCCAAGCTATAGTGAAAGGCTTATGGCCTCAGGCAAATGCCTAGTGTGGGAAAATTCAAGGAGAGTTCAAGGGGGTTCCCAAAGCCTGCACCTTATCACTATTACTTACCTCTCTGAATTGCCTTCATTTCTAAAATAGTAATGGTAGGCAGAAATCAAGTTTTTATATAAAGACATGCAAGAAGAGGGTGATTATAGAGTAACTTTATTATAGAGTAACTTTACTTGTGAGACTATATAGTAGCTTAAAACATTTATGTTACTACTGTTTTATGCTTTGATCTATTGTGTTTTTGATGTGTGTCTTGCTTGAAACCTTTCAGGATCTCTGCCTAGCCCTGCAGCTATAAGTTTTCATGTTCATTTTATTTCCTGGCACTGTACTTCTCTTATGCATATGTCATTATTTTAATTTGTATTACATTTATTAGTATATTTCTTCTATGAGATCATATGGTCCTTGAGGACAAAAACTGCTTTATTTATCTTTGGATCTCCTCCAGCGCTTAAAATTGTGTGTTGTACATTCTAGAGGCTTAATAAAGGTTTATGGAGTGATAAAATGAATCAAATATGCAAACTTTCCGCTGAAATCCTACACTAGTGGTTCATCTTGGCGTGATGGCCTTGGTTTTTTTTTTTTTAAGACTATATTGCCAGAACATGAGCTTTGTATGGTTATATAGAACCATCATAGTTAAGTTGAGTAACATCATGAGAAAGTTGACTATGAGCTGACCTCTTTTTATGAGAGGAATGGGGACAAAGGGGTATGGTGCATAGAAGCCAATGAAGTGGTCTGTCCACTATGGGGTAGAGGACTTGTGATCTGCATTGGTTAGAGAGTACTTAGTGATGAAATCATAAATCTTTTGAAGTGTTGCAGTATAGTCCATTTAAATGAATTTGTGACATCAGCCCTAAATATAGATGCTAAATATCTCAAAAGATGGAACTGATTATATCCTAACAGATAAGAAAAGACTAGTTGGTCATTTCATCTTCTTTTCTGTAATGAGATGATTGGTTAAAGCACCACTTAAACCAGCACCATTCAGCAAGTAAATATTATTGATGAGAACATAATGTATGTGATTATAGGTAGCTACCTACTTGACCTTTTTAATTGAAGAGTGCTTAGTGCAAGACCTAATTAAAGTAGATAATCCAAAATAATTTTTTTTTTAAAGCAATTGGGGTTAAGTAACTTGCTCAAGGTTACACGGCCAGTTATTATTTCTGGGTGTGGTGCTGAGTATCTGAGCCCAGATTTGATCCAGATCAGCCCGACACTGGAGCCGGTGCTCTTACTCGCTGAGCCACCTGGCTTCCCCTAAGCAATTGGGGTTAAGTAACTTGCTCAGGGTTACATGGCCAGGTGTTTCTGGGTGGGTGCTAAGTGTCTGAGCCCGGGATTCGATCTCCAGGTGTTCTCAACACTGGAGCCGGTGCTCTTACTCGCTGTGCTACCTGGCCTCCCCACCAAAATAATTTTTGAATGAAACTGGAAAGATGATCGATGGACCTGAGTTAGGATGAATCTGTTCCTAATATTTTGTTAGTTTGTGGTCATCAGTACTGATAGTAGGAACACATTTGACTCCACCATCTCAGTGATTTTTATATTAGGTCACAATGCAATGGTGCTAAGAAGATTGAGTTGTGCTGGATCCTGTTCCAGTATATACAGAAGAAATCTACATTGAAGATGGCACATAGGTATCTAGTTTTCAAAATATATCAAGGAAAAATGGAAAGGACCACAGATTACTGAAGAATTAGATCATCAGATCAGTAACTATTGATCCACTTGATCATTTCTACAAAATCTTTTGAGGATGGTATATAAACACCTCGAAAATAGCTTTGATGAAACTAAGAATGGAAATAGACCAGCGTTCTACATCAGACCACCTTAGTCATACAGTTAACTGAAAAGCACAGAAAACAAAAAGTCCTGATATGTTTATTTGTTTATTTAAAAAAAAAATTTGATCTAGTAAAGCAGAAAACCTTAAAGGATCTCCAGTGCATATATTAAGTTCTTTTAAGAGTCACTTAAGGATTCTATCTCACTGAATTTACACGATTAAATGGATGGAATGATGGATATTTATAACAGCTGGCATTTATGTAGTACTTTTAAGGTTTGCAAAGCACTTTACACAGATCCTCACAAGTTTGAGGTAAAGTTATGCAGGTAATAAATATCTGAAGTATATTTTGAGGTCCCGTCTTCCTGATTACAAATTAAGTACACTCACTATGCCACCTAGTTAGCTACAATGTAGAGTATAGAATACTTTAGGTAAAGTCTACTTATCCTGCCTTAAACACTTAACTGTGACCTAAGGCAAATCACTTAACTTCTCTCAGCCTAGCTTTCATTTTCTGTATAGTGCAAATAATAATGGTTTTAATTCTCTTGCTTACAATAAGGATCAAATGAGATAATATTGGTAAAGAGCTATGTAAGTATTAGTTAACATTATCATCATCATCATCTTTACTGATTTCAGTATTAAATAAGAAATAAAACAGGGAGTTGTGTGTTCTTCCACTGTCTACATTCTTCAGATGCACTCCATACAAAGTTCAAACTAGAGAAGGTTTGCCCATTCACAAGCAATTTCTTCAGATAATCTTATTTGCCCTTGACATTTTACTCATTACCTTGGAACACCATGGGACCACCTCAGTGAGAGCCACACCTTGCAAAAGAAATTGAGTGACTTCCTCAGGGAAAACAGTTGAAGAATGTGCCTTACACTATGGCACATGCAAATGGGAAGTCCACTAAGTTAGTCTATTCGTACATTTGCATTTTGGACAGGAATTGTGGATGAACTATAACCATAATTTCTGTGCCAGAAGTAGTATAATAGGATCATCAAGGACAAAATAACCAGAAAAGAAGCAGGATATTCATAAAAGCAGGAATGAAGTTTATCAGCCCGAATGCTGGCCCATGTCTATAAGGTACTAAAGATCCAGAAGATAGTTTCCATACTTTGGGTAGATCATCTGTGGAGGATTTACAGAAAGGCATGTAGGGGAAACACACAGATTGTGACTTGTACCAGTAAAAGGAGTAACTACAAGTCACACATGCATTGAAATAACTGAGGTTTCAACCTATAAAATAACTCTTCTTTTGTATTTTCTCTAGTAAAGCCTTTTTTTAAATGAAATAATTTTTTATTCAGAGATGAGTTTTGTGAATAACAGTATTGTTAGAACATATTTATCCTATAGGAAATTGGGACCATTGCTTATTATATACTTGCCATTTTCTGCCCACATTTACATCCCAATTATGTACAGAGCACTGCTGGTAGAGATATGGAGATCAGATAAATACTGCTCTAGTGGAACTTTTTATCTAAATGTATTTATAAGTATTTGTTTCTCAGATTTAAAAATTCATTCTTAATAGTATGTATCAGGTTTTCATTTAAGCGAATTTTAGCATTTTTATTTTGTTAGAGAAGACTATATATAAGTATTATTTTATTCTTTCCCAGGAAACTCAGTAGCAACATTAAACATTGGAAATAATTTACCAACTAAAGAACTGAACACTGTGAGTTAAGAAGTTTTTGTTTGTTTCTCTTTGGTTAAAAATCTAATATTGCATTGGAGGTAGGAATTCTTTAAATTGGAATAATCATGGTTAGATTCGGTTTACAAATCTTTTTATCTGGTCAAAGGTATTATGGCATAGTGAATTGAGAGCTGACCTTGGAGACAAGAAGACCTGTTTTCAAGTCTCTCTTATGACATAGGCTGTATGACCCCAGGCAATTCGCTCCTCAGTCTGCCAGGCAGCTCTGTAAGATGGGTTCTCTTAATCTGGGGGCCATGAACCCATAGATAGTTTTCTGGGAACATACACTTAGATGGGGGGGAAATTGTTTTTATTTCAGTATAATTGATTTCCTTTTTATTCCTTTGTATTTTTTTTATGTACTTAAAAAAACATTCTGAGAAGTTCATAGGCTTCACCAGGTTATCAAAGAGATTCTTGATTTAAAAAAAAAAAAGATTAATATGTATAAATTGCAGAGAAAGCAAAGAAAGTTTCCTTATCTGGGAAGTCCCTCTGCAACAGATCTAATCCCTCTCCCCTTAACCTTTTAGCTAATAACTTTTGAAAATCATCCAGATTTTAATACTGCTATCTTTTCTTTATAGAAGCTTAGTACTCATTTGTCTCCTACAAAACCAAAAATGCTACAGAATTTGAGTGAGAATCCTTTATCTCTAAACTATGATTCTAAATTATTTAACTCTTTAATACCATCACCTCGGTCAACTACTTGCCATCTATGTGGGCTATATGGTAAGTATGTCAAAGCATGTCATTTCCTTTGGGGACTCTTGATATGTTGAGTTGTATATTTAAGTATTTCTGAAACTACATAAACAGTGCAACTCTAACCTCTTAGAAAAGAAAATCAGGTAAAATTTAACTGAATATGGGTTCTTATAATGGCATAGCAAATTTTTTTTATAAATAAAAATGGGTCTTTCTTGTGATGCATTTTAGGCTAGAAATAGAATTGACAGGAAGAGTGGGATTTAATTGCTATAATAGGCAACATAGTATTGTAGATAGCTAGAATTGGAATTAGAGGACCTGACTTTGAAGCCAGGTTATGTTAGTTACATAGATTGTGCATATAGGATATCATATAGCACAATTTAACTGGTCAGCAGCCCCCTTTCTTTAATGTGTTAGGGTTGCAGGGATGACTCTCCCAATTTCTGTGTTATTTCTGGTTGCTGCAGCTGTCACAGCTACTCCTAATTTATTCCTCCAGCTAATTTATGTTTTTGTTTCTGAGAGGGTCTGTTGTATGTAGGAAGGAATATGTCTAGTGCCTTTGTTAGCTCTCTTCAGTCTCCTTGGAGTTGCCTCACCTACTCCAATGGTGCATTTGTATGGAGGAGCCCAAAGTCTCTTGGGTTCAGGAGTTCTGTCTGCTTTCTTCCCACCCTCCCATCTGGCCAGCTATATCAACTGTACACATTTTCCCTTTCGATACCTTGGGCCACTTTGTTTTCTGTAACTCAACCTATAATACATGGCTCCTGGGGCTCTGGTACAGGCAAGGAAAACAAAAGAATTAAAAATTTTGCAAGATGTACCTCTCAGGGCAGGTAGGTGGTGCAGTGAGTAGAACAATGGCCCTGGAGTCAGGAGGACCTGAGTTCAAATGTGGCCTCAGACACATAACACAAAAAACTAGCTGTGTGACCTTGGGCAAGTCACTTAACCCCAATTGCCCTACCTTCCCCCTTCCAAAAAAGAAAAAAATATGAAAGATGTACCATCTTGTTAGCAGTTCTTAAATTTCATAGCAGGCCTTTCATATCAGTGCAGGGCAAATGGAACAAGATCCAGTTGGAAAGATACTTTTATTAACCAACAATGTGAGACCAAAAAGTTTGTTGTTTGTTTGTGGGGAGACTTTGATTCAAAGGACCCCTTTGCAAAGTTTGGAGTTTTTTGAAGTTTGGTTTACTTTTAGAAATTAAGTTTATTTTAGTTTCCTTAGTTTGGTAAATGGGCATAATGGCCTTTATAGTTGATTATTCCACATTTGACCCTCTCCAAATAAAATTCCCTGGGGGCACATATGCCAGGTGCCTTTGGCCTATGGCCTTTGTGTCTAAGCAGGTCACTTGTTTCTATTTATCTGGAATAGATGATCTTTGAGGTCTCTTCCAATCCAAATTCTGTGATTCTTTGTATCTTAAATGCTGAATATTGAACTTTAAGAGAGTGGGTATGGCAGAGTAGATAGAGGATTGACTTTGGAATTAGGAACAAAGGTCTGGGTTTGAGCCCTGCCATTTGACACAGAAGAGTTATATGACTGGCAGATCACCTGATCTCTCAGGATCTTGGGCAAATGTCTGAGACACTTAAGTTAGAAATAAGTTGCTAATCCGCTTTGGTGGAGAGAATTTTTAGACCAGGAAGCTCTTCACAGAAATGGTTTCACAGCTTACTTGTCCTTTTAAAGGGAAATCAACCTCTATAAGCGAGAATTTGCTGCTAATACAGCAATATGTTATCTCAGTTTTACTAATGAGAAAATAGACTTAAAGAATTAAATGGCTTGACCATGGTTACATAGCTATTGGATATTTGAGTCAGGATTCAAGACTAGGTCTCCCCTGCTTTGAAGTCCCAAGATTCTTTCCATTTAATAACAGTAGTAGCAATTAACATTTAGATGGCACTTTAAAGTCTTCAAAGCCTTTTACATATATTATCTCATTTGGTCCTGTAAGGTCCAGGGTGCCCTGTGAGTTATGTACAGTCACTGTATCATGACCGCAATGGGGATAAACAAATTTGTTCATTATTAGGACCTTATAGTATATTGAAAAGTACACTTCAGACTTTGCTTAAAGCCTTAGAGGGAACTTTGAGGACAGAATAAGGGCATGCTTTCATACAGAAGATAATAAATTTATGACATATATTATCCTCGGTTGAGTTTGAGGTTTCTTCAGAGAAAGTTAATATAATCTGCTCTGGACTTGTTACTCCTTAAATTAATAAAGGACATTAGAATATTATTATTATAATTATTGTATCACTGAAATTGATGTTGATGGCAAGAAAGATGATGCCATTCAACAACATGTCTCTTTGCTACTGAAACAGTATAAAGTTAGAGTGACTGTGGGTTTGATCTAGTATAATAATTCTGAAGTTCTTAATGCATTTTTGAATCTTCCAATAGGGATCAGTCAAAACTTCTGCAAAATAAACTTTGAAATTAGTACATTAATGAATTAAACTGTTAATAGCTACATTAATATTTAATCCTGACACAAACGTAGGCATAGGTAATATCATAAAATACCATTGTTCTTCTTAGACCTTCATCTTTGGGAGTTAAGGATAGATTGTCTGACACAGGACATTACTGAAAAAATTGTAAATTCTAATTTATTAAAATTTTGTATTTTAATTTGGAATAACTTAATAGTAAACTACTTTTTTATATTGTTTAGGATCTCTGAGGTGTTCACAGTGTAAGCAAACATACTATTGCGGTGTAGCATGCCAAAGAAGAGACTGGTCTGTACACAGCATTGTGTGCAAACCTATTAAACAAAAGTGAGTATATGAGATTTTTAGAGTTTAAACTGAAACATCAATATATAGCTATTCATGATATTTAGAAATACCAGTTTTGTTAGAGTTTTACTGTTGAAGATATTAATATTTGAAGTTTCAGGTAATGTTTAAGCTTTTTCTTAGGGTTAGTTGCCTTTTTTATTTTCCATTTTATCTTATACCTTGTGACAGATGATATAGATAAGTGTCCACTTGGTGGTGCTGCTAAAACTTAATCTATTCATATCTAGCTGATTTCATGCTTTCTGCATTCTTCAAAGACGTTTATCAGTTGACTAGAATGGAGAATACATTTCAGTCAGCAGGTGGCAGTGCCCTCAGACCTGTCTTACTTAGGTGTGTTTGCACTGATTTTTCCAAAGGTTGTGGTATCTCTTCTGCTCATTCTAGGGTGCTTGCCTACAAGTATGTAGCCTGCTCTGCTTTCCCATTTATCTTTCGCATAGGGCTGTGGTGCTAATCGTGGTTCAAAACTGAGCTAGAGAAATGAAAATAGGATGTCAGAATTATGGAAGTCTCTGTAGGTCTTTGCCCAACTCTGTATCTGAGAAATTCTCTTCAGTCTGACCAACTTTCTGTATTTAATACCATTTCACACTGTACTTATTCCACACTGAACTTATGTTCATCATACAAAGAAAAGGATTCAGAAAAGAATTTTTAAGAACTACTTGGTATAGCACTCTGATGACTTCATCCCCTCCCTCAGTTCTCTCAAGCAATTCTTGAAGTAGAAAATTTTCTTCTGAACACTTCTCATTTTACTCAGGTGATGAAAGGATTAGAAGCAGGAGTTATGAGTCCTAGGGCCTCATTTTAGAGGACTAGAGAATCATTCAGCTAAGAGAAACATTTTAGGAGGCAAGAAAAGGGAGTACTCCTTCTATCTCACCTGTTGATACCTCTAGAAGCTTTTAGTCCAGATACCTTACAGTCCAACTCTGCTTCTGATGTGACACAGGTACTAATTCCCCATAGTTATGGAAGGCAGTAAGCATTACTGGGTCATCATGTTCATAGGAGGTTCCCACCAAATTACTGCTTTGTTTAGAAGGTGTCCAATACACTACTGGGGAAGAGTGGAGAACAACCTCGAGTAGTTCCAGTGCTAATGAAGCAGCTGGACCAATGCTGAAAGGAAGCTCAGCTATGGATGTGTCTGATTTGAACTCAGGAAGATGAGTCTTCCTAAGTCCAGACTGGTGCTTTATTCAGTGTGCCACCTAGCTTCCCTAGTCACTCCCTTAACACAAAACTGATACTTGGTTTGACTTCCCTTTCACTCAGTTCTCATATCTAATCAGTTACCAAGTCCTGTAGTTTCTAGCTTCAGCATATTTCAGATCTATCAGGTTGTTGGGTTTTTGATGGTTTTTTTTTTTTTTGCTGTTTTCATTTGTAGCAGCCTAGTTTAAACATGTACACATGTACATGCACGCATACACACGCATATCACGTGCAGTCTTTCCCCTCTCTGATTTGTTCTTCACATTACTGTCAGATCAGTCTCAACTGTACATGGTTCTATTCATGTCACTCTTTTGCTCATATCACTTTAGTGACTCTCTACAACTTATCAAATAAACATTTCAGGCTGCCTTCCCCTCTCTTTTTTATCTTATTGCATCTCCCCTGTACTTGTGTAGTTCTTTTACTGCTGGAACTATTTGTTCTTTCTTGCACTTGATATGAACTTTCCATCCCTCTTTGTGCGTGTATCCAAGGCTTTCCCTACTTGGAAATTTTTTATTACCCATCTCTATCTTTGTGATTTTACCTCTTCTTCAAAATCCAGATTTAATGCTACTTTTTCCAGGAAACATTTGAATTCTTTCACTCTCTTCCCCTTCAGAAATTATCTTTCCTTCTTACTTTGAACTTCTTTCATGTGTTTATTATAGTCTATGCTATGGTTATTGTATTATGTATAATTTGTCTGCTTGTTATTCATTTCAACAAACATGCAAGGGCCCTTCTGGATTAGAAACCCCATGTTAGGAAGAGAATATGTCATTTAGATTTTATTTTTCCCAGCATGTATAATTGTGGTCTACAGATATGACTTAATAAATAGTAAGTAAATCAATTAAGATTTACCTTTAACAATTTTAATACACTGGAATTTTAAATACCTCTTTAGTTTATATATTGAGGAGAACCATAATGATACCCTTATTATCACTCAGCTATCAGGAAAAAATTTGAATATCCATCCATCCTTCACTGTGTTCCTAACAGAGTTAATGTTTTACTTTATTGTTGCATTTTTCTGTAGAGAGATTATTTTTGCTTTTAAGGATAATTGTGTTTTAATTGCTTCTTTAATTCTGTAGTATTAATATTTTAACTATTTGCTATGTTCCAGTTTCCCTAAACCTGAAGATACAAAATTATCTTGTGAAACAAAGAAAATGGAAGTGAATAAAGAGGTATGACATGTTTTTCTTTACCTTTAGATTTAGAATTTAGACAGAGTTTTTACTGAATTAAGAGTAAGCAACTTTATTATAATTGATGTACTTTATTTCTTTGGATTTTTTTAATAGCACTTATTTTGTTGGGTCAGTGGTATACCATTATATACAATATTAAGAGTAGAGTTAAATATTGCCAGAAATCACTTGTAAAATATGTTTAAAGCTCTCTTGTGAGAATCTTCCCTTCTCTCCAAAGTAGTTCTTTATTCATGCTCTCCACCTGACCTTTTAGCAAATATATAGGAAGACAGTAGCTCCATTGGTGCCAATTCTTTGTTAATATGTGGGCTAGATCATTACAAATCACTACAGATTTATCCTCAATAAATTACTTAACCTATATAATATGTTCCACTCTGACTCCTCCCCTCTTAATAGTAGACTTTTCTACAGCCTACTTAATCCGTATATAATTATTACACATTAATCTGCCTCTGAAAAGTTCATGTTAAGATACTATTAATACACATTTCCATGTATTAAAAAGCACCGAATAAATTATTTACTAGGAATTTAGACTATTTTGTGATTGGGCAACATCACATATTTCCTTTAAAGTATTTGCTGAATATTAGGGGTAGAAAGAAAGTAAAGACTGTATGTTTTGGTTTTTAGGATTTTAATATTTCTCAAGTCTTAGTATTAAAACTGGTTTTAAGGATTCTGGGAATTTTTGCTCCATGCAGTATAGCATGATAGTCAAACCTTTTAAGTTAGTAACTTTCTGTTTCTAAACAGGATGATTATCAACTTGGAATCACCACAGAAATAATAGGGTGTACTAAGAAAATAATGTTTTCCGATTTACAAAATCTGCAGCTAAGAAAAACTATGGAAGTAAAGGTATTAATTACTTATGTAATGTGTTCAAACATTTTCAAAGGATTGTAAATGGTTACATTTTTACATATCCCCAGCTACCTTTATTTTCTTCACTGTTAGATTTTGGTGAATTTATGATACTTTTCTTTGCAAATATCATTGATAAAATAATTAATATAGATTCCATTTGCAAGCTGTTCTGAATAGTCTGAATCTTTTGTTTATAAAATGTTTCTAAGAAGTTCATGTTGCATTTGAATGTTAGTAATTTCATATTTTCGTTCTTTCTGTCAAAAAGGGTACAGTTACTGAATTCAAGAACCCAGGTGAATTTTATGTACAGATCTGTTCTTCAGAAGTTTTAGAATATATCAGAAAACTTTCTATAAGCTTGAAAGAATCATATATGAATATGATACCTCAAGAAGAATACATCCCTACTAAAGGGGAAATCTGTGTTGCCAAGTACTCTGTGGATCAGGTAATCTCTAAAATGAAACAATCCTAACTAGTAAGTATAACTACTGTACATATTTTTTTTTACCACTTTATCATTTAAATAATCCATAGTAATAACAGTGCTTAAAAAATCTATTAAGAGTTTCTTTTATATTTGTACTGTTTGCTAGTTGTAGGTTAGTGAATTTCTTAATAGCTTGAACATACTCAATTGAAATACAAAACAGGACAGTATTACAGGTAAAATATTTCGTTGTGCGTATTAAAATATACAATAATTTTAATAAATTTTAAGAGAGGCTTCTTGGTATTCCTTGAAAAGAAAAAAACCAATACATTTTCTTTAATGCCTACTTAGAGTAATGGGACTTCTTTCCATTTGTGTAAAACATAGATTAATTGAATTTGTCTTAGATTCTGAAATTCTGTAACAAAGTAGGCAGTGTGTTTGATTTTCCTGTAGACCTGGAACAGAGTAATAGTACAAGATGTTGATGTACAGCAGAAGAAGGCACAAGTGTTATATATTGATTATGGAAATGGAGAAGTTATTCCAATAAGCCGAATTCAGCAACTGAACAAAAATATTGAACTCTTTCCCCCCTGTGTGAGTTTCTTCATTTTTGTTTTCCATTAAACTCTTAGTAGTGTAAGATTGAATTCTAGGGAATCTAAGATTTCCCTTCAGTTTTCAATGGGGCACTGTGAATAGGCTTTAGTAGTCATATAGTTTTCCCTCCAGACTACTAACTATAAAATTTTAATAAATCTGTGGGGATTTTTTATTTTGAAAATGCATGTAGGAGTGGCTATGTGGCCCAGTGAATAGAGCGCCAGCTCTGGAGTCAGGAGGACCTGAGTTCAAATGTGACCTCAAGACACTTAACACTTACTAGCCATGTGACCTTGGGCAAGTCACTTAACCCCAATTGCTCTGCCTTCCCTCCTCCAAAAAGAAAAAAATGCATGTAACATGACAAAATTTACCCAATCTTTCCTAACTTTAAAGATCTTAGGGGCATGCTTCCTAGACCATAATGCATAGGTCTCCTGTTTATATTTAAAAGACAAGTTATAAATGTTGATTGACCATACCCAAATTAATTTGGTAATTGTTAGTGTGAGATGTATTGCTTTGGAATAACTAATTTTAGTGCTTTAATATGTAGGTTAATTGCATTGTAAATTCAAATATGCAACACTATTTTTGCTTGTTCTGTCCTTTGACTACATATGAGGATAGCACTTGGATAGTAAAACATTAATGCAAACTCCATGGAAACTTCATTTTTGTTCCTATTCTCCTTTTTTCCCTCTTTCCTCTTTTCCTACCCTCTTCTTCTCCCTTTCCCACACCCCCTTCCCCCAGCCCTTTCCTCTCACCTTGGAAGAAGGGTTTGATTCATTATATTTCTATTCCTTGAAACATAGTAGGTGCTTAATAAATATTTAATTATATTTTTCCATTTAAAATGTGAGTTTATTAAAGTTCTGGTCACAGATGAGGGATTGTTTTCACTTCTCAGCACATCATTTTCTTTTTTTAAATTAGTTAAATGTAATTTTGTCATACAAATTCTGAAACTTTTCATCTTTTCCAAAAGTGGTCAAACTGTAGTGTGATGAAAATGGAATATTGTATAATGAAACTAGAGAGGTTATGAATGGCTTTAAAAGCCTACAAGAGAAGTTTTACTTGACTAATATGGAAATAAGTTTTACATGTTTGCACATAAATAACATATCAAATTGGGGGAAGGTAAGGGAGGGAGGGAGAAATTTGGGAACTCAAAAAATTTTTTAAATGAATGTTAAAAATTGCCT
Organism: Petaurus breviceps papuanus; assembly: GCF_028583685.1. Lineage (NCBI taxonomy): Eukaryota > Metazoa > Chordata > Mammalia > Diprotodontia > Petauridae > Petaurus > Petaurus breviceps. Next base: position 89,897,300 of record NW_027186296.1, read on the forward strand.
TTACAATGTATTAGAAATAATGAAATACTGTTTTAAAATAAATACAAGTTTTATATTTTATCCCAGAGGCAGTTAAAAATTATTTCATATGACATAAAATAACGTGATTTTGAAAAGATGTGATTCTCTAAACCAAAGTAACTCCAAATAAACATGTGTAGTGCACATTTGTACAGTGGCTGGAAATAAAAAGTTGATTTTTATGGAATTTTAAAGTTTTACTTAGGAGTTTGAGGTTTCTGGATAGTATTTCAATGTAAAACACAGACTTAAATGTCTTAATAGGTTTGTAAAGAGGAAAATCAGTTGTTATTGCCCATCCTTTCTATCTAGAATACCTTTAATCTCTTTCAGGCCATAAAGTGTTTTGTTGCCAGTGTAATCCCAGCAGAAGGAAGTTGGAATGATGATTGTACCAATGCTATTAAACCCTTAATGGTAGAACAGTATTGTTCTTTTAAAATTCTTGATATATTACAAGAAGAAATGATTTCTTTTGCTGTTGATGTTTTGCTTCCAGGCTCTGGTAAGATCAGAAAATAATAAATTTCTCTATCTTTCTGCAGAATTTAAAGCATTTCAGTTTTCTCATTTATTTTTTAAGTATTCCTTAGATCAGAAAACATGAGATTTATCCCAGTCTTTTTTTTTTTTGCTTTTTTTTTTTAAATAGTATTTTTTAAAAAATTTGTGAAAGAGCCCTTTTCCTTCCCTAAGTAATTGATGTTTAAATCTGGTCAGTAAAATCTGTTTGAGCAGTGTACACAAATTTGTATTTCATCACTGTACCAACCAGGCATTGTAAGCACCTAAAAATAATTGGACTTTTTTATTTTTTTAAGAACTTTGTATTCTGTACTTTTAGAATTTAAAACTAGTCTTCCTTGATTCAAGCCTAATGAATTTGAAATATTGTGGATTTAGTGGATTCAGTTAATGTAATATACTAGACAGTGATCTCCCTTTCAGTTTCTAAAATCATATCATTGATGATTTTGAATTCATGTGATATATGTTGAAATTACTGTAATTGAATAGAGCACAGACTTTGGAGTCTGAAGGACCTGAGTTCAAATTTGGCCTCAGTCACTTACTAGCTGTGTGCAGGTCATTTTACCCCAGTTGCCTCCAAAAAATCCAAACAAAAAAAAAGAAATTGTTCTAACTCTTGTCAGGCATTTTAGAAAACACACTTTTATCGAAGTTTTTTAAACTATTAGCTAGTAAAGTGACTTACCATTATATGACTGATATATATATATATATATACTCTTTATAATGACATCAGTATTGGAATATTTTTTCAGAAAACTTTTGATAATTTTACTGTATTTTCAGTAATTCTCACTGAATATAGACTTAGGCATGTTAAGTAATTACTATTCTAAAATTTTTTTTTACATTATGCAACATTTCACATTTTTAAATTTTATTTTTAAAATAGTTATGTATCTCCTAAACATAATGCCCTTAAGCTCAAAAGAACTTAATTTGCTAAGTATTTCAAGTCTATGACTGTTCTTTGCACCTAGTTTGCTAATAAATACATGAAGATATGAAATTTATGCCATACTATTTGATAAAAGGATATTATACATTTTTAAAGGAAATAATCACTTGCTTATATCATGTAGGAAAACACTTAGACCTTATACTTTTGGAAATGGGGTATGGTTTGAGATCCAAGGGACAAAATTGCAAGATGCAAAGTTCAGAAGAAAGTGAGTATTTGTGTTGAAATGTTTTTGTGTACCAATGATATTGACTTCAGATGGAGAAAATTATTCCAGTTTGAGATTGTGGAATAAAATCTCTTTCTTAATGCTTTCTTCTCACTATTTGTATACTTTTCTTGTTTCATGTATAGTAGGTAACCCTCTTAAATTTGTTTTAAATAAGGTCATGCTTAATAATTTGGGGGAGAGTCTAAATTTCTTTTGTTGGCATGAGGTTCAGAAACTTAATTCTACTGATGCAATTCAATCTTGGACAGTTGACTGGTGTACTGAGAGGAGGCTCAGAGACCAGAGGGAAGAAGGACTTCAGCAACCCAACCCCCTATATTCCACTGCCTATCTCCTTCAGTATACCACATTATTTAAAATAAGAATGGACATTTCCATAGTGCCTTTTTTTTTTTTTTTTTTTAGATTTTTCTTTTTGCTTTTTTGGAGGGGGGAAGGTAGGGCAATTCAGGTTAAGTGACTTGCCCAAGGGCACGCGGCTAGTTTTCTGTTAAGTGACTGAGGCCATATTTGAACTCAGGTCCTCCTGACTCCAGGGCCGGTGCTCGGTTAACTGCGCCATCTAGCCACCCTCTCCATAGTGCTTTTAATGTTTACAAAGTGCTTTTCTCATTAATAACCCTATGAAAGAGGTATTGAAAACAGTTCTATTTAAAAAATAAGGGATATAGGATTCAGACCTTTCCTTGGTCATGAATATGAAAGCATAGATTTTCAATTTAATAAACTGTTACTAAGTACCTTCTATATGCCAGGCACTGTACTGGGCACTGGGGATACAAATAAGAAAGACAACACTTCTCAAGGAACTTAATATCTAATGGGGAAAGACAACACACAAAAGGAAGGTGAAAAGGGGAGGGGATTGATTCTAGGAGGTACCTGGCAAGGAGGAATCATGTTCTTTGGAGTTAAACCAAGTAGAGCTGAAGACTGAATGTGGAAGATTTTAATTCTTTCTCCTGATTCTGCACTGTCTAGAAGAAATTTTGTTCCTGCTTTACCAGTTTTGTGTTGTAATTTTTAATCTGTATTTCACTAATTTAACTAAATCCCTTAATCTGATTCTATATAACTGATAAATATTATATATAATATGGGGGGGTCAGGTTTAGGACTTTCATTTAATTTTTGTAGCTGTGGTTCTAAAACACAGATATTAAATTAATGGAATAATACCTAAAAGTTGTTTGCAAATTGAAGCCACTCAGATAATGGAATAAAAAAAGGAATCTTCATGAAAATTCATGTTTATTAAGAGTGCCTCCTTTTATTAGTGACTAAAATGCATTTACAGGTTTTTGTTATTATAATTTTAATTAATCCTAAATGTTATTTGAATTTTCTGGGAAGGTAATTTTGAAAATCCTACAGAAAAAACAAGCAAAGATAAAACACTGGCTGAGTGTAAAAGTAATCTCATTCCAAAGGTGTTATCCCTAAATGTTGGAGAGGAATTTTGTGGTGTTGTTGCCCATATTCAAACTCCAGAAGACTTCTTTTGTCAACAGCTACAAAGTGGTCGTAAGTAAATTTTGTTTTACCCACTAGCTGAAGAATGTCAGCGCTCTTCCTGTTGTATATTTTTTCATATATTTTCTTACTAATTTACAAATGAATATTTGTATTTTTAAAAACATACTTCCTGAGGGGCAGCTAGGTGGTGCAGTAGATAAAGCACTGGCCCTGAAGTCAGGAGGACCTGAGTTCAAATCCTGTTTCAGACACTTTACACTTACTAGCTGTGTGACCCTTGGCAAGTAATTTGACTCTGATTGCCTTGCAAAAAAAATAAAAATAAAAACATACCTTCTGTTTACAGGCCAGCTTGCTGAACTTCAGCTATCTCTCAGTGAGTACTGTAATAAAATGTCTACCCAATCTGACTTTTATCCGGCCATTGGAGATATCTGTTGTGCACAGTTCTCAGGTAAGAGAAAATTATAGAGCCAATTCTGTTATGTTTGATAAAGGCTACATCAGTCTGCCTTGGCCCACTGCTATTGTGGATTTTCAGTAAAATTATCCATTTTCTTCTCTTTAAGTAATCTATGTAATTAGTACTAATTATAAACTGAGAATTAATTACAAACTAAAAGCAATAAAAAGAAATTTTTCACAGTTTGCACCAAGTGTTAGCAACAGCAAAAGCTAAATTATAAACATTTGTCAATTCTGTTTTTTAAAAAAAGGCAGATGAGGTAGGGCCAAAAATAAAGGTAGGAACCCACGTGAGCACTCCCAGTTTATCCTCTGAACAACTTTAAAATTAAACACTTCAAATCTAATTCTAGAGTGGCAGGAATAACAAAAGGTTGGGTTGAAACAATTTTCTAGCCCAAGACAGTAGGAGAATGGCAGGAAAGTTCTGCCTGGGGTAGTGGTAGGGCCTAGAGTGTAGCAGTGCAGGTTATGCCCTGGCAAGCCAGCAGCAGGCTTTGGAGACAGTTCAGCAACGGCAGCAGTGGCAGGAACTCTCAGCCCACACACTGTGAGTCAGACAACTAATCGGAAGTTACAGTGTATTCTTTGCTGGCACTGGATGTAGGACCCTGTTAATATTGTCAATGCATAGTTCTGAGTTGTAGGAAGCAGGGTCACAGTTCTAGAGTGAAGAATAGTGCTTGTGGTTGCTCACAAGAGAGTCAGGGTCCTGTTGTCAGGTTTAAGGCTTCAAATGTGGTTGTTCATATAGCAGAGCACCACACCTCTTCTTAATTCCTACAACATTGGATTGGACTGAACTGAAAGCTTACAGATCCACCAGTTAGCTTATTTTACCCTTTTTAAAAATTTTAAATTTGTTTATTTTTAGCTTACAACATTCTGTTCCACAAGCTTTTGAGTTTCAAATTTTCTCCCCCTCCTTCCCCTCCTCATTCTGCAAGACAGCATGCAATCTGATATAGATTCTACATGTACATGCACATTAAACATAATTTTCACATTAGTCATATTGCAAAGAAGAATTTTAATCAGTGGAATGAACCACAAGAAAGAAGAAACAAAACAAAAAAGAGAGAGTAAGTAGTATGCTTTGATCTGCATTCAGACTCCATAATTCTTTCTCTGGATGTGGATAGCATTTTCCATCATGAGCCTAAAACCTTACATTGCTGAGAAGAACCAAGTCTGTCAAAATTATTCATTGTACGGTGTGGCTGTAACTGTGTACAATGTTCTCCTCGTTTTTCATTCAGTATCAGTTCATATAAGTCTTTCCAGGTTTTTCTAAAGTCTACCTGCTCATCATTTCTTATAACAATAGTTATATTCTGTTTATTACATTCATCTACTACAACTTGTTCAGCCGTTCCCCAATTGATGAATATCCCCTCAATTTCAGTTCTTTGCCACCACAAAAAGAGCTGCTATAAATATTTTTGTACATGTGGGTTCTTTTCCCATTTGTATGATCTCTTTGAGATCCAGCCCTAGAAGTGGTATTGCAGGGCCAAAGGGTATGAGCATTTTTATAGCCCTTAGAGTTCCAAATTGCTCTCCAGAATGATTGGATCAATTCACAACTCCACTAGTAAAGCATTAGTGTTCCAATTTTCCCATATCCTCTCCAGCATTTATAATTCTCCTGTTAGCCAATCTGACAGGTGTGATGTGGTACCTAAGAGTTGTTTTGATTTGTATTTCTCTAATCAATAGTGATTGAGAGCATTTTTTTAAGACTATAGATAGTTTAATTTCTTCTTCTGAAAACTGCCTTTTTATATCCTTTGACCATTTATCAATTTGGGAATGACTTGTATTCTTATAAATTTGACTATATATTTTAGAAATGAGATCGTTTTCAGAGACAACCCATTGTAAAAATTCTTTCCCAGTTTTCTGCTTCCCTCCTAATCTTGGTTGCATTGACTTTGTACAAAAACTTTTCAATTTAATGTAATCAAAATTGTCCATTTTGCATTTCATAATGTTCTCTGTGTCGTTTGGTCATAAATTCTTCTGTCCTCCATAATAAATCTGACAGGTAAACTATTCCTTGCTTTCCCAGTTTGCTTATAGTATATCTATCATACCTAAATCGTGTACCCATTTGGACTTTATTTTGGTAGAGTGTAAGATATTGTTCTATGTCCAGTTTCTGCCATACTATTTTCCAGTTTTTTTCCCAGCAGTTTTGTCAAATAGTGAGTTCTTATCCCAGAAGCTGGAGTCTTTGGGTTTATCAAACAGTAGATTTCTATAGTCGTTGGCTACTGTGTCTTGTATATCTAACTTATTCCACTGATCCACCACTCTTGTTTCTTAGACAGTACCAAGTAGTTTTGATGATTGCTGCTTTATAATACAATTTAAGATCTGGTATGGCAAGGCCACCTTCCCCAGCATTTCTTTTCATTAATTCCCTTGATATTCTTTACCTTTTGTTCTTCAAGATGAATTTTGTTATTTTTTTTCCCTAGCTCTATAAAACAGTTTTTAATAGTTTGAATGGTATGGCAGTAAATAAGTAAATTAATTTAGGTAGAATTGTCATTTTTATTATGTTAGCTCAGCCTACCCCTGAGTAACTGTTGTTTTTCCAGTTATTTAGATCTGACTTTATTTGTGTGAAAAGTGTTTTATAATTGTGTTCATATACTTCCTGGATTTGTTTTGGCAGGTAGACTCCCAAATATTTTATGTCTACAGTAACTTTAAATGGAATTTCTCTTTCTGTCTCTTGGTGCTGGACATTGTTAGTAATATATACAAGTGCTGAGTATTTATGTGGGTTCATTTTATATCCTGCAACATTGCTTAAGTTATTCATAATTTCAAGTACTTTTTTACTCAGTTCTCTAGGATTCTAAGAATATCATCTGCAAAGTGATAGCTTTGTTTCTTTTTTGCCTGTTCCAATTTCTTCAATTTCTTTTTCTTCTCTTATCGCTAAAAGCTAACTTTTCTGTACCATATTGAGTAACAGTGGTGATAATAGACATCCTTGTTTCACCCCTGATCTTACTGGAAATGCTTCTAACTTATCCCATTACATATAATACTTGAAGATGGTTTTTGGTAGATGCTATTTATCATTTTAAGAAAGATTTCATTTATCTCTATGCTCTCCAGTATTTTTAATATAGGAATGAGTGTTATTTTCTGTCAAAAGCTTTTTCTTCATTTATTGAGATAATCATGTGGTTTCTGTTAATTTTGTTGTTAATATTATCAATTAAATAGTTTTCATCATCTTGAACCAGCCCTGCAATCCATAGTATATTATTCTCAGAAGTTGCTATAATATTTTTGCTATTATTTTGTTTAAAATTTTTGCATCTATATTTATTAAGGAAATTGCTCTATAATTTTCTTTCTCTGTTTTCACTATTCCTGGTTTAGGTATAAGTACCATATTTGTATCATAAAAAGAAGTTGTTAGAACTCCTTCACCTATTTTCCCAAATAGTCTATATAGAATTGGAATTATTTAAATATTAAAAAGAATTCCACTTGTAAATACATCTGCCCTGGAAACTTTGTCCTAGGGAGTTCATTGATGACTTATTTAATTTCTTTTTCTGTAATGGAGTTAAGTATTTTACTTCCTCTTCTGTTAATCTAGGCAATTTATATTTTTGTAAATATTCATCCATTTCACCAAGATTGTCAAATTTATGGGCATACAGTTGGGCAAAATAGTTTTAATTATTGTTTTAATTTCCTCTTTATTAGTGGTGAATTCACCCTTTTCATTTTTTGATACTGGCAATTTGGTTTTCTTTTTTAAAATCAAATTAACCAAAGATTTATCTCTTTTATTGGTTTTTTCATAAAATCAGCTCTTAGTTTTATTTATTCAGTAGTTTTCTTAATTTCAATTTTATTAATCTCTCCTTTGGTTTTCAGTATTTCTAATTAGGTAGCTAATTGGGGATTTTTAATTTGTTCTTTTTCTAGATTTTTTAGTTGCATGCCCAATTCATTGATCTCTTCTTTCTCTTTTATCCATGTAAACATTGAGATATATAAAACTTCCCCTAAGAATTGCTTTCACTGCATCCCATAAGTTTTGATGTGTTGTCTCATTATTGTCATTTTTTTTAATGAAGTTATTTTTTCTGTAATTTGTTGTTTGACCTCATTCTTTAGGGTTAGATTATTTTCCAATTGGTTTTTACTCTGTCATTCCATGGCCCTTTATAAATACATATAATTTTTATTGCATCATGATCTGAAAAGAATGCATTTAACATTTCTACCTTTCTACATTGGATTGCAAGGTTTTTATGCTCTAGTACATGGTGAGTTTTTTTTTTTTTTACACCTTTTGTGTAGGTACCATGTACCACTGAGAAAAAGGTATATTCCTTTCTATCCTTATTCAGTCTTCTCCAAAGGTATACCATATCTAGCTTTTCTAAAATTCTGTTTACCTCCTTAACTTCTTTCTTGTTTATTTTGTGGTTAGATTTATCTAGTTCTGAGAGAGGGAGGTTGAGGCCCCTCACTAGTATGATTTTGCTGTCGGTTTCTTCCTGTAACTCCCTTAATTTCTCCTCTAAGAATTCGAATGCTATGCCACTTGGTGCATATATGTTTAGTAATGATATTGCTTCATTGTCTGTGGTGCCTCTTAGCAGGATATAGTTTCCTTCCTTATCTCTTTTAATTAGATCTGCTTTTGCTTTGTCTGAGATCAGGATTGCTACCCCTGCTTTTTTTTCTTTTTACTTCAGCTGAAGCATAATATATTCTACTCCAGCCTTTTACCTTTGCCCAGTGTCTATCTTTCTGTTTCAAATGTATTTCTTGTAAACAATTTATTGTAGAATTATGATTTTTAATCCATTCTGCTATCTGGTTCTGTTTTATGGGAGAGTTCATCCCATTCACATTCACAGTTATGGTTACTATTTGTGTTTTTCTTCCCATCCTATCCCCCGCCTGTTTATGCTTTTCTTCCTTCTCACTTTCCGTCCTCACTAGAGTTTTTCTTTTGACTGCTACCACCTCCCTCAATCTGTCCTCCCTTTTATCAACACCCCTCCCTTTTCCTGTACTATTTCTTCCTTTCCTCCTATGCCTCTCACCCTTTTCTTTCCCCTTTCCCCTACAAACACCTATAGGGCAAGTTAAATTTCTATACCTCAGTATGTTATTCCCTCCTTGAGCCAAATCAGATGAAAGTTCAAACAATGCTCATCACTCTCCTTTCTTTCCCTCGACTGTAACATGTTTATGTGTCTCATCATGTGATGCAATTTACCCTTTTCTGCCTCCTTTTCTTTTCTCCCATTACAATAATTTTTCAGCATTTAATTAGGTTTTATATCATCACATCAAAATCAACTTAAACCCACTCCCTCTATCTATTTTCCTTGTATTTTATATAATGAAACAGTTTTCAAGAGATCGAATCCCAGGCTCAGACACTCAGCACCACACCCAGAAATAACTGGCCGGGTAACCTTGAGCAAGTTACTTAACCCCAATTGCTTAAAAAAAAAAATTACTTTCAAGAGTTTTTATCAACTTACCACGTAGGGATGTGAACAGTTTGTCTTTCAAATAACATATTTGTTTTTTTCCCTTTCCTGTTTACCTTTTTATGCTTCTCTAGAGTCTTGTATTTGAAGATCAAATTTTCTCTTGACTTCTGGTCTTTGTATCAGAAAAGTCTGGAAGTCTCTGATTTCACTGAATGTCTATCTCCCCTCTGAAAGATTATGTTCAGTTTTGCTGGGTAGTTGATCCTTGGTTGTAATCCTAGCTCCTTTTCCTTACAGGATATCATATTCCAAGCCCTCCAATCTTTTTTTTTTTTTTGCCTTTTTTGGAGGGCAATTGGGGTTAAGTAACTTGCCCAAGGTTACATGGCTAGTTTTTTCGTGTGTGTGTGGGTCTAAGGCCGGAACCGAACTCAGGTCCTTCTGATCCGGGGCTGGCGCTTTTACTCACTGTGCCACCTAGCTGCCCTCTATAAGTCCTCCAATCTTTTTTTGTAGAAGCTGCAAGGTTTTACATAATCCTGACTGTGTTTCCACGATATTTCAATTGCTTCTTTCTAGCTCCTTGCAGTTTTTTTCTTGATCAGATAATTCTGGAATTTGGCTATAATATTCCTTGGCATTCTCAATTTGGGATGTCTTTTGGGAGGTGATCACTGGATTCTTTTGATGACTATACTGCCCTCTGGTCCTAGGACATCAGGGCAGTTTTCCTTGATAATTTCTTGAAAGATTCTGTCCAACTTCTTTTTTTCATCATGATTCTCAGGTAGACCTATAATTCTGAAATTATCTTTCCTAGATCTGTTTTCTAGGCCAGTTGTTTTGCCAATGAAATATTTTGCATTTTCTTCTGTCTTTGGATTCTTTTGATTTTGTTTGACTGATTCTTGGTGTCTCATAGAGTCATTAGCTTCCACTTGCCCAATTCTAATTTTTTTTTTTGCTTTTTGGAGATGGAAGGGTAGGGCAATTGGGGTTAAGTGACTTGCCCAAGGTCATATGGCTAGTAAGTATTAAGTGTCTGAGGCCAGATTTGAACTCAGGTCCTCCTGACTCCAGGGCCAGTGCTCTATTCACTGTGCCACCTAGCCACCCCCCCCCCAATTCTAATTTTTAAGAAATTACTTTCTTGGGGCGGCCAGGTAGCACAGCAAGTAAGAGCACTGGCTCCAGTGTTGAGAAGACCTGGAGATCGAATCCCGGGCTCAGACACTTAGCACCCACCCAGAAACACCTGGCCGTGTAACCTTGAGCAAGTTACTTAACCCCAATTGCTTAGGGGTGGCCAGGTGGCTCAGCGAGTAAGAGCACCAGTTCCAGTGTTGGGATGACCTGGAAATCGAATCCCAGGCTCAGACACTCAGCACCACACCCAGAAATAACTGGCCGGGTAACCTTGAGCAAGTTACTTAACCCCAATTGCTTAAAAAAAAAAAAAAATTACTTTCTTTAGTTAGCTTTTGTATCTCCTTTTCCATTTGGCCAATTCTACTTTTTAAAGAGTTCTTTTCTTCAGTGTATTTTTTTTTCCATTTTGTCAGTTGTATTTAAAAAATTTTTTTCTACCTCTCTTATTTGACTTTTAAAATTCTTGTTGAGCTCTTTCAAGACTTTTTGTGCTTGAGACCAGTTGATAATGCCCTTTCAGATGTGTGTCCATATTGTCCTCTCCTGAATTTGTGTTTTGATCTTCCCTGTCACCAAGATATTTCTCCATGGTCATTGATTTTTTTCTATTCTCTTGCTCATGTTGTTTGCCCTTTTTTCTGACTTCTAAATTTGATCTCTGCTTCTGGGGCTCAGAGGGCACTGTCCCAGACTTCATGTGTGGTGGCCATGTCTGGGCCTCAGGTGCTGTCAGTTGGATAGTGTAGTGGTCTGGTAGTTTACCTGGTGCTGAGCTAGAGGTGGTGTGTGCCTTGTATTGGCACGTGCCTGCTCCTCTACCCTGGGATTTTTTCTGGGGCAATATTTTCTGTGTTTTTAAAAGTCAACAGGGGAGGGCGAGAGCGACTTACTGCTTACTCTGCCATCTTGGCTCCTGGGAGTTTAAATAGGTGACTTTCAAACATTTAGTCTGTGGGCTGATAGCCCCAGGAATAGCTGCTGCTGCCCTGTACAGGACTGTGCTTTTCTCTCAGAAGAAGACAGACTCCTCCCCCCTGAGCTGAGAGATCTGGGAATTGCCACTGCTGACAGTGATTTAGTCTGCTGGGGTCTCCTCTGGCTTTGCCTGGGTTGAGTCTGTGCTAGACCTGTGCACTAGACTGCAGTTCTCTCCCAACCCAGTGCAACAGAACTTGACCATAGTGGTTACTTACTGTGGTAACAGGGAAGACCAAATTCTAATCTCAGAAGAAGACAACAAAATCAAAACAACTATGTGTAAAGACTCAGGAAAAAATGTCAGTTGGACCCAAGCCCAAAAAGAATTCCTGTAAGAGCTCAAAAAGGATTTTAAAAGTCAAATAAAAGAGGTGGAGGAAAAAATGAGAGCGATGGAAGAAAATTGTGAAAAAAAGTCAACAGCTTGGTAAAGGAGGCACAAAAAAAAAATACTGAAGAAAGAAACACTTTAAAAAAAAAATAGAATAGGCCAAGTGATAAAAGAGACACAAAAATCCACTGAAGAGAAGAACTCCTTTAAAAAGCAGAGTTGGCCATATGGAAAGAGGTACAAAAGTTCACTGAAGAAAATAATTCCTTCAAAATTTAAATTGGGCAAGTGGAAGCTAATAATTCCATGAGACATCAAGAAACAAAGACATTTGAAAGAATGAAAAAAAATTAGTAAAAATGTGAAAGGTATTGTTGGAGAAAAAAAAACTGACTTGGAAAATAATATATTGAATGGAGATATTCTAAGAGTTATTGGACTTGGGGTGGCTAGGTGGTGCAGTGAATAGAGCACCAGCCTTGGAGTCAGGAGGATCTGAGTTCAAATGTGGCCTCAGACAACACAAAACTAGCCATATGACCTTGGGCAAGTTACTTAACCCCAATTGCCCTCCAAAAAGCAAAAAAAAAAGTTATTGAACTACCTGAAAGCCATGCTCAAAAAAGAGCCTAGACAACATTTTTCAAGAAATTATCAAAGAAAATTGCCTCAATATCCTAGAACCAAAGGGTAAAATAGAAATGAAAGAATCCACTGGTCACCTCCAGCGACTTTCAAATACAAGACTCAAGATGTATATCAAGGTAAACATGAAAGAGGAATCATAAGGGATTCAATAAAGTTAAACTATATATATTCCCATATGGAAAGATGACCCTTGTGACCCCTAATAACTTTATCATAATTATTAGGGTGGTTAAAAGGAGACAGAATGCATGAGTATGAGTTGACTATGATGGTATAATTTTTTTAAATTAAAATTAAGGGGTGAGAAAGAGGAATTCCCTGGGAGAAGGTGGAAGGTTGAATAGGGAAAATTATCTTATGTAAAAGAAGTGCTAAAGAAAGAGCTTTTACAGCAGAGGAGGAGATTGGAGAATGGTAGGCAATGCTTGAAGCTTCTTCTCATCAGAATTGGCTCAAAAAGGGAATAATACATACTCAGTTGGGTATAGAAATCTTACCCAACAGAGAAGTAGAAGGGGAAGGGTATGAGAAAAGGGGTAACAGAGTGATAGAAGGGAGAGTGGGTTAAAGGAAGTAGTAATCAAAAGTCAGACTGACTTTTGAGGAGGGACACCTTAAAAAGAGAGCAAGAAAAGAATAAACGGGGAAAAATATGGAGGGAAATACATAGTAATCACAATTGTGAAAACAGAAGCAGATGACAGAATGGAGTAAAAATCAGAACACAGCAATGTGTTGTTACAAGAAACAGACTTGAAACAGACATAGAGTGAAAATGAAGAGCTACTGAAGTGGAATATTTTTTGGTAAAAAAGCAGGGATAGCAGTCCTGATCTCAGACACAGCAAAAGCAAAAATAGACCTAATTGAAAGAGATAAGTAAGGATTACATTATGTTAAAAGGTAACATAGACAATATAATATTATCAATATTAAACATATGCATCAAATGGTATAGTATCCAAATTCTTAAAAGTTTAATGAGTTTAAGGAGGAAATAAACAGTAAAAGTATACTTGCAGGGACCTTATCTTTCCTATATCAGAATTAAATAAATCTGATTAAAAAAAAAGAGATGAATAGAATCTTAGAAATGTTAGATGTGGTAGACCTCTAGAGAAAATTGAGTGGGAATAGAAATAAGTATATTTTGTTTCCACCTTGACCATGTATTAGGACATTAAGAATCTCACAACCAAATGCAGAAAAGCAGAACTATTAAATGTACCTTTTTTAGATAATAATGCAGTAAAAATTATATACAATAGTGGGTCATGCAAACAGATTAAAAATTAATTGGAAACCAATCTAATCCTAAAGAATGAGTGGTTCAAAGAATAAATCATTTTTATTTAATAAATAAAAAATAAATCATTTAATAAATCAAAGAAACAATAATTTCACCAAAGAGAATGATGACAATGAGACACCTTATGAAGATTTATGTAGTGCAGCCAAAGCAGTACTTAAGGGAAAATTTATATTTCTAAATTACATCAATAAAATAGAAAAAAGAAGAAGTCAGTGAATTGGGCATATAACTCAAAAAATAAAAAACTAGAAAAAGGACAAATTAACAATCTCTAATAAAACACCTAGTTGGGAAATCTGAAAATCAAAGGAGAAATTAATTTAATTGAAAATAAGCCCATTGAAGTAACAAATAAAACTAGGAGCTGGTTTTATGGGGGCCAATAGACAAATTATTGGTTAATTTGAAAAAAAAAACAAACAGGAAAAAAACCAGTTTATATGTATCAAAGATGAAAAGGATGAACCCACCACCAAATAAAAATGAAATTAAAGTAATTTTAGAAGATATTTTGCCCACGTGTATGCCAATAAACCTAACAATCTAAATGAAATAGGTGAATATTTATAAATAACAAGTTAACAGAAGATGAAATAGAATAATAACCTTATCTTAGAAAAAGAAAGGAAGCCACCATTAATTAACTCTAGGAAAAAACCACCAGGATCAGATGGATTCACAAGTGTATTCTACCAAACATCTAAAGAACAATTAATTCAAACAATTATATAAATTATTTGAAAAAGTTGTTAAATGAGGAGTCCTACCAAATTCCATTTATGCTACAAATATGGTGCCAATACCTAAACCAGGAAGAGTTAAAACAGAAAGAAAACTATAAATCTTATTTCCCTAATGAATATTGATGCAAGAAATTTAAATAAAATACTAGCCAATCAAAACTAGTGTATCACAAGGATCACTCTGTAAGTAGGTGAGATTTATTGCAAGAATGTAGGGCTGGTTCAGTGTTAGGAAATCTGTCAGCATAATTGACCATATCAATAATAAAATCAACAAAAATCAAATGATTATCTCAATTGATACAAAAGCTTTTGAAAAAATGTAGCACCCATTCCTATTTTAAATACTAGAGAGTGTAGGAATAAATGGAGCTTTCCTTAAAATAAGTATTATCTAAAACCATCAGAAAGCATTATCTGTAATGGGAATAAGCCAGAAGCCTTCCCTGTAGGATCAGGAATAAAGCAAGGATGTCCATTATCACCACTATTACACAGTAACATACTAAAAATGTAGCTGTAGCCATAAGAGAAGACAAAGAAATTGAAGGAATTAGAATAGTCAATGAGGAAACAAAACTATCACTCTTTCCAGATGATATGATAGTATAGTTGGAGCATTCTAGAGAATTAACTAAAAAATTAGTTGGAATAATTAACAACTTTAGCAAAGTTACAGGATATAGAACAAACCCACATAAAGCATCAGCATTTCTATATATTTCCAACAAAGTCCAGCAGCAAAAAATAAGAGACATTCCATTAAAAATGCTAACAATATAAATACTTGGGAGACTTATCTGCCAAGGCAAACCTAGGAAATAACATAATTACAAAATACTTTACACAAATCAAGTCAGATAGAAAAAAATTGGAAAAATATTAATGTCTCATGGATAAACCACGCTAATATAGTAAAAATGACAATTCTACCTAAGTTAATTTATTCAGTGCCATCCTAATCAAACAACCAAAAATTATTTATGGAACTATAAAAAATAATCAAATTCATTTGGAAGATTAAAAGGTTAAGAATATCAAAAGAAGGAAAAAATGTGAAGGAACATGGCGTAGAAGTATCAGATCTCAAAATGTGTCATACAGTGATAATCATCAAAACAATCTGGTACTGGCTAAGAAATTAGTGGAATAGATTAGGTACACAATACACAGTAGTAAATCATTGTGGTAACATAGCATTTGATAAACCCAAAGATGTAAGCTTTTAGGAATAAGAACTCACTATTTGGGGGATAGAGTCAAGATGGTTGAATAAAAACAGGACTGACATGCAGCTTCCACTCCCACCTCCTTCAATTCATGTAAAAAATGACTCTGAACAAACTTCGGAGCTACCAAACCCGCAAAATGACAGAGAGAAGCTAACCTCCCGCTGAAGATGGCCCGGCAGGAAGGGGCCAGTGCAGTGCTCTGGGAGCCGAGTCCAGTCCTGCATGAGCCCACGGTTTTAGCCTCAGGGTGCCCACAACCAGCCAGCTGGCTGGAGGGATATCAGATCACCAGCAGCTGTGGCGCTTTCCAGAATTACCAACTCATAGATGCTAAGGACAAAGTGAGAGGTCAGTGCAGTGTGGACTCTGGGAACTGGGAGTTCGGGAGTGGGGTCTGGCCTTTACCCTCTGGAGGGAGAAGCAGCCATGTGACTGCTTCAGAGCTCCTGGCCTACAGATTGTAGGGGACCAAGCAACCAGTCTGACGGGTAATCAGTCACTCTTGCTTTAACCTGCTTGGATTTGGATCACTTTCTAGGGTGGAGGTCCTGGGGTGCGTGACCAGTTTGCCAGAGCATGTGGAGGCTTCAGAGAGGTCACCCAAGTAATAGCTCCAGCAGCTGAGAAAACCCCAGCAATTTGGGACAAAGCTCCCCTTTCTGGTAGCAGAGTTCTACTGTGGCAAAAAGCTCAAAAGTCAAGTAATTGAGTGGCAACGTGAGCAAGCAAAGGAAGCAACGCAAGCAGAGCAGTACAACTTTAGATTCCTATTTTGGGGACAAAAAGGATCAAAGCATGGAACAGAAGGAAGACAATGAAGTCAAAACTCCTGCACCAAAATCTTCCAAGAAAAATATGACCTGGGGGGCGGAGCCAAGATGGCGGAGTAGAAGCACGACCCTCCTGCGGCTCCGGCTTCTACCCTCCCCAATCCATGTAAAAAGGGGACTCTAAACAAACTTTGGAGCTGCAGAACCCACGAAATGACACAGAGAAGCTAACCTCCTGCCGAGAACAGCCCGGCAGGCCGGCAGGAATCAGCCAGCGCAGAGCTCCTGGAGCTGAGCCCAGCACCACGCCGCGGCTTTAGCCCCAGGGCGGGCCTGACCCAGCCGCCTGCCAGAGGGACTCCAGATCAGCAGCAGCTGTGGCCGTTTCCAGATTTATCAACACATAGATGCGAAGGACAAGGTGAGAGGCCAGTGCAGTCTGGACTTTGGGACCAGTAAGTGGGAGTGAGTGACTTTTACCCCCGGGGCGAGAAACCGCTGAGACGCCAGCACAGCCTGCCAGCACCATGTGGCAGCTTCAGCTCCTGGCCTGCAGAGTGTAGGGGGACCAAGCACCAGTCTGAGGGGTAATCACTCTTGCTTTAACCTGCTTGGATCTGGATTGCAGTCTAGGGTGGAGGTCCTGGGGTGTGTGTCCAGCTTGCCAGAGAGTGTGGAGACCTCAGAGAGGGCACCCATCTAATACCTCCGGCAGCTGAGAAAACCCCAGCGTTTGGGACGAAAACTCCCCTGTCTGGTTGCAGAGTCCTACTGTGGCAAAAAGCCCAAAAGTCAAATCATTGAGTGGCAAAATGAGCAGGCAAAGGAAACAAAGCAGACAGAAGATCCCAACATTACACTCCTATTTTGGGGATAAGGAGCAAGGCATGGAACAGGAGGAAATCAGTGAAGTCAGAACTCCTGCACCAAAAGCTTCAAAGGAAAATACAAACTGGTTACAGGCCATAGAGGACCTTAAGAAGCAGATAAGAGAAGTGGAGGAAAAATTGGGAAGAGAAATGAGAACAATGCAAGAAAATTATGAAATGAGAGTCAACAGCCTGACTGAAGAAAATAATACCTTAAAAAACAGACTGACTCAAATGGCAAAGGAGGCTCAAAAAGGCAATGAGGAGAAGAATGCCTTAAAAAGTCAAATTTGCCAGATGGAAAAAGAATCTCAAAAGCTCACTGAGGAGAATCATTGCTTCAGAATTAGATTGGAGCAAATGGAAGCTAATGACTTTATGAGAAATCAAGATGGTGTTAAACAGATCCAAACAAATGAAAGAATAGAAGGCAATGTGAAATATCTTATGGGAAAAACCACTGACCTGGAAAATAGATCCAGGAGAGATAATTTAAAAATTATTGGACTGCCTAACAGCCATGACCAAAGTAAGAGCCTAGAAAGCATCCTCCAGGAAGTTCTCAAAGAAAACCGCCCTGATGTTTTAGAACGAGAGGGCAAAATAGAGGTTGAAAGAATCCACCGATCACCTCCTGAAAAAGATCCCCAAAAGAAAACTCCTAGGAATATTATAGCCAGGTTCCAGAATTCCCAGATTAAGGAGAGAATATTACAAGCAGCCAGAAAGAAACAATTTGAATATTGTGGAAACACAATCAGGATAACCCAGGATCTGGCAGCTTCTACACTGAGGGATCGAAGGGCCTGGAATGTGATATTCCGGAGGTCAAGGGAGCTGGGATTAAAACCAAGAGTCACCTACCCAGCAAAACTGAGTATCATGTTTCAGGGGAAAATATGGTCATTCAGTGGAATACAGGACTTTCAAGCATTCTTGCTGAAAAAACCAGAGTTGAATAGAAAATTTGACATTCAGATACAAGAGGCAAGAGAAGCATGAGAAGGTAAACAGGGAAAAGAAATTATAAGGAACTTATCAAAGTTGAACTATTTTTTTTTTAAAGCAATCGGGGTTGAGTGGCTTGCTTGGGGTTGCACGGCCAGTTGTTGTTTCTGGGTGTGGTGCTGAGTGTCTGGGCCCGCATTTGATCTGGGTCATCCCGGCACTGGGGCCGGTGCTCTTGCTCGCTGAGCCACCTGGCCAAAGTTAAACTATTGACATTCCTACATGGAAAAACAATAATTGTAACTTATGAAACTTTTCTCAGTAGTTGAAGGGATTAGAAATATATATATATGTGTGTGTGTGTGTGTATATATATATGTCTTTATATGAGGGTATGCGGGCATATGAATACATATGTGAATGTGTGTATATATGTTTACAGGTATACATAGATAGAGGGCATGGGACCAATTTAACAGGAAGGGATGATACTTAAAAGGTGAAATTAAGAGGTGAGAGGAATATAATGAGAGGAGATGGGGAGAGACAGAGTGGGGCAAACTATCTCATACAGAAGAGGCAAGGGAAAATGGTTACAATGGAGGGGAAGAATAGGAAGGCAAAAGGGAATGGGTCAACCTTATTCCTATTGAATCTGGCTTGAGGAGGGAGTGAAATACACACTAAATAGGGGATCTCACCCTCCAGGAGAATAGGGGGGGAAGGGGATGTGAGGGGGGATGATGGAAGGGAGGGCAGGCTGGTGGGGAGGGAAGTTGGAAGCACCCACTTGTGAAAAGGGACAGGATCAAAGTACAGAACAGAACAAGTGGGAGGTGGGATAGGAGGGAGGGAAATATAGTCAGTCTTTTACAATACATCTACTATGTTATTGTTTTGCATTAGCCACACATGTACAACCTATACTGAACTGCTTGTCTCCCCAGTGGGGGTGGGTGGCAGGGGGGGAAGGGAATGAATCTGGAATTGAAAGTTTTAAAATCAAATATTCAAAGATATATATGTGTGTGTAAAAAAAAATAAAATTGTATTCAAAAAGAAAAAAAAGAAAAATCATCTTCACAAGTATATTGTGGGGAGGCATGACTAGAAAGCAATTTATCTGAATAAAATCTATGGATTTTAGTCTAAAAAAAAAAGAAAAATATGACCTGGTTACAGGCCATAAAGGAGGTTAAAAAGGATTTTGAAAATCAAATAAGAGAAGTGGAGAAAAAATTGGGAAGAGAAACAAGGACAATGCAAGAAAATTATGAAATGAGAGTCAACAACCTGACTGAAGAAAATAACACCTTAAAAAACAGACTAACTCATATGGCAAAAGAGGCTCAAAAAGGCAATGAGGAGAAGAATGCCTTAAAAAGTCAAATTGGCCAGATGGAAAAAGAATCTCAAAAGGTCACTGAAGAGAATCATTTCTTCAGAATTAGATCAGAGCAAATGGAAGCTAGTGACTTTATGAGAAATCAAGATACTATTAAACAGATCCAAACAAATGAAAAAATAGAAGGCAATGTGAAATATGACATTGGAAAAACCACTGACCTGAAAAATAGATCCAGGAGAGATAATTTAAAAATTTTGTTGGACTGCCTGAAAGCCATGATTTAAAAAAAAAAAAACTCACTATTTGACAAAATTTGGAAAACTGAAAAAGTTTGGCAGAAACTAGGTATAGACCAATATTTCACACCATATGCCAAGATAAGCTCGTAATTAGACATAAAAGGTAATATCATGGGCAAATTGGGGGAACATGGAATAATTTACCTGTCAAATCTGTAGATAAGGGAAGAATTTATGGCCAAACAACAGCACTGTGGGATGTAAAATGGATCATTTTAATTTGATTTTGCACAAACAAAACCAATGCTGCCAAGATTAGAAGGAAAGCAGAAGGTGGGGAGGGGGTTTTTTTTTATAGCAAGTTTCTCTGATTAAGGCCGTATATCTCAAGTACGTAGAGAACTGAGTCTAATTTATAAGAATATGAGTAATTCTCCAATTAATATTCAAAAGTTATGAACAAGCAGTTTTCTTTTTTTTATTTTTCAAATGCTTTATTAACTTCTGATTTATATCATTCATTTCCACCACATTTGAGTTACAAATTTTCTCCCTGTTTTTCCCCTACCTACCACCCCAAAATAGCAATCACACAGGATATCCTCTCTTCCAATCTGCTCTCTCCCATATCTTCTCCCATACCCGCTTCTACTTTTCCAGTAGGGCATGGTGGATCTCTATGCCCCAGTGCCTGTATATCTTATTTCCTGATTACATGTAAAATAGTATTAATAATAGTGTGTATATGTGTGTATGTAATTTTAAACATTTGATTTTAAAACTTTGAATTCCAGATTCATTCCCTTCCTCCTTTGTCACCCACCCTTACTGGGAAGATAAGTAGTTCGGTATAGGTTGTACATGTGTAGCTAATGCAAAACATTAACATAGTAGATATATTGTAAAATACTGACTATATTTCCCTCCCTCTTATCCCACCTCCCACTTGTTTTATTCTCTACTTTGATCCCGTCCCTTCTCAAAAGTTGGTGCTTCCAACTTCCCTCCCCCCCAGCCTGCCCTCCCTTCCATCATCTCCCTTCTCATCACCTTCCCCCCTACTCTCCTGTAGGGTGAGATACCCTGTTTAGTGTGTATGTCATTCATTCCCCGAGCCAAATTCAATGAGAATAAGGCTGACCCATTCCCTTTTGCCTTCCTATTCTTCCCCTCCATTGTAACCATTTTCCATTGTCTCTTCTTTATGAGTTTGCCCCATTCTGTCTCTCTCCATCTCCTCTCATTATATTCCTCTCTCACCTCTTAATTTCACCTTTTAAGTATCATCCCTTCCTATTAAATTGGACCTGTGTCCTCTATCTATGTATACTTGTAAACATATATACACACATTCACATATGTATTCATACGCCCGTATACCCTCTGATCTATCCATATATATATATATATATATTCCCTTCAACTATTTTCATACTGAGAAAAGTTTCATCAGTTACAATTATTATTTTTCCATTTAGGAATGTTAATAGTTCAACTTTGATAAGTGGCTTCTGATTTCTTTTCCCTGTTTACCTTCTCAAGCTTCTCTTGCTTCTTGTATCTGAATGTCAGATTTTCTATTCAACTCTGTTTTTTTCATCAAGCATGCTTGAAAGTCCTCTATTCCATCCTGAAACATGATACTCAGTTTTGCTGGGTAGGTGATTCTTGATTTTAGTCCCAGCTCCTTTGCCCTCTGGAATATCATATTCCAGGCCCTTCAGTCCCTCAGTGTAGAAGATGCCAGATCCTGTGTTATCCTGATTGTGTGTCCACAATATTCAAATTGTTTCTTCCTGCTGCTCGTGATATTCTCTCCTTGTTCTGGGAATTCCGGAACCTGGCTATAATATTCCTAGGAGTTTTCTTTTTGGGATCTTTTCCAGGAGGTGATCAGTGGATTCTTTCAACCTCTGTTTTGCCTTCTGGTTCTAAAACATCAGGGCAAATTTCCTTGATAATTTCTTGGAGGATGATTTCTAGGTTTTTTCTTTCATCATGGCTTTCAGGTAGTGCAGTAATTTTTAAATTATCTCTCTTGGATCTGTTTTCCAGGTCAGTGGTTTTTCCCATGAGACTAAATCTGAGGGAATGATTATCCTCAGTGAGCTTTTGAGATTCTTTTTCCATCTGGCAAATTCGGCTTTTTAAGGCATTCTTCTCCTCATTGCCTTTTTAAGCCTCTTTTGCTATTTGAGTTAGTCTTTTTTTTAAGGTGTTACTTTCCTCAGGCAGGCTGTTGACTCTCATTTCATAATTTTCTTGCATTGTTCTCATTTGTCTTCCCAGTTTTTCCTCCAGTTCTCTTATCTGCTTCTTAAGGTCCTCTATGGCCTGTAACCAGCTTGTATTTTCCTTTGAAGCTCTTGGTGCAGGGGTTCTGACTTCAATGTCTTCCTCCTGTTCCATGCTTTGATCCTTTTTGTCCCCAAAATAGGAGTCTAATGTTGAATTCTTCTGTTTGTTTTGTTTCCTTTGCCTGGTCATGTCACCCCTCAGTCACTTGACCCTTGGGTTTTTTGCCACAGTAGGACTCTGCCACCAGACAGGGGAGCTTCCTTCTCAAACGCTGGGGTTTTCTCAGCTGCTGGAGATATTAGTTGGGTGTCCTCTCTGAAGCCTCCACACGCTCTGGCAAGCTGGTCACACACCCCAGGACCTCCACCCTAGACTGCAATCCAAATCCAGGCAGGTTAAAGCAAGAGTGATTACCCCTCAGACTGGTTGCTTGGTCCCCTGAAGGCCAGGAGCTGAAGCTGCAATGTTGTGCTGGCTGCGCCAAGGTGTCTCAGTGCCTTCTCACCCTGGGGGCTGAAGCCAACACACTCCCAACTACTGGTCCCAAAGTCCATACTGCACTGACCTCTCACTTTGTCCTTAGCATCTATGTGTTGATAAATCTGGAAATGGCCACAGCTGGTGGTGATCTGGAGTCCCTCTAGCCAGTGGTTGATCAAGCCCGCCCTGGGGCTAAAACCTCCTGCTTGCAAGCCTACGCTTGGCTCCCAGAGTGCTGCGCTGGCCACTTGCTGCCAGCCTGTTGGGCTGTCCTCATTGGGAGGTTAGCATCTCTGTGTCATTTTGTGGGTTCTGTAGCTCCAGAGTTTGTTCAGAGTCCCCTTTTATGTGAATTGGGGAAGGTGGAAGCTGGAGCCGTGCAGAGGTCCTGTTTCTACTCCGCCATCTTGGAACAAGCAGTTTTCGGGTGAAGAAACAAAGCTGTATATAGTCGTGAAAAAAATGCTCTAATTCAGTGTTGGTTAGGAAATTCACATTAAAACAACTCTGAAGTACCACCTCACTGCTGTCAGATTGGCTAAGAAGACATAAAAGGAAAATGATCAATATCGGAGAGGGTATGGGAAAGCTAATGCACTGTTGGAATTGTGAACTGATCCAACCATTCTGGAGAGCAATTTGGAAATATGGCCAAAAAGCTATAAAACTGTGCATACCCTTTGACCCAGCAACGCAACTACTAGGTCTGTATCGCAAAGAGATAAAAGGAAAAGGACCTAGAATGTATAAAATATTTATAGCGCTCTTTTTGTGGTGGCAAAAAATTGGAAATTGAGGGGGATGCCCATCTTTTGTAGAATGGCTGAATAAGTTGTGGTATATCATTATGAAAGAATGCTATAAAAAATTATGATCACAATGCTTTCAGAAAAACCTGAGACAACTTATATGAATCATTATAGAGTGAAGTGAATAGAATCAGGAGAACATTGTACACGCTAACAGCAGTATTATATGATGATCACTGTGAATGACTTAACTATTCTCAGCAGTAAATGATCCAAGACTGAAAGATGCTGTCTGCCTCCAGAGAAGGAATTGATGGAGTCTGAATGCAGATCAAAACATGCTTTTTAAAAATTTATTTTTCTTCAGGTTTTTTTTTTGGTCAATTTTCTGTTACAACATGGCTAATATGGAAATATTTTGCATCACTGTACATATATGATCTATATCAAATTATCTTCTCAAGGAAGAACATGAAGGAAGCTTTAGTTAAAAAAAAAAACGTTAGGGGCAGGTAGGGGCACAGTGAATAGAGCACCAGCCCTGGAGTCAGGAGGACCCGAGTTCAAATCTGGCCTCGTACCCTTGACACACTTACTAGCTGTGTGACTTCAGGCAAGTTACTTAACTCCAATTGCCTTGCCTTCCCTCCTCCAAAAAAGAAAAAAAAATGTTAAAAATTGTTTTACATGTAATTGAGAAAAATGAAAAAAGTTTTAAATTTTCTAAAAAGTAATCAGTCTTTTGTATGAAGTAAAATTTTAATGTTTATAGAATCGTGATCTTTTCTGAGATGTGAAAAAATGAGTTACTAATCATAGTTTTTTTTCAATACTATACTGTTGTACAGTAGAAGCAGTGAAGTTTACTATATAGAAAACTGGCCTCAGAGTTAGGAAAACTTGTGATCCATGTCTTACTCTGACTGGCTGTACTCTATAGAGGCAAATCACTCACCTTTGGTTGATTCAGCAACTTCCCAAGATACTAGTTGTACATCTGCACTGGTAAAAGAAGTTTCCTTGGGGTGGCTAGGTGGTGCAGTGAATAGAACACTGGCCCTGTAGTCAGGAGGACCTGAGTTCAAATCCGCCCTCAGACACTTAACACTTATTAGCTGTGTGACCTTGGGCAAATCACTTAACCCCAGTTGCCCTGCCTTCCCCCCCAAAAAAAACACAAATTTCCTCACAACAGTTTCTTCTAACAGTGGCCTAACAGGGCTGGAAAAACACACACACTCACATATGCAAAATTACTCTATAAAATTTATCGTATAATAGCTATGTCTTGCATATACCATTTATTGTTAAGCTTTCTGAAGTCAGTCAAGACGACAACTGCTAGTAAGTGTCTACTCTGTGTTTGGCTCTGTACTAAACACTGGGGATACAAAGGACAGAAAGTAGTCCTTACTCTCAGAGTGCTCACACCCTGATGGAGGAGACAATAAACACAGTTGTACAAACAAGACATATATTAGATAAAATGGGGATGATCTAAAAGGAAAGGCTCTGAGGCAAAGGCTTCTTGCTGAAAGTGGGAACAGAGCAGAGACCAGAGGGAATCCAAGATTTGGAGATGAGGAAGGAGAGAGATCCAGGCATGAGGAATGTTCAGAGAGAATGCCAGGAACAGAGCAGTTGAGTGATGGCCATGGGACTCAAAATGACATCTTTGAGTAATTTTTTTTCTTGTGAAGATTTGGGTAGAGGAAGAAAGAGTTATTTTTGTGACATAAATTGTTATAATAATTAAGAACAAAATGAGGTTCATTGAGCACATTGTGAGTATGTAGTAAAAGAATTGTTTATTGATTGAACCTAAAGAACTTTTATATAAGAGTTCATATATCCTCTGAAATGAAAGTACTTCAAGACATCTTGACAAAATACTACATTTTAGGCAGTGGTGGCTAAAGAAAGGATGTGCTACTATTGTTAAAACATTTCCCAATTTCTTAAACTGTATTTAACATTAAATAGATGTGTTAATATAAATGTTAGAAAAGCATTTTGATTCTAACTTATATATGTCTGTATTTTTCAGAGGATAATCAGTGGTACCGTGCTTCAGTTCTGGCGTATGCTTCTGAAGAGACTGCTTTAGTTGGCTATGTTGATTATGGAAATTTTGAAATCCTTAAATTGAATAGGCTTTGTCCCATGGCACCAAGATTGTTGGAATTGCCAATGCAGGCCATAAAGTGTATGTTGGCAGGTATGAAGTAGTTAGGATAATAATAGCTAACATTTTTAGAATTCAGACTAAAAAATTAACATATGGAAATTTATAGATTAAAACCCAAAGTAAAGGTGCTACAGTTAGAATGAAAAGGGTATTGCCTTTTCTTGGAAGTTGAAAAGATTAGAAGAAGGGATGTGAGATTTATACTGTAGCTTCTATAAAGGGATAAATTTTACCCGTAATTTAAAAGACGATGACATGAAAAGAATAATTGGGAATTAATACTGTGATGTCCATAAAATTATTTTATTCATTATTTAATATATATTTTATTTTATTTTGGTTCTATGCCTCAGTTATTGAATTATTAACTTTGGAGAAATATAAGTAATGTTTTAAAAATAACTGTTTTAAGGAGTGAAACCATCATCAGGAATCTGGTCTCCAGAGGCAATTTGTCTCATGAAAAAATTAATACAAAATAAGATGATTACAGTGAAAGTTGTGGACAAGATGGAAAATAGCTCTGTAGTGGAGCTTATAGATAAGTCGGTTAAACCCAGTATCAGTGTTTCTAGAATCCTCATTGAAGCCGGCTTTGCCATAGGAGAAGGCAAGATATTGACAACAGATACATCCAGTGATTTGGGAGAAATTAGTGGTAAGTAAATGTTTGATTAGTAACTCTAATAGCATATATAGTAGAGTACTAAGTGGGAAATGGTTTAAGTTCAACAAAAACATGAATAAAACTGTAATCATCCCTGACTGATAATTTGGTTCATTCACAAGATAGGTAGACTGTGATAAGAGGAGTTCATTTAAATGTCAAGTAGGAAGCCTTGTTATTTGCCAGGCACTGGGGATGCCAGGCAAGAATAAACCTGTCCTCATCCTCAAGGAGCTTACATTCTCCTGGGAAAGACAACCATTTATATGTATAGACAGGATTAATACAAAATAAGTAAAAGGTAATTTTGGGAAACTACTCATAGCTGCAGAGATTGGGAAAGGTTTCATAAAGAAGGTGGTGCCTGATCTGAATCTTGAAGGACATGAGGTATTCTGTTAGGTGAAGGCCACAAAGAGAGAGTGTTCCAGGTATGAGGCACAGTCAATGAAAAGGACAGCAAGAAAGGAGTAAAGGAAGGGTATGATGAAGCCAAATTTTGTGGGGTTTTTTAGTCAGTTTTCCCCCAGTTACATGTAAAAACAGTTTTTAATATTTGTTTATAAAACTTTTGAGTTTCAGATTCTTTCCCTTGCTCCTGCCTCACTGCCCCCTCATTGAGAAGGCAAGCAGTTCAATATAGGTTATATATATATATATATAGTCATGCAAAATATATCCATAATAGTTATGTTGTGAAAGAAAACATTGACCAAAAAAAATTCAAGAAAAATAAAGGTTAAAAAAAAAGTATGCTTCAGTCTGTCTTCAGACACCATTAGCTCTTTCTCTGGGGATGGATAGAATTTTTCATTGTAAGTCGTTCAGAGTTGTCTTGGTTCATTGTATTGCTGAGAATAGCTAAGTCTTTCTCTGATGATCATCTTACAGTATTGCTGTTACTTTGTATATAGTACATTTCACTTTGCATCAGCCCATGCAAATTTCTCCAGATTTTTCTGAGAGCATCCTGATCAACATTTCATGCTTTTTTTTTTTGAGGGGGAAGATAGGGCAATTGGGGTTAAGTGACTTGCCCAAGGTCACACGGCTAATTTTTGTGTTAAGTGTCTGAGGGCACATTTGAACTCAGGTCCTCCTGACTCCAGGGCTGGTACTCTATTCATTGCGCCACCTAGCCACCCCTGTTCATTTCTTATAGTACAATAGAATTCTATCAGAATCTCATACGACAGCCTGTTAAGCTATTCCCCAATTGATGGGAATCCCCTCAATTTCTAATTCTTTGCCCCTAGAAATGAGCTGCTATGAATATTTTGGTACACAAAGGTCCTTTTCCATTTGTTTGTTTTTTTTCAATCTCTTCTAGGATACAGACCTAGTAGTGGTCTTGTTAAGTCAAAGGATATACATGGTTTTTCAGCTCTTTGGGCACAGTTCCAAATTGCTTTACAGAATGATTGAATCAGTTTACAACTCTACCAACAGTACATTAATGTCTCATTTTTCCCACATCCCCTCCAACATTTGTCATTTACCTTTTCTGTCCTATTAACTAATCCAATAGGTATGAGATAGTACCTCCGAATTGTTTTAATTTGCATTTCTCCAATCAATAGTGAGTTAGAGTTTTTTCATGTGACTACAGATATGTCACCTGAAAACTGATCATATCTTTTGATCATTTATCAGTTGGGGAATGGCTCTTACTTTTATAAATTTGACTCAGTTCTCAATATGTTTGAAAAATGAGGTCTTTATCAGAGAAACTTGCTTCAAATTTTTTTCATAGTTACTATTACTATTTCCATCTTATCTCACCTCCCCCATTTATTCTGTTCTCTCTCTCCCTTCACCCTGTCCCTCCTGAAAAGTGTGTTGCTTCTGACTACCATCTTCCTCAATCTGGTCTCCCTAACATACTGCTCTCTCTTATTCCCTTCCCCTCTCACTTTCTTGTAGGGGAAGATAGATTTCTATCCCCAGTTGGGTGTGTATGTTATTCCCTCTGTGAGCCAGTTTTGGCTTGTTTTTTGTTTTTTGTGGGTTTTTTTTGCTTTTTTGGAGGGGGGAAGGTAGGGCAATTAGGGTTAAGTGACTTGCCCAAGGTCACACGGCTAGTTTTGTGTTAAGTGTCTGAGACCGGATTTGAACTCAGTTCCTTCTGACTCCAGGGCCGGTGCTTTATTCACTGTGCCATCTACCTTCCCTTTGAGCCAGTTTTGATAAGAATAAGGTTTACTCCCCCTCCACGCTCCTCCTCTCTGTTCCCCTCCACTATAAAAGCTTTTCCTTACCTCTTTTATGGGAGATAATTTACACCATTGTACCTTTCCCTTTCAGATGAGGCCAAGTCTTGAAGGGTTTAAATGCCAAAGTAATTTATATATTTTATATTAGCATTAATTACATGTTATATTACATGAATTATGTGAATTACAGCCAGTTCTTCAGTAGGAAGCCACTGGAGTTAGAGCAGGGGAGTGACATGATTTGACCCGTAAGGAAAATTACTTTGGAAAAACTCTAGGAAGAATTATATTAAGTGATATATGGTGAAGTGAGCAGAACCAGAACAGTTTATATAGTAACAACAGTATTATAAAGATCAACTTTGAAAGACTTAATAACTCATCAATATAATGACCAACCATAATTCCAGATGACTTATGGTGAAACATGCTATCCTCTTCCTCATAGCCAATAAGACTCAGATTGCAGATTGAAGCACAATTTCTTCTTTCTTTTCCTGTTTAATTTTGAATATTACAAGTGCAGATATTAGTTTTGCGTGACTATACATATTTTTAAGATGTTTTGTTTTTCTTGCTTTCGTGACAAGTGGAGGAGGGAGAAAGAGAGACTTTGAAACTGAAAATAAAATAAAATTGAGTTATTGGGGAAAAAAATAAAGTTGTTGGTTGTATGAATAATGAGAAGTGTTCAGGTAAAAATTATGCTGGGGGTGGGGCATAGAAAAAAGATTTGGCAACCATTTGGAAATATGGGGTGAGATATATTTGAGTTGAGCATAATACTGAAGTTGCAGATGTGGATGACTGGAAGAACACTAGTACGCTTGACAGAGATAACAAAGTTCCAAGATGGCTGAGCTATTGAATTTGAGATATCTATGTGTCATCTAATTTGAAATGTCTAATGCACAGTTGAAGATGTAAGACCAGAGTCAGGAGAGAGTCTAGGGATGAATATATGGATCTAAGAGTCATATCCATAGAAATAAGAGAGACTGATGTTTAAAAAACAATAGGGGACTGATGGAGACCATAGTCTGAAAAAGGGAGGGAATTGAGATCAGGGGTCCATGTAGAGAAGTTGTCTTTCAAAGACTATCTTGTTAAAGAGAGGAGAGTGGGAGGTAATACGGGTTTTGAAATGGAGAAAAGGAATAGATAGGAACACATTTTGTTGTCAGATCCAGTTACCATTAGAAAACCAAGGGCTAAACTTAGTGTTAAAGTAAAATCCAATTGAAACAGCTAGGTGGCACAGTGCATAGAGCACTGGTCCTAAAGTTAGGCAGACCAGAGTTTAAATCCACCGTCATACTTACTAGCTCTGTGACCCTGGGTAAGTCACTGGTTTAACCCTCGTTGCCTCAATTCCTCATCTGTAGAAATGACCTGGAGAAAGAAATGGCAAAATACTCCAGTATCTTCAAGAAAACCCCAAATGGTGTCACAGAGAGCTGGATACAGCTGAAGCAACTCAATAAAACAATAGCCAGTTGACATATTGGACAGAATACTGAGCTTTAAGTCAGGAACCCGAGAGTATGAGTCCTGCTAGACACTTGATTAGCTCTGATTGACCTTGGGTAAATCATTTAATGCCTGATTACAAAATCATAAATTTAGAGCAGAAAAGGACCTTGATAAGGAAACTGACACCAGAGATGTTAAATGACTACACAGCTAGTATCTGACGTAGGATTTTAATCTAGATTTCTCTTAATTTCAGGTTCTACCTTACCATGCTCATGCAGTCCTCTCTTAAACTGCATATATGGCCTGTTAGCTTTATTAGGGAGCAGGCCATCCAGCTTTTCCAGGACCTCTGATGAGGAAGAATCCCTGTGACCTCTGGAGTCTATTACTCTTCTTCCTGTTCTCACTGATGTTCTTATCTTCTTTCTTTGCTCCTTCTCCCCCCAACATAAACTCTGGTATATCTTAACAGCATCTATGTGTAAGGCATGCCAGGTGATAAGGGATATGTAAAAATAACTCTTACAATGGTCCTTACCTTCAAAGAACTTAAAGTCCTAGAAAAAGAGAAAAAATGTATGTACAAGTAACCATAACATTTTAAAATAAAAGACAGATTCATAATAGATATAAAATACTATGTATTTGGGGTTCTTTTGGTATTCTAAAGCAATTTACTTTTTGTCTTCATAGCTCCTTTAACTGCAGAAGAAACAGTGAACAAATTTGAATGGACTTGGGTTGAACTAGCTGTTAATGAGACTGTAAATGTTATGGTTTGTATGTTATATAATCCTGGAGAATTCTATTGTCATGTGCTTAAAGAGGATGGTAAGTTGCTTATAATTCTATAGCAATTTATCTTTATATAGTTTTCATTTTACTAATGTGTTGCTATATTTGACACAGTGATAAACATTCATGTCTTTACAGGAGAGAAGTTATCTGTTTTTAAGAGGTAATTTACTTCAAATAAGCTGACTCTCATACTTCCTTTGTTAATGGTTCTGTCATCTCACTCATGTAGGTGTTCCTTCCTGTAATGCTAATTATAACCCATCCATGTCCTCTCACAAGTCTGCTAGAGGATCTGCCCAGTATGATAGAAACATTTTTTCATGTTTTTAACATTATGAGGGTACCAGTGTAGCCTGTGGGTTGCCTATGTTATTCCTTGGTTTAATACATAACCAAACCACCTACTTTTCTGATCACAAATCTGGATGATGTGTTTCTCTTCCTGCGCTTAAGACATATGCTAAAAGCACCACCGTAGTTTTGTAACCTATTTTATTCTTTACAGATTAAGATGTTGCATTATTTGGAACTATAGTAGCCCAGAAAAATATTAGAATTTATAGGGTTTTTTTGTTTGAGATAGTTCCTTAGTATCATTAAAAGCACTATGTAAGTTTCTCAAGCACGATTCATCCTGCTTTCTGACTCTCATTTCCATACCCAGATTATTGTCCAACTACAGTGCCTATCCAAGATTTATGTACTGACTGATGGATCATCTCAGTGGATTTTTAATAAAAAACTGTTTTAATCACGTTTTTTAAAAAAAGTTTTGTTGCCTTTGGTTCTTGCACTACAGTCATTTCCTCTTACATCTTTATCAACAGTGTATATGTGGCACGTTCTATAACTGTAACTCCTTGCCTCTTTAAAATTTTTTTCAAAAACACATTCAAACACAAAGATAAAGTATTACACATATGTGAAATAAATTTTGTTGGTTTTAAAAATTATATATTAAATGTAATAAGTAACAAAATTTCCCTTTTGGTTTTTCTTGTTTGTTTTACTCAGTGGACATTTCACGTAACTGCATATTATAGTCTAGTCAGTCAGAAATCTTAAGCTACTTTTATTTTTTTTCTGTATGGCTTTTTAGATCAAACTTTTCCATGGTAGTAAATTTCATTAAGGAATCTCCGTGTATTATTTCAGGGCTTAATACAATCAATACCAGAGTAATCTGTAAATAAAAGTAACTGAAAGATCAGATCATCTATAGGAAATCCCTCTTCCATTTTTTAATGCACTGGATTGCCTTCATGACAGAGGCAAATACTTTTGGAAAGCATGTATTTCCCTGTTACATGTTTTACTTGAAATTGATAACCAGAAAATTGTTATGTTTATTAGGGAATTTTGTACAACCTTAACATATTCTTGGGAGATAACTTTGTTAGAGAAGTGGTTAATGCTGAATTTTGCCCTGAGTTAAATGTATTTTTATAGTAAGAAAAAAAATGAAAACTCAAAACAGGACTGGATCTTATATTCTTTCCATTTTCTAGTCAGATATATTAGCTATGAAGATGTGTGCTGTTATAGAAAGAAAATTAGCAAAAGCTTGTTAGTTTCCTTCATATTTTTATTGAAATTATTAATTGTGAGTAAATACTACTCAAAGAATTTCTAGATATAAGAAAGACATGGTTCAATAGTTACTTATTTTCTTGGTTGCCTTTTTTCAGTAGTAATGTTATCTTTTAATTTTTCCTGATCATTTAGCCTCTTACCTTCCCTCTTCAAATATCTTGAAAATTGATCCTTCACTGCCCTCAAAATCATCTTTTTTCCCTTTGTATATACTTGATATCTTCTAGTTTCTCTTCCTCTCACTTCTTCAGTACTGTCTCTTATACAGCACATTGGGGATGGAGACATTAGAATCCACATGTGTTCCATTCTCATACATAAAGTAGCTTGCATAAAAATGTTGACAAAATGTTTTCATTTTTCATGTTGCTTGAAACTGTTTCACTTCTAAATAATCATGGAGTGATCTGGGGTTTTTTGTCATATCATGTGTTTGAAAATTTTTGGAAAATAGCTTATCTTACAGATAAAGTAAACAGAGCTTCATGGACTTTAAGTTATTTGCTCAAGGTCACATAGGTCGAAAGCATCAGATATGGAATTTGAACTCAGGCCCTCTTACCAGAGACAAGGGTCCTTTGCACTGATAAGAGATTAATTTGCAACGTATTGAACTATGTAGCCTCTAAGGTCCCTTTTAAGACTGAGATTCTGTAAAGCCAATCATTTCTTAATCAGTTTGATTTTTGTTATAGTTAGGATTTGCCATTTCCAGAATTTTCTATTTCTCTTTTTATGAAAGTATTCTGGATATATAGGCAAAGGGACTTCTGTGTAGCTTACAAGTCTTTGGCCTCTTCAGTATTATAATTCTAAATCTTATTACTACTTTTCTTTTTCTGCCTTCCTCTGCCCAGAGCACTAAGGAATATATTAAATTAGTTTGGAGAACCTTCTAAGGTTTTTGTAGAATTTTCTACCCTCCTACTCCTTTCCAGCAAATGTTAGGACATAAACTGCAGTTATCTTCATTATAGTTGTAAAAGTTTGGGCTTATGTGCAATCAAATCAAATGTATTTCCACATTAGTCATGTTGTAAAAGAAGAATCAGAACAAAAGGGAAAAATCACAAGAAAGAAAAAAAAGAAAACAGTGTGCATTGATCTGCATTCATACAGGATAGTGTATTTTCTGGATGTGGATAACATTTTCCACCATCAGTCTTGTTCAGCCATTCATTCCCCAGGTGATGGGCAGCTCCTCATTTTCCAGTTCTTTGCCACCACAAAAAAATGCTGCTATAAAAATTTTTGTACATGTGGGTCCTTTTCCTTTTTTAATGATCTCTTTGGGATACAAAACTAGTAGTGGTATTGCTGGATCAAAGGGTATGCACAATTTTATAGCCTTTTGAGCATAGTTCCAAATTGCTCTTCAGAATGGTTACATCAGTTCACAAGTTCACTAACTGCATTAATGTTCCAATTTTCCCACATCTTCTCCAACATTTATTATTTTCCTTTTTTTGTCATATTATTCAATTACGTGTAATGTGGTACCTCAGAGTTGTTTTAATTTGTATTTCTCTAATCAATAATGATTTAGAGGATTTTTTCATATGACTGTTGATAGCTTTAATTTTTCATCTGAAAAATGACTGTTCATATCCTTTGACCTTTTATCAATTGGGGATGACTTATATTCTTATAAATTTGATTAATTTCTCCATATATTTTAGAAATTAGTCCTTTGTCAGAAATACTGGCTGTAAAAATTGTTTCCTAGCTTTCTGCTTACCTTTTATTCTTGGTTGCATTGGTTTTGTTTATGCAGAACATTTTAATTTCATTTGATCCAAGTTATCCATTTTGTACTTCATAATGTTCTCTGTCTCTTGTTTGGTCATAAGTTCTTCTTGTATCCATAGATCAGACAGGTAAACTATTCCTTGCTCTCCTAATTTGCTTATGGTATGATCCTTTATGTCTAAATCATGTACCCATTTCTACCTTATCTTAGAATAAGGCATAAGATGTTGGTCTATGCCTAGTTTCTGCCCTATTATTTTCAAGTTTTCCCAGCAGTTTTTGTCAAATAGTGAGTTCTTATCCCAGAAATTGGAGTCTTTGGGTTTACCAAACAGTGGATTACTATAATAACCTAGCCTATTCCATTGACCCACCACTCTATTTCTTAGCCAGTGCCAAATAGTTTTGATGATTGTTGCTTTATAATATAGTTTTAGATTTGGTACAGGTAGGCCACCTTCCTTTGCTTTTTTTAAAATTAATTCTCCTGATACTTTTGACCTTTTTTTTTCTTCCAGATGGATTTTGTTATTATATTTTTAGCTCTATATAATAAATTTTTGGTAGTTTGATATGGTACTGAATAAGTAAATTAATTTAGGTAGAATTGTAATTTTTGTTATATTAGCTCACGAACAACTGATATTTTTCCAGTTGTTTATACCTGACTTTATTTGTATAAAAAGTGTTTTGTAATTATGTTCATATAGTTCCTGAGTTTGTCTTGGCAGGTAGACTCCCAGATATTTTATATTGTCTACAATTATTTTAAATGGAATTTCTCTTGGGGTGGCTAGGTGGCACAGTGAATAGAACACCAGCCCTAGAGTCAGGAGGACCTGAGTTCAAATTCAACCTCAGACACTTAACATTTACTAGCTGTGTGACCTTGGGCAAATCACTTAACATCAATTTCCCTGCCCTCCCCCTCTCCAAAAAGAAAAAAACAAGCCAAAAAAAATGGAATTTCTCTTTTTCTCTCTTGCCGCTAGGTTTTCTTGGGGGAGAATATATAGAAATGCTGATGATATGAGCTTATTTTATATCTTGCAACTTTACTAAAATTGTTAATAGTTTCAGGTAGTTTTTTAGGCGATTCCTTAGGATTCTCTAAGTATACCATCATATCATCTGTAGTGAGTAACAGTTTCATTTCTTCATTGCCTATTCTAATTCCTTCAGTTTCTTTTTCTTCTCATTGCTAAAGCTAACATTTCTAGTACAATATTGAATAACAGTTCATAATGGGTGTCCGTGTTCTTATTGGGAATGCTTCTAGCTTATCCCCATTACATATGTTTGCTATTTATCATTTTAAGGAAGACTTTGTTTATTCCTGTGCTCTCTAGTGTTTTTAATAGGAATGGGTGCTGTGTTTTGTCAAAAGATTTTTCTGCATCTGTTGAGATAATCATGATTTCTGTTAGTTTTGTTGTCAATATGGTCAGTTGTGCTAATAGTTTTCCTTATAATTGAACCAGCCCTGCATTCCTGGTGTAAATCCCACTTTATCATAGTGTATTATGATCATGATAAATTTCTGTGACTTCTTTGCTAATATTTAAATTTTTTGTATCAATATTCATTAGGGAAATTGCTCTATAATTATTTTTCTATGTTTTGTCTCTTTGTGTCATAAAGGGAATTTGGTTACACTCCTTCTTTGCCTATTTTTTGAAATAGTTTATATAGTATTGTAATTAATGGTTCTTTAAATGTTTGGTAGAATTCACTTGTGAATCCATCTGTCCCTGGAGATTTTTTTTGTTTTTTTCTTTCCTGTTTACCTTTTCATTCCTGAGTCTTATATTTGAATGTTGAATTTTTTATCCAGTGCTGATCTTTTTATCAGAAAAATTCAAAAGTTCCATATTTCATTGAATGTCCATCTTTTCCTCTGAAAGATTATGTTCAGTTTTGCTGGGTAGTTGATTCTTGCTTGTAATCCAATCTCCTTTGCCTTCCATAATATCATATTCCAACCTCTCTGATCCTTTAATGTAGAAACTGCTAAGTCCTGTGTAATCCCAACTACAGCTCCTTGATATTTGAATTGTTTCTTCCTGGCTGTTTGCAGTATTTTTTTCCTTGACCTGATAATTCTGATATTTGACTGTAATAATCCTTGGAGTTTTCATTTTGGGATCTCTTTCAGGATGTGATCAGTAGATTCTTTTAGTGACTATTTTACCTTCTGGCTCTAGGACGTCAGGGTAGTTTTCCTTGATAATTTCTTGAAAGATGCTGTCTAGGCTCTTTTTTTGCTCATGGCCCTCAGGTAGTCTAATAATTCTTAAATTATCTCCCCTGGATCTATTTTCCAGATAAGTTGTTTTCACAAGAGGTATTTTATATTTTCTTCTATTTTTTTTCATTCTTTTGATTTTGTTTGATTTTTGATAGTGCATTGAGTCATTAACTTACCCTGACCCAATTCTGATTTTAAAGAATTATTTTCTTCAGTTAGCTTTTGTGAATCCTTTTCCATTTAACCAGTTCTGCTTTTATTGGGGTTTTTTTGGTGTGTTTTTTTTGCTTTTTGGAGCAGCAGTTGGGGTTAAGTGACCCAAGGTCACATGGCTAGTTAAGTGTTAAGTGTCTGAGGCTGAATTTGAACTCGGGTCCTCCTGACTCCAGGGCCAGTGCTCTATTCACTGCACCACCTAGCCGCCCCATGCCAGTTCTGCTTTTAAAGGTGTTGTTTTCTTCAGTCAATTTTTGTCCTTTTCCAAGCTGTTGACTTATTTTTTTCATAATTTTCCTGTATGCCTCTCATTTCCTTCCCCCATTTTTCTTCTACCTTTCTTATTTGATTTTTAAATACTTTTTAAGCTCTTCCAAGAGAACTTTTTGGCCTTGAGACCAATTCATATTCTCCTTTGAAGCTTCACATATTGGCATTTTGACATTGTTTTCCTTTTCTGTTTGTTTTGATCTTCCTTGTCATCTTAGTAGCTTTCTATGTTTAGGGCTCTTATCCATTTCTTATTTTTCAGTTTATTTTGTGGCTTTTAAAGTTGAACTCTACTCCTGGGGCACAGGGGACACTGTTCCAAGCTCCTTATACTGTATCCCAGGGGCCTGGTCACTGGCTTTCCACACTGGAGACTCAGGTGCTTGTGGCTTGCCCACTATACTGGAGTGGCCTGGCCTAGTTGTTCCTATTGGGGCTGAAGGTCTCAGCCTGCTGAGCCAGCACCAGTGGGCCTTGGTTGTTCCTGCTAGCTTGTGTGGACACCGTCTTTGCTGGGCTGTGCTTCTCTTTTGCCCTAATGAGACAGACCTTTTCCAAGTTATATTAAGCTGGAAAATTGTTTCACTCCGTGTTTTGGTGGGTCCTGTTACTCCAGAATCCATTTAAGAGGCTTGATTTAATGTTTTCAAGGAAAACTGAAGAGAGCTTAGGCAATTACCTGGCTTTTCTTTGCCATCTTTTGCTACTTGTTTTCCCAAAGATTTCTAAGTATCCAGCAAATTTTAAGTAACAAGCTTACATTTTACAGGGGGAAATATTAAATATTCCCCCAGAAGTTTCAAAAAATGAATCATTGGCAGAGATCAATCACCACATAACTTGGATTCTTGATTAATTCTTTCCTAAATGTTGATTCTGTAAGATAAACTTTGATTTTATGACCTAACTCATAAGAATGTTAGAGCTAAAAGAGACTTGAGAGATCATACAGTAAACTTTTTAAATTTATGGATGGGAAACTGAGCCCCATGGAGCTAAAGTAGTTTGCTCAAAGTCATAGAGATAACAAGAAACAGAATTGAGAATAGAACTCGGGTCTTATGGGTTCCTAAGCAGTGCCACAAAATTGTACCTGACTGGTCCCATGTTAATGGTTTCTTCAAAGAAAATGAGGTCTGAGTGGAATTCCATCAGTTATATTACCAGGGATTTCAGGGTTTTGGATTTCAAGTTAAGAAATCACATAGA
Source organism: Petaurus breviceps papuanus (assembly GCF_028583685.1). Lineage (NCBI taxonomy): Eukaryota > Metazoa > Chordata > Mammalia > Diprotodontia > Petauridae > Petaurus > Petaurus breviceps. Next base: position 89,935,202 of record NW_027186296.1, read on the forward strand.
AGGATGCTATCAACTGTAATCCTACATTTGTAACTGATGATCGGTTCTAGTTGAATTGAAGATACTTGGACTGAACTAGATTCCCATACAAGGAGAAATAAAAAGGCAAATTCTTTCCAGGTGGGAGAAATGTCTTATGAAAAATTAATGGGATGAGAGAGCAAAATATTTTTAAGTGATTGGTCATATGGTAAGCTAGGTGGTACAGTGGATAGAATATGGGCCTGAAGTCAAGAGAACTCAAATTCCTGAGTTCAAGTCTAGTCTGAGAGACTTAATAGCTGTGTGACCCTGGGCAAGTCATTTAACTCTGTTTGCATTGGTTCCTCATCTGTAAAATGGAGCTGGATACGGAAATTGCAAACCATTCCAGTATCTTTGCCAGACAAATCCCAAATGGGGTCACAAAGCATCAGACACAACTGACCAATAACAATAATATGTGGCAAGACCAAAGTACACCCAGTGGGTAGCTTTCCTGCTCCACTGTTACTTTCACTTTGTCAAGAGAACATGATGAATATCCCCAGCATTTTGGGTAAATTTCCTATGCTAAATTATAGGTAGACATGTACAGATGTAATATAGATTCAGCAGACCTGGGTGGGTTGTAGTCTGCATCACTGGAAGAAGATACCCATGTTGACAAAGTCACAGATTCTTTGATATATTGAAATGAGGCCAGTTTGGTTTGACAAGGAAGTTTGAGCAAATAATAAGTGATAAATCTAGAAAGACAGATTGGCTTAAGGACTTTGGAGGGAAAGACTTAAATGCCATGCTAAGGAGTTAAGATTCTGTCTTATGTACAATAAATGGCATTTTGATGCATTTGAAATTTTTTACCAAGAGTGTGACATAGAACAAAAACTTCAGAGTTAGGGGTGGCTAGGTGGCTCAGTGAATAGAGCACCGTCCCTGGAGTCAGAAGGGCCTAAGTTCAGATGTGACCTCAGACACTTAACACTTAACTAGCCATGTGACCTTGGACAAGTCACTTAATCCCCATTGCCCTGCCTTCCCCCTCCAAAAAGCGCCCCCCCCAAAAAATCAGAGTTAGAAGCTTCTTTATGTTCATGTAAGTCAATATCCTTATATGATAGACTAAAATATTTCAAGAATTCGTTATTGATTATGGAGCTCTACTTAAAAATGTCTGAATAACAATATTTTTTGACCTTTAGAATTTCACTAACATGGATTATTCAGGTAGATTATGGAAATGCTTCTTTGAAAAACTTTAAAAGCAGAATAGAGTTTTCTCAGTCAGCAAGTGTTTGGTTATTTTACAATAAAATGTATTATTATTATTATTATTATTAAACACAGTTTACTTAATACTGAGATGACCTTGGGATCTCTTAAGTAGTACTATGATTTTGTTTTACTTTTTTCTTTTAAAATATGTTTCTCCTAATTAAAAAAATTTTTTTTAGCTCTGCTCATATATGAAGTAAAATATTATTCAGGACTGCATTTTTCATCTTGTGTTTTCAGCTTTAAGTGGGTTAAATGAAGTGAATAGGTCTCTAGCAGAATACTGCCAACAAAAAATGTCCATTGATTTTAAACCTGAAATTGGAGAGCCTTGTTGCGCTTATTTTACAGGTAAGATACCATGATGTATTCTTCACTTCTTTAAAACCTCTGTTCTTTTTACCTTTTTTGCTTTTTAATAAATGTATCCTTTATTTTTAGTTAGTAAATTGAGTTTTCCTGTTGACATGGTTTTTCTCTTCATTTCTTCTAAGAATCTTGAGATAACATTTTCTTTTCTTAGATAAGTTTATTGGACATATTTGTGTTTTTTTTTCTTTCTAGAACCTCTGTTAAGATGTGTGACCTGCTAAACTCGGTTGTTCTTTACCTTTTTGTTCTTTGAACCCTTTTCCCCTATCTGGTGAAGTATATGGACTCCTCAGAATAATTATTTTAAATACATAAAATGAAATATGTAAGATAACAAAGGATTTAAATAGTTGTATTTAAATAGTTATTAAAATAGTAACTTCATGAGTACTATGTTAAGAATGCTTGTCTAAACCCCTTACTTAGGGATAGGTTTTAGTTGAAAGACTAGGCAAATTCTGTTTTTTGCAGTTTAAATGCATGCAGTCATCTATTAAAATGCTCTTTGAAAATGTTCCAGAAAAATAAGACTAAAAAAAAAATCTGGTGAGAAAAAAAAATGTTCCAAATGAAAGTTGAATTTAGGAATGAGTTTACTTGCTATTATTTGATACCATCGTTTAATTGTTTATGTCATGTAAAACAGATTCTGAGATCAATAATAATAATGTAAATTATTGCAAATTAATTTTCATGTTCATGATTTTTATCAAACTTAAAAATCTTAACTACAGCTTAATATTTATTTAGTAAGTATATTGTGTATATAACTTTTATCTTATGTAAAAATTCCTTCCCAGAATAGCTGATAATCCCCTAAGAGATTAGAGCTAATGATTATCTAAAGGGTAGCTAGGTAGCATAGTAGATAGAGTGCTAGGCTTGAAGTCAGGAGAACTCATTTTCCTGAGTTCAAATCAGGCCTCAGACACTTAGTAGCTCTGTGACCTTGGGAAAGTCATTTAACCCTGTTTGTATTATTTTCCTTATCTGTAAAATGAGCTAGAGGAGGAAATGGCAAATCATTCTAGGATCTTTGCGAAGAAAACCCTAAATGGAGTCATAAAGAGTCAGACATGATTGAAAAATGCCTGGAAAACAACAACAAATGATTTGAGTCCAGTAGCAGTAAGAGAAAGCAAATAAGTGTACAGTTAAATTAACACAAAAGGTTAATTTACATACTGTCAATATTTATGTTGAAGAAAAAAAACAGTATTTTGTCATAGGTGTACTTAAATTCTTTATGTAATACCCAGGTGATGGTAATTGGTATCGTGCTTTAGTAAAGGAGATACTACCAAATGCAACTGTTAAAGTGCACTTTGTGGATTATGGAAACATTGAAGAGGTTACTACAGATAAACTTAGAAAGATGTCATCCAAGTTCTTAAAACTTCCATTTCAAGGAATCCGATGCTGGCTAGTAGGTATGTTGGGGAATATAAAATTATTTTAATAATAAAGATACTCAGAAAGCTCTGATCATTAAATAATATTAAATGTAAAGACATCACATTTAATTTTTTTGTTGTTCAGATGTTTCCATTACAATGGAAAATACTATTTCCTATGATGAAATCTTGAGAAATTGCATGTTTTAGACACTGGCTCAAATAGTCACACCAATTCCTAAGAAAAGTAATTTTGAATAAGCTGAATATTTTAAAATTATTTGGGCAGAAAATTAAATAATATTAAATTTAGCCATAGAAATAAGAAAGTGCCTTTTGACAATTGTAGCTATTGTGATTTTAAAACTTTTTGAAATCCTACATGTGTGCCAGCATGATTTAGTAACATTGATGTAGTATTTGAAGGAATGTTTTTAATTTGTGAAAGGAATTTCCAAATTAGAAAGATCCTAAAGCACAATTCCATTTTTTAGTTTTATAAGCGCGTTATTATTTTAAGAATGGAATTTGGAAATGTAGCTTTTATGCTTAGGGATAAAAGGGCACAATTGATTGAATATTGTTTGCCTAAGCTGAACAAGAAGGGGACCAAAGATCTTAAGTAGGATATATGATGCACTAATAGATGATAAAAAGACAATTTCTCCTGGAAATTGTGTTAATGAAATTGTTGTTTTCCAGATGTAAAACCTAGAAACAAGCATTGGAGTAAAGAAGCCACAGCAAGATTTCAGATGTGTGTTGCAGGGACAAAACTTCAGGCTAAAGTAGTGGATCTCACAGACAATGGTGCTGGAGTTGAACTCACTGACCTTTCTACTGCTTATCCAAAAATTATAAGTGATATACTTATTGATGAACATTTGGTTTTAAAAAATGAACCACCATGTAAAGATAAACAAAATGATAAATCTGTTAGTAAAATTGACTTGCCATTTGATCCTGATGTCCTTCAAGGTAAGATTTCATTTAAAAATGTATTTGTTATAATAAAACATTTTGTTATAAATACAGATTTTAGGATTTCCTCTTCAAGTTGACATGATTTTCCAATAGCAATTTAATTCGCTGAACATCTGTTGAGTATGTATTGTATATATAACATTGTGCTTTGTTTAGTTTAGAATCTTGTATATGACCTTTCAGAAAATGAATTCTGTATTGTGTCCTTAGTGATTTTGTCAGTATCTATTTTTTTGTTTTTGTTTTTTTAAAAGCAATTGGGGTTAAGTAACTTGCTCAAGGTTACACAGCCAGTTATTTCTGGGTGTGGTGCTAAGTATTTGAGCCCAGATTTGATCCCAGGTCTCCCGACTCTGGGGCCGGCGCTCTTACTCACTGTGCCACCTGGCCGCCCCTGTCAGTATCTATTAATTGTTGAAATGCTCTAAGAAGCCACTTTGTTGAAAACTAGTATCATACATGGGGCAGCTAGTTGATGCAGTGGATAGAGTGTTGGAATGGGAGTCAGGGAGACTAGAATTCAGATCTGACCTCAGACACTTAATAGCTGTGTGACCTGGGGAAGTCACTTAACCCTTTTTGCCTCTATTTCCTCATCTGTCAAATGAGCTGGAGAAGAAAATGGCAAACCACTCCAGAATCTTTGCCCAAGAAAACCCTAAATGGGATTTGGACACGACTTCACAACCACAAGGATATTATATACATTTCTAATATAGCTTTCCTTACAGCTATGATAATAGCTAATATTAATTTATATAACACTTAAAAATGTCCACACATAACCACAACAGCCCTTTGAAGTAAGTAGGTTAGGGGTAGGGACTGAACCTGAGATTTCATTGTTACAGGAAACTCCCTGGTAAGGAAATTTCCTCTATTTATACAGGTTGGTGTCTTGTCTACAACTTAAGAGTCCTGTAGAGTTACCTACATCACAAAGAGCTTAAATGATTTTCCTATTGTCACACAGTTACTAAATGTGTCAGAATTAGAATTGGAACCCAAGTGTTCAAGGCTGGTTCTGTAGCCATTCAATTACAATGACTTGGAGATGGGTTCTTCAGATTTTATCTCCACTTTATGAATAAAGGAAACTTAAGTTCCAAAAGGCTAAATGATTTTCTTATGGTCAGCATAGCTCATGTATCACTCAGAATTTTAATCCATTTCCTCCCAACTCCTGGTCCAGCACTTATTTAGGCCATACTGTTTCTTGTTTCATACTATTTTGTGCAGGAAATCTGTTGCTGAAAAGTTTGTATTGATTAATTTCTTAGAAAATCAAAGCCTATTGTAAATATACTAGGGGAGTTTGATATTGAAAAAAATATTGTAATATATAGATTATTTTCTAAATTACCCAGATAACTTCTGTTGTAATTTTTATGAGGTTGAATTGGCTATGTCAGGTATGCCTGTGTTTTAAATTTGACCAATTTCTTCTCTAGTTTGAATTTAAAGATATGTAATTATTTTCTGTTCTGCCATTTGCCTCTGTGTATAATGTTTAATGTTCTAGATGGTGGCTATTCTCTATTGTATTCATATAACCTTTGAAGACAAAAGTTCTGGTTTTCTTCAAAACTTAGCTCAAGGCCTTTTCTGTTCCTCTTCTCCCTATCACCTTGTATATATTTTCCATCTGTTTATGGTTGCATGTTGTCTTCTTTGATAGAATATAAACTTCTTGAGGACAGGTTATATCAAATCGGATGTATAAGCACATTATATGTCTGCTCTGTGCTAAATTCTGAGGATCTCAAGACAGGCAAAACCAAACCAAGATAATCCCTCCTCCCAGGGAGTCTAATAGGGGAGAAAACATGCAAACAGCACTTGCAAACCAGAGATATATCAGATAAGTCGGACATAATACCAGAGGGAAAGCACTGACATTAAGGGCTGTCAGGAAGGGCTTCTTGCAAAAGGTGGAAGTTTAACTAAGACTGGAAGGAAGCCAGCAAGTTGGGGTAGCGAGGTAACACAGTGAATAGAACACTGACCCTGGAGTCAGGAGGACCTGAGTTCAAATCCAGACTTAGACACTTACACTAGCCATATGACCTTGGGCAAGTCACTTAACCCCAATTGCCCAGCATTCCCCCTCCAAAAAGCAAAAAAAAAGGAAATCCAGGAGGTGGACTCAAGGAGAGGGAGAGAATTCCAGCCCTGGGCAACACTATTAAAATGTAGGACTGGGTGATGAAATGCCTCGTGTGAAGAACATTAAAGAATATTAAGGCTAGTATCACTAAGTCCCAAAGTATATGGAGGGGAGTAAGATGTAAAAAGACTGTAAAGGTAGGAAGGAGCCAAAGGAGGGCTTTAAAAGATGAGTATTTTACATTTGATCTTGGAAGGTATAATAGAGAGCCAGGAGTTTATTGAATATGGAGATGACATGGTCAGACCTGTGCTTTAGGAAGATCAGTCTGACAGCCGAGTCTTGACACAGTCCAGGTATGAGGGCATGCAGACTTGCATCACAGTGGTAGCAATGTCATATTGATGTCCCTAAGCTGATTGGATATGGAAGATGAGAAAGAGTGAGGAATCAAGGATGACCCTGGCTTGCAAGCCTGGGTGACTAAGAGGATTGTGGTAGTAAAGTTGGGAAAAAGGAAGAGTTTGTGAGAAAAGATATTAAGATGTATGAGGGACATCCATTTCATGATGTCCAGTGAGCAGCTGGAGATGTGATACTGAGAGGTCAAAAGAGAGGTTAGAACTGGACAAATAAATATTTCCTTTTTGTCTTGGCATGCATGATATAGGACCAGTCTCTGACACATAGCATGTCTGATACATAGCAGGGACTTAATCAGTCCTTGATCGCTTTTCTTCCCCTCTAAATTTCAGTATCTCCCTGTCTGCTGGCTCCTGCTACAGTACTAAATAGGACTTGGAGTCCCCCCCCATCCTTAAACATATAAACTGTCGATCTCCACTTCATACTGCTTTAAAAAACAAATTATGTAGGGGTGGCTAGGTGGCACAGTGAATAGAGAGCACCGGCCCGGGAGTCAAGAGGACCCGAGTTCAAATCTGGCCTCAGACACTTGACACACTTACTAGCCGTGTGACTTTGGGCAAGTCAACCCCAATTGGCCTAAAAAAAGCCCCCCCAAAATTATGTAATGAATTCAACTCATTATTTTCAAAACTGGCCCATTTGCATGGGTTTTCTTCTGAACTTCATATCATTTTTCTCTAGCATTTTAAAAATATTCTGATGGTCCTATTTTCCCTCATCACTTTTGCTAACCCCCTCCCCTCTATTATTAAAAACAGGGGTGGAAGAAGTACCTTGTAACAAATAAGCTTGGTCTAGCAAAACAAATCTATATCCTGATCATGTTTGAGAATATATGATTTTTCTGCCCTAAGTCTCCATCTCCTCTGTTATGAGTTGTATAGCATGCTTCAACATGGGACCTCTGGAGTCGTGGTTGGGCATTGCTTTGATCAAATTCTAAGTCTTTCAAAAAAAATTTTTTTTTGTACTTTTATAAATTGTTCTCTTGTTTCTGCTCACTTCACTCAGCAGCAGTTCATACACGTCTGCCCAGGTTTCTCATAAACCATCACTTTCATTGTTTTCATTGACTCCGCTTTCATTGTGTTACATTCATATACCACAGTTTGTTCAATCCTTAATTGATAGGCATCCTCTTAATTTCTAGTTCTTTGCTTTTTCTTCTTTCTTTTAATTCTCCCTTTGGGATCAGGACATTTGTTTTGCTTGTAACTGTTCTATCCCTGGTATCATTCTCCCTCTCGCTACCTTCCATGCCTTTCCTGACATAATTCCCTCTTAATGTATTTTCTACACCAAAGTCTATGAGTCTGTTCAGTCCTCACTTTACCAATTCATAAATTCATTTTTCTGATGCATCCTAATTATGAAGAATGTCAAGTTCCACTTCCTTTTTCCTCCTTTATTCACCATTATATTCCTTTTGCCATCCCTTCTCTTTCCCTTTTGAAAACCCTCAAAATAGAACCAATTTATCCCTACATTCTTTCTTTTTTTTAAACTCAGTACCTTTTAAAAAGTATATTTCATTTTCTTTTTCCCTTTTGGAGGGCAATTGGGATTAAGTAACTTGCCCATGGTCACACAGCTAGTTTTTGTGTGTGTGTTAAGTGTCTGAGGCTGGATTTGAACTCAGATCCTCCTAACTCCAGGGCCGGTGCTCTACTCACTGCGCCACCTAGCCGCCCCTGTATTTCATTTTTAATGAGCAAAAATCTGCCCTCCTACTCTAACCACCTTCTCTTCTCAGCTTGCATTGAGAAAGGAAAAAAAAATCTGTACTACAACCATGAAGCAAAACTAATGCCCATGTTGGTCACATATATATATATATATATAGCCTCATTCTGTGCTGAATCCTTCCTCTCTCTCAGAAAGTCGGAAGCATGTTTCATCATTTGTCTTCTGGAATTTTGATTGGTCATTATACTGATCAGAATTCCTAAGGCTTTCATAGTTGTATTTTTTTACGATGTTATTATAATTGTATAAGTTGTTTTGGTACTGTTCAATTTACTCTGCATCATCTTATGTCTTCCCAAGTTTCTCTGAAATCATTCCTTTGATCATTGCTTACAGCACCAATGATGTTCATTTACATTTACATACTATAACTTCTTCCATAGTGTTCTTTCATTTTAACTCTTATTTCATCTCTTCTGGAAATTCTAGTTGAGTTTGTGCCCACAGTGGGTTTTTTTGGTTGTTTTGGGGGGGGGGGGTTAGGTGCGCTTATAGATGTTTTGAAGTCATTCTCTTCTTACAGGTTTGTGTCTCAAACATCTCTGATACCATAATAGCTTTTTATGACAGCATTCTTTTCTTGTTTGCTCATTCTTCTAGACTACTTTATGTTACAGTTCCAGGCTCTGCATTCTTCTAGAGGGAAGGTCAGGATTAGTCCTATAGCTACTTTCTTGGGTTATTGAATGTTGTGTGATTCTAGATGCCAGGGCAGCTCATGTTGAGGACCTTCAAGCTTTCAGTAATCCCAAAATGGTTTGATCCAAAGCAGAATTTAACTGATAACCTCTCAGTCTAAGTTCTTCAAGCTCCTAACCTGGGTTTGGGTCTCAGCAACAGTAAACTGATGGTAAGCTGTCAACTAGCTAGGAAACCCTACTGATTGAGAGTGACAGAACTGCAGTCTCCCTATGGGTCTGGGATTCTTGCCCTGCTTTTTCATCTTCAGGTTTCAGATTGGGCTGGAAGCTAAAACAGAGATTCCACTCTGTTCCTGGGGTCTGATCCTCATCACTCTTGCTTGTTTCTGAGCTTGTTCCTCTTTCAGCACATTTCCTAGGGCCTACTACCACTTCCTACTCCAGAATGCCACACATCCCCCAGGTACAGGTCTACCCTTAACCTGTAAACTGAAACTGAGTAGTGAGTGACAGAGTTGTCATTTGTCACTTGATCCCATCATTATGGGTCTGGGACCTCCTTTTGCCCTGATGCACAGTCTTTCCCATGGGCTCTGGAGTGCTATATGCCCTATCTCTAATGCCCACAAACCTCTCTCTCTCACACACAATGGGCTAAAAAATAGCTCACCCTGACTTTTTCTTAGATTTCCCTATCAGGGCTCAGTATGGTAGAAAGTTTTTCTTCACAACAAATCTAAATTTGCTTCTTTTCAATTTATACCCATTGTTTTTGTTAATTCTGCCTTCTGGGGCCAAGCTGAAGTATTACCTTTCAGTACCTTTTTTAAATACTTGAAGATGGTACCTTTATTCCCCCTACCACCATTCCAGTCTTGTGATCCCAAATCTAAACAATCCCCAGTTCCTTCAGTTAATCTTGATATTTGATGAACCTTTAGCCTTTCACTATTTCATTTGTTTTTTTCTGAATATTCCCTAGCATGTTAATGTCCTTTTAAAAATGTGCCCAGAACTGAACATAACACTTTAGGTGTGGACATATCTGAATAGGGTACAATGAGGCTAACACTCATTCCAGCATGTCATGTGTCTCTTACTACAGCCAAAGATAACATTAGTTTTCTTAGCAGCCATGTCAGAATGTTTGACACATAGTGAAGTTTATGTCAGCTGAAATTCCCAGACCTTTTTCTATATGAACTTCTATCAAGCCACGCTTATCCTAATTTGTACTTTAATGTTGATTTTTTTTTAAATCTTAATTATATTTTTATTTGGCTTTACTGATTTTCATCTTAATTGATCCCAGTCTAGCCTGTCAAAGTGGAAAGGTAAAAGGGGACTAGGTTACAAAGGACTTCACACGCTAAATAGAGTTATTTTCTTATTTGAGGATCAAATAAAAATTAAGGAGATTATAGGAAACCAGTGGAGTTTATTGAATGGGGAGAAGGGGTGACTTGGCCAGACTTTGCATTTTGGGAAAATCACTTTGGTGGCAGAATGGATGATGGATTGGAGTAAGGACAAACTTGAGGCAGGCTGACCTATCAGCAAGCTATTTCAGTAATCTAAACATGAGATAATGAGGGCCTGCCCCAAAGTTGCGACAATATCAGAAGAGAGAGAATAGGTTTGAATCTCATATTCAGGAGATGTTGCAAAGGTGAAATGATGGACCTTGGCAACAGATTGGATATGAAGGTGAGAAATAGTGAGGAGTCAAGGATGACACCTAAGTTTCAAGCCTACAGGACTGGGAAGGTGGTGTTGCCCTCTACAGTAATAGGGGTGGCCTGGCCTGTTTGGTAATGCATGCTAGAATTTTTCCGGAAATTGAAATCAGACTCATTGGCTTTAGGTTGTAGAGTCCATTCCATTATCCTGTTTTGACAATCAAAACATTTGCCCTTATCCAGTTTCACAGGTCTTTTCCTTTCTCCATGATCTTTTAGATATCAACAACATGGTTCAACAAAGATGCTGCAGCACTTTGCTTACTCTCTAGTGCCTGTAATGACCATTCTAGGTTAATGTTGTAATTCTCTAGTTCTTTCAGTTCCCTAAGATGTAGATCATTTAAGATAGGGCGTTAGACTCATCAGGAGCAGTTAAGTGCTTAATTATTATCTCCCTATTTACCTTGGACACATTTATTCCCTTTTAGTCCTTTTTGTTCTATTCTCTTTAGGTCAAAGATCTTTCTTGTTAGAGAAAAGAAGCTAAGTGAGTTTTCTTTATTAGTCATCATCCCTTCTACCCTGTCAGCAGTCCTATCCTTCCTTTTGCCCTCAATGTAGATTTTAAAAACAATATCATTTTTTATTGTCTTTAACTTCCCTCTCTGGCCTCAGCTAATTCTAAGCTTTAACAATACTAACATTCCAGTAGGATCATGCCATGCTTTTATAATCATCTTCTTGTCTTCTGACGTGACTTTTAAAAATGTAGGTTGGTCAAATGAGTTTTCTGTTCGAGTCTTTTTAGAGAACCATTCAAGATCTAAACCCTTCAGGATATGAATGATGAAGGGCAAATGTTGAGAATCTTGACCTTTCCTTTCAGTTTTCCTGGATTTAATCCCTTTCAACACCTTATCTCTGCCTTTGCTATTGACCGTTGATTGTTAAAGGGTGTTGAATAGAGTGAAGTCTTCTAACTGGACCTGCTTGGCTTATACCTTGAGTTAGCATTCTCCAGCCTAAATAATTGTTTGAATCCTATTTGCTTTTCTCTCTGTTACCTCAAAAATGCTACTTTCAAGCATGATTTCAGAAGAGTAATATGGAGGGGAGGGAAGGAGAAGGTACAGAAGGAGTAAAACAATAAAGGAATTTGATAGTACTTGCTTTAAGTTTATATATCTGTAGATCTCTGTATATACACATGCATTCACACACACATATACACATATATCTCCTGGGCCTGATGTGCTATTTCTGTCCTTTTATACTTTTCTTCTGAGGTATTATCTCTCTTTACTTTGTGGGGGTGGGGGTGGGGTTGTGTGTGTCTACCATTGTATGTGGGAACAGATCATAATTTCTTTTATGGTTCCCTTTCCTATTCTTTTTGTTTCTGATGGTTAATGATTATTGGTTTCACACACACACACACACACACACACACACACACACAGACCCCCTCTAGTTCTTTCTAGTCATTGCACATGTCATTATTGTCTGGCATATAGGCAGCTAATAAATGCTTGACCTCATCTCAAATGTAATAATTCCACAAGGTTACTATCTTGTTTTAAAATAGAGTTTTATTAATAGCATCTGGGTAGTGATAAGTACTGCCCTCCACTAAGGTGAATAGAGTAATCACTATTACTTTTGAGATCTGTATCATAGCTAGATACTATTTTTTCTGAGCATTTTGGTTTTCCATATAAACAGAATGGAAAGCACAGAAATAATATGACACACAGTCTAGTATGTCTCTGAGAGAATATAAATCCTCTAGTTGGCTTGTCTTAATGAGAGTAGGCCCTTGTTGCCTGTGATGACCCAAGGTCTACCTCTTCATGTTCTCCAGAGCAGTGCTGTCAAACTCTGAACCAAATCAAGATGTAATTGAGAAATGTTTATCAAAATAAGTAAAAATATGATACAACATAGATAATGTTAATTAAGTCAACATATGGCCCTCAGGGATCCATTTCTATTTGCTTTTAACACTACTGCTCCAGAGGACATATCTCTTGGGACTGATGGAAAGCACAAGTATTTAGAGAAAGAATTGATATGATCCAACTGTGTTATTTCTGCCCTTTTGTACTTTTCTTTTGAAGTATTATCTCTACTTCATTCTTCTCATCAGACTTTGGAACTTCTGGGTATGCCAGTTGCTTAGGACTGGGGAGCTTTGCCTGTGGTTGGTTCCTTAAAAAGAAAAAAAATACATGATTATATTTATCTTCTTCATGGGTCTTATATGATTATCAAACTACATACACCCATAATTTTATGGAAGAGACTCCTTACATATGTGTGTCTTTTACTTCCTTTTACTCAGTCTCTTATACTCTCTCTAATATTTGCTCTCTCACTATGACTATCTACAGAGCACTATACTGGGTGCTGAGAATAGAAAGATAAAAGTGAAACAACTGTCCTCATGGAGCTCATAGTCTAATGGGGCAAACATGCATATATACAAAAGAGATACAAAGTAAAATGAAGGATTGGTGAGTGAGAGGCATTAGTAATTAGAGAGGGTTGGAGTAGACTTTAGTTACAGTAGAAATAGTCCATCATTGGGACAGAACTCAGTGCCTTTTCAGCATAATAGAATCTTCCTGGTTTGTTTTTTGCTGAAATAGTCTTTGAGAACCTATAGTCACCTGTTTGCCAAAATATGGCATTGAATTATGGAGGTTAAGAATTAAATTTCCTAAATTCTATTTTTGAAAAACTTAAAAGTATTTTAAACTGAATTAAAATTTTCAATGTATAAAGGTCCAGAAACTTGAAGATACCAAATACAGTCTATTTTTCTACTGTGGATGGGATTAAATACTGTGTTTATATGGAAAACCAAAATGCTCAGATAACCAGAATTTTTTTTTTACAGTACCAAATAGGGGTTATTGGTATTAATAATGGTGACACAGGTCTTGAGAATCATGAACTAAAAACTGTATGATTCTCATGGTATTTGAATAATGAATTTTTTTATGCTTACTAGACTTTACTGTCCCCACAAGATAATCATCTAATATCCCTTTCCTTTTTCAGCTAACCTTAAAAAAGCCATCTGCTAGAAGTAGTGAGTTGTCACTACTTCTCTCATTCACTTCTAAATTGTCTGAAATATGGCTTCTGATCTCCCACTCATCTGAAATTACTTTTTTTTCAGAGTTACCAATAAACTCTTCTTAATTACCAAACCTTATGATCTTTTTTTGGGGGGGGAGGGCAATTGGAGTTAAATGACTTGCCCAAGGTCACACGGCTAGTGAGTGTGCGTGTGCGTGTGTGTGTGTGTGTGTGTTAAGTGTCTGAGGCCGGATTTGAACTCAGGTTGTCCTGACTCCAGGGCCAGTGCTCTATTCACTGCGCCACCTAGCCGCCCCTACCTTATAATCTTTTAAAAATTTCATCCTTCTTGATAGCATTTTATAATGTTGATCATTTCTTCTTTCTGGGTTTTTGTGACACTAAACTCTTTTAGTTCTTCTCCTATGCCTATCTGACCATTTATCATTCTTCTTACTTGATACATTTTGTTTTTTTTTTAATGTGATCATCTAATCTTTGACAGGGATTCTTTTTTTTTTCTTTTTTTGAAGGGGGGAAGGTAGGGCAGTTGGGATTAAGTGACTTGCCCAAGGTCATACAGCTAGTAAATGTTAAGTGTCTGAGGCTGGATTTGAACTCAGGTCCTCCTGACTCAAGGGCCGGTGCTCTGTTCACTGCACCACCTAGCCACCCCATTACATTTTCACCCATGTCACCCTCACTAGCTATGGATCTTCACTGAAGGCTTTGTCCTAGGCATTCTTCTCTTTGTCTATATAGTCTCATTTGATTATCTCACCCGCTCCCATGGATGCAATCATCATCCCAGATCTATATATCCATCCCTCCAATCAGTCAGCAAGCGTTTATTAAGCACCTACTATGTGCCAGGTATTGGATACAAAGAAAAGTTAAAAAAAAAACCCTCCGTCCTTGTTCTGAAGGAACTCACAGTCTCATAGGGGAGGGAACATGCAAACAACTATGAATGAATAGGATGTGTAAAGGATATATTGGAGATTATCTCAGAGTAAAGGCGTTAAGATTAAGGACTAAGAAAGTGTTCTTATTGTTAGGTGGGAATTTGGCTAGGGAAGCCAGGAGGCAGAAACGACAGATAATTCCAGGCTTCAGGAATAGCCAGTGAAAATGCCCCAAGTTGGGAGATACATTGATGCCATATGGGAAGAAAAGCAAATATTATTGGATCATATAATACCAGAGGGGCGGGAGTAACATATAAGAAAGGTGAGAAGAGCTTGGGTTATGATGGACTTTAAAAACAATATAGAGGATTTTATATTTATTCACAAAAGCAGTAGGGAAGCCACTAGATTTTATTGAATGGAGGCAAAGGGGGAATAGTCAGACTCGTGCTTTAGGAACATCGGTTTGGCAATTGAGTAGAGGATCACCTGGAGTCAGGAGAGAGAGACTTGAGACAGAAAGACCAATCCAGAGACTATTGTATTGTTCCAAGTATGAGATGATGACGGTCTTCACTAGGC
This sequence comes from Petaurus breviceps papuanus, assembly GCF_028583685.1. Taxonomy (NCBI): domain Eukaryota; kingdom Metazoa; phylum Chordata; class Mammalia; order Diprotodontia; family Petauridae; genus Petaurus; species Petaurus breviceps. The sequence continues at coordinate 89,950,388 of NW_027186296.1, forward strand.
TGGTGGAAGTGTCATGATTACCTGATCATGAGGCCAGTGGGATATCTTTGACAGTAAGTAATAGGAAAGTTAAGATGGAAGAACTCTATTGGGAGAAAGATAATATACTCAGTTTTGAACACGTTGAGTTTAATTTGTCTATGGGATATCCATTTTGAGATATCCAGAGAATAATTGGAGATTTTATACTGAAGGTCAAGAGAGAGGTTAGGACTGGAGAAATAGACCTGAGAACCATTTTTAGAGAGATGATTAAAATTATGGGGACTGATGAGATTATCAAGTGAAAATTGTATAGAAGGAGAAGAGGGTCTACAACAGAACCTTGGCAGGGAGTATTAGTGATCATTACTTGAATAAAGATGAAGCAAAAGGAAACCAAGGAGATGTCAGACAAAAGGAGAACCAGGAGAGAGTAAACCTAGAGATAATAGAGTATCATTTAAATGAAGGAGACTGACAGTATCACGTGCTGCAGAGAGGTCAAGAAGAATAAGGATTGAGAAAAGGCCATTTGATTTTACAATTAATAATTCATTGCTAACTTAGGAGAAAAACATTGGATGGAAAGGTCAGAAGCTAGACTGCAAAGAGTTAAGAGGAGACGAAAGGAAATGGAGAAATTGATCGTATATGAATTTGTCAAGGAGAGTTTAGCCATAAAAGAGGAGAAGTAGAGGATGATAACTACTGGAGATGGATGAATCAAGTGAGGGTCTTTTTGAGGATGAGGGAGACATAGGTATGTCTGTAAGTCATAAGGTAACATAGAAGAGAACATAAGAGATTAAAGATAGGTGAGAGAGTGGGGATGGTAGAGGGGGTCAATCTATTGGAGAAATGGAATGGAATCACTTATTCAGTGTAGAAGAGCTTACCTTGGCAGGGAGATGGGTCCCATTGCATATTTTGACTGGATATCATGTAGGGATCTGATGAACTCATCCTTTCTTTCCCTCCTTCCAGCCCCCTGAAGCACCAACACAATATTCACAGTGCCAATAGTGACTGTAAATATGCTGGTATAGTGCTCAATCCAGAATATAACAGACTCTCCATATATAAGACAGAAGCAAAACATTTATTCAGACACCAGAAAACCAAATCCCCAAACCAGAAAGCTGAATCCATCATAGTAGCAAAGAAGTTAATAAGCCATAACACAGCATGAAGCCATACCATCCTTTAGCCTTCCCACAAAACAATATTTACTCAGAAGCCTCACTGTCTTCCTCGGATATATCATCTCTTCCCTGTCTCTTAACTGCTCTGACTCCCAGCTTCCTGTGGTCTCTGCTCCACTCTTCAGCAAACTCCTCCCACCACAGGCTCCATGTGATTACATTCAGCCTATTAGGGGGCAGGGAAAATTTTCAAATTCCCTTAGGCTTATTAAGGGGCAGAGAGATCTTCAAATTACCATTACCATCACCACCACCTCCACTCAAACTAATTCATGTCCACAAATTCTACATTCCAGCCATTCTCCCCTATTTGTTGTTTCTCACACAGGATGCTCTGCCTTCCACATGCATGCCTTTCAAGGCTCAGCTAAATACCGTTTTCTGCAGAAAGTCTTTTTTTTTTCCCCCAGAAAGTCTTTCTTGGCCCTTCTATTTGCTATTGCCTTCCTGTCTGTTACTTTGTACCTGTTCTGTATATATCTTCCATATACTATTTTTTATTCAATTTTTTTTAATTTTTCACTTTCAAATTCTCTCCCCCTTTTCTCTCCCTTACCTACCTATTCAGAAGGAAAGAAATACAAAACCCATTACAAATATATATGGTCAGGCGAAATAAATCGCAGCATTCATCATATCCCCCCCCTTCCCCAAAAGAAAATATGCCTCAGTTTTCTCTGAGTCTGTCAGCTCTCAATCTAGAGGCAGATAGTATTCCATGTAGCTTTTAATGTACATGTTGTCTCCCTCACTAGAACATAACTCCTTAAGGGCAGAATCTGTTTGTCTTTTTTCTTTGTATTCTTAGTACTTATCAAAATGTTTTCCATTACCATTTAATAACTGCACTTTGATAAATTGTTTTCTTATTCCCATTTTGTATAGATTTAATACAAGAACTACATTTTGTATCCTTTTAGCTACCTCTTCTTCTGAGCAGTGGAAGACAATAGAATTTCCAGTTGATGAAATTGTACCAGCTTGCATACTGGAAATAATAAACCCAGGCTTGTTTTATGCATTACCAATTGAAAGTAGAGGTAAGAAACTAAATTTTGATGGCTAGTGTTTTTGAAAGTTTGCTTAAAATTTTATACCTGCACAGGCGCACAAACACATATAGTGAAACCTGAGTTATTTTGTATTCCTTACTTATAATTTTGCTGTGCCCTGGATTTTTGGAAGAGAAATTTGCCTGTGATTTACCTGTCAGTAATTTAGTTTACAGAACAGCAAAACAAATTCTTCTGGTTGTGTCTGAGTCAGCACAATCAACTTTGTTTCTCTGTAGTATATTTATGATATTATATAGTAATAATGTTCAGAAAGCCCAATTCATCAAAGAAACTTTAAGTTATGTTCATTATGTTAAGAAAGGCTGGTGTATATCTCAACAATATTTTCAGCATTGAGGGTTGAAATGGAAAGGATTTTCTGATTAATCAAAAAACATTTGCCTAAGAATCCTGATTAATCAAGGTTCTGTTGTATCCAGGTGTTTCACGTCAATGTTTTCTAATTTAGCCATAAAAATTTTACTGCTACTCATACTTTTCTACTTTATTGCATGGAAATTTATGTTTGGGAGACTTGAGTATTTGATTATGAGATAACTAATTATCAACAGCATTCAGACAAATCTATGTAGTTGCTTTTAAAATGTTGTAAATTAGGCCTCAAATATGGTCTTATTTTTAAAAAATAATTTAAGTTTAGAAGCATGATGAAAGCTAAAATTTGCTTTTTACCTGACTTCATCCTTTTAACTAATATTGACATTAACTTTGTATAAAGAATTGTACCAGAAAATCTAGGGACCAAGAATTTTGACACTCCTGCAAGTAACATAAGTCAAAATAATAATGAATATTAAAAAAAAAACTATAGAGAACAACATACATACACACAGGTGTATACATATTTGGCTGAATACACTTGAAATAATGGATTAACCTGCTATACCTGTTAATTTTGATTAAAATGTAGTGTGTACAATCTAAAGCTGCTCATAGAATAATTTTTTATATATTTTAAGCAGACCAAGAAAAATTAAATTTGATGACAGTTAAATTAACAGAACATTGCAACTCTCAGAAAAATAGAGTACTCTTTAAACCAAGAACTGGAGATGTGTGCTGTGCCAGATTTACAAGTAAGGATCTTTACATTAAAGCAGTAACTATATGTTTGTTTTTATATGTAACTAGAGATTTGGCATATTTTAAGTGCTAAGCTCCTAAAAGTAAGGGACTCTGTGTCCATTCACTTATAGGTAGATTGTTTAGAAGAGTGTTTAACAAGGCCAAGGTCATGGGTGTGGTTCTAGTTTATGAAAAAACTTGTCTGTTTTGTGGCTAGCTGTTGCAGAAACCTATGCCTTTGGTCACAGTTGGAAGTTGGGCAAGAACATAGGGTGATTTGTACAAACCCATCAGTACTTCTAGAAACACAGTTTGTCCATGCCCTACTTGTGGTAGATGAGAAATGTCATATTTGTATACAAAGGTGTTATGTGCATGTAAACAGTGAAAGATGTTCCATGTCACACAGTGTACAATGGAAAGTAGTTGACTTTATTTTAAAAGATTGAAAGGGTAGAGATATATAAACAAATCCAAATAGACATGTTTACATGAGCAAATTGTATTGGGTGTCTCAAATGTGGCATGACAATCAAAGTGATGCTGTTCTTTTAAATAAGTGGATAATCAGGACGGCTAGGTGGCACAGTGAATAGAACACTGGCCCAGGAGTCAGGAGGACCTGAGTTCAAATCCGGCCTCAGACACTTAACACAAAACTAACTGTGTGACCTTGGGCAAGTCACATAACCCCAATTGCCCTCCAAAAAGCAAAAAAATAAGTGGATAGTGTATTCTAAGTTGCAGTGTTGCTTGTTGGCTGTATTTTGTGTTATTGTATAAAATGCTGATTAAAAAAAAAACCTAGTGGTTTAATAACAATAGAAGCCCATAATTGTTATGCTTAAATTTGTTTTTTAAAAATAAAAATAAATGAAAGTGTAATCTTTAAACTTCTGAGATATATATGTATTTGGAGAGAAGCATAGAGATTGGCTAATCTCTCAAACTTTAGGAAAGGCAGATAGTCTGGTATGCCTCTCGGCTCAACTTCCCATTGTCCACCATAGCAGGCTATAATTTTGGTAACATAACAGAGGATGAAACCTTTTTAGTATGGTAAGTCAAGAGTAAGGAAATATGTAGCATTTCTACTTTCTTCATATGTGTGGATTGAAAATTTTTGAAAGATTTAAAATTATTATTGGCCAGTTTTCAAGGGATGAGAACATTAAATGTAATTTCTTATTTGAGGTCTCATCTTTTAGGTGACAATTATTGGTACCGTGCTGTCATCCTGAAGGTCTCAGAATCTGAGGTAAAAGTACTCTATGCTGACTATGGAAACATTGAAACTTTGCCTTTTTCCCGAGTTCAGCCAATCACCACCAGCTACCTGGAACTACCTTTTCAAATAATTAGGTGCTCGTTTGAAGGTAAAGTTTTAGTAGTTATTTTCCAAATGCAATTTTTTGAATAGATTTGTCCTACATTGTTGACATGTCAGAACTGATGTTCTTCTAACCTTACAGCCTTCTTAAATGTTAATGTTACAAATACAGTATGTACCTTCATCTGTTTAATAATGTACTTGACTTGTCAGTGAACATTTGAATGAGACTAATAAGGTTTTTTATTTAATGCACACAAGTAAAGGCCATTATTTTTTTGACATCCTAGTTATAGATCCAACTAGATCAGATTAGACTGGTTCATACTACACAGACTTTTTTGGGGGGAGAGGAGCCAGATTTAGTATTAAAATTCCCTTTCCTAGGAAAATAGTACATGGAGGCAGTTTTATAAATCCAGCTGAAAATATATAAATTTATTTTGACCTTCAGTAAATTCAGAAAATTACTCCAATTTCATCACTTTTATAATTAAGATTATGCCTCACAGAATAAGAGGATGTAGAAATACTGTCATTTTTGTCAACTAATTATTATAACTAATTTTTTTTCCAGGAATAATGGAATTGGATGGGGGATGGTCTCCATTAGTAATAGAGCAATTAAAAAAGCTGATGTTGAATCAGAACGTCATGGTTTCAGTAAAAAGAGTCATTAAGAATGTCCATGCAGTGTCTGTTGAAAAACGTTCTGAAAATGGTACTATTAACATAGCTGATGAGCTAGTGATGGAAGGTCTGGCAAAGCACATCACAACTAAAACTCAAAGTGTTTTGAATAAAGGTAATTTTCCCCCAAACTTAAAATTGTACTTTTATATTGTTAGTAAATTTCGGTTGGATACATCTCACAAAATTTTTTAATGTAGAAATAGTTGATGTAAAAGACGTGTTTGTGTTCAGAGTATTTTATTTTTGTTATTATAGTACATTTTATTGGTTTGCTAATAGTTTCTTTTATTTCCTTATAGGACAGCCTAATTGTTGCTGCATAGAATTAAGGAAACAAGTAAGTTAAATTTCACTAAAGTGAAGAAGAACTTTATAAGTTTTTAGTAATAGTGATTATAATTTTGTCTTCTATACCCACAGGTGGAAAAACATGAACAGATACTGCTCTTCCTTTTAAATAACCCAACAAATCAAGATAAATTTACTGAAATGAAAAAGTTGCTAAAAAGTTAAGTATGTTAAATGACATGTGATTTATTTTTTGTACCTGCTGAGTAAAATAATAGTGAATTATGTTGTTTGAATGTATCTTACTGAATAACATTTTGGAATAACTATATTCTGAAACCTAATTACATAGAATCTGGTCTCAGGTTATCTTGATTTTTATACAGTGATATCTATTTCAATTTACTACTGCTGATAAAAATCCTATTCAAGAGAAATTAGGATTTTAGTAGAATTTACTTATTTAATTATAACTTAGGGGTTTTGCTTTTTTGTTTTTGGAGGGCAGTTGAGGTTAAGTGACTCGCCCAAGGTCACACAGCGAGGTTTTGTGTTAAGTGTCTTAGGCTAGATTTGAATGCAAGTCCTTTTGACTCCAGGGCTGGTGCTCTATTCACTGCACCACCTAGCTGCCCCTATAACTTAGGGGTTTTAGAAAATAATTTATTTTTGACATGTACACCTTACTTGTGAATTTAGTTGAGTCAGAGACCTGTACATGCAGATTTTAAAGTGAAATCACATAGTTTAGTTCACTTGTATAGAGAAAGTTTTGCATATATGTTTTTAACTGGGAGTTAAAATTTAGCATACAGAGGTAGCAGTATATTTCATATCAAAACAAATCTTTTTGTGGCTTCATTGACTCAGGTTTAATCTGCATATCTAGGCACTCAATAAATGTTAGTTAAGTAGTGTGGGAGTTTGCCATCATTTTTGTTTGCTGGCTTTCTTTGTTTTATTTTCTTTTTCAGGAACACTATCCATATTCTAAACCAGTCTTGTTGATGACTAATGGAACATAAATAGTATTTTAGGAATTTTTTTTTTTACTTAAGATCATAGGGTCACAGATTTAATTTAATTAAGGGTTTTCTGTTTTTAAAAAATATATATATTGAGTTCTGGAGAGTTGTAAAATTTATCCTTTGTTTTGATACTTGCGACTCATACATATTAAAAATCAAAGCCAGCTTCATGAACTCCACTGTTGTTCCATATGAACACAGATGGTAAGAACATAACTGTTTTGCCACTAAATCACAGTAAAACTTTAAGCAAGTCATTTAACTTTGCTGTGCCTCAGTCTTCTCATCTGTAAAATGTGCCTATCTCACAGGGGTGTTGTGAGGATGAGTTTTAAAAACAATCTATTTAGGTGGAAAATGGTGTGTATTTTCAGTTTTGCTATTCCCTTAAGGCAGCCTTTTGACAGGACTGGTAGATGAACAAGAAATCTGTGTAATGGAACACTGTTCTTCAGTACATCAAAAGAGCTGTGATTTCATCATTGTGGGTACACCCATCACTCAACTCCTTCATGTTTAGTAGATGGTTTCATGAGTTGCTGTGGCCAAAAACTCATCACCTGGTGGCTGGTCTTCTGATGATGAGCCTTCCAGAACTTAGCTAGGCTGGTCTTCATGGTGATGACACTGTATCACAGGGCCTGAACTAGAAACCTTTCCAGCTTGGTTGTAGGACCTGCCAGAGCTTGCACTCTGCTGACATAACTTTCAAGAATCCAGGTCACTTCTGTGTCATGATACAGCATGGAAGTGGGACTTTAATGGAGGATGCCCCTCCTTATTCAGTGAATACATCTAGGATTTCATCTGTACACCGGATGCAATATTAGAATAACTTTTTTAGAAGAGATGAATGTCAGGACATGAAACCAAGGTCTGTTTTATGAAAAATGTTTACTTGATTGCTCAAATACACTTTCTCCTTTCTATACAATTCATCATTTTTTTCAACCTTCCAAAGCATACCTTCAGTGAGTATGACTGATAGGTTTAAAATATATTATGAATGTTTTCTAACCGTTGGAGAAATTTGTGAATTTGTGTCACGGTGTATTCTGCATTTTGGGGTGGAGGGTGATAAAGGATTTCACTAATAATGTGTACTTGAATTGAGAGTAACTTCTATAAATATTTCATTTTTGTTTCAACCTTTTCAGTAAAATAATTGACCAAAACAAGAGAGTGCTGTGGTGATTAAGACACAAGTGTTACTGAATCCTGGCTGTCATCTTTCACAACTGGTGGAACTATTACTATGAATATACATACCAATATAAAATGTATTTTCTTTTGTTTAATCATGTGGAAAGATGGAAACTTCTATTGTATATCAAATATAAAACCATAGTGATGGTATAAGGCAATTATTTTCTAACTGCATGGAAGATCTGTCAAATGATATAAGCTGCTTCATTTAGACAAAACTGATTTCAATTCAGGTATGCTTATTTATGCTCAAAATATGGAGGAAAATGAATCATTTGAGAACCATAATAAGAGAGCCTATTGTATAATGCATACACAAAGGCTGCTGATTTTCTGTTTTATCAGAAATGTAGTCATTACAAGAAACAAACACTTTAAAATGGGAATAAAAATGGCTAGCAATAAGACATAGTGGAATTAATAGAGTCTAGACTCATTTAGGAGAGAAAAGTCCTTGTATTCTGGATTCTGCTTTCTTTCACCTCTACTCTTTTGTAGTTTTCCTTTCATATAGCCACCCTCCTTTTTTCCCCCATGTTGTAAAATGCTTACATGTGTTTTCTCCTCCCAGAACAAAGAAGCATATAATGTATACTCCCCCCTCACCTCACCAGCAACCATTATCTCTTTCCATCCCCATCTCTTTTGTTCAACTCTAAACTGACCTATTTTTCGATGGCATTCGTATAAAGCATCTTTCCCATTGTTTTTCTCTTTTTCAAACCTATAGCCATTCCTTCAGTGGTAAGTAGAATTTGATTCAAAATGGCATTTATTGAGCTTTGAAACGGAAAAGCAGTTTTCCTCCTAAGAATATAAATTTCTTCACAACAGCTCAGTTGAGAGGATTGAAAAAGTTTCCATGAAAACGAAAGCATATTAAGGATGTCCTAAATTCGTTTTCTGCCAATGCAAGTTTTTAACATAATACTTTGAATTTTCTTCTTATACCCCATTACAATTTTAGAAAAGTTCAAGTCATAAATTCATAGTAAAATATATTCAAGTTTGGGACTTAGAGACGTTCCCCCCCTGCCCCTTTCTTACCGTTATTCTTCAGCTCTTATTATGCATTGAATATTATCCTTCTACCAAATGTTAAAATTCTGCTATATTGTCTAGTTGTTCTTATCTCTCCTCTCCAAACAGACTTATCCTGTCCTACTTAATAGAACTACCGTGTATCAATATTTTTTTCATTTCCTTTTTTTATTTGAAAATTGGCTGAAAACAGTGTTTTTACTCATTGTATTTACTATTCATACAGATTCTAGCTAAAAATATTTCCTGAAGCATATGAAAGATATGAAATCAGTTTGAAAACATGGAATCTCAAACTTGGGTTTCTTATAAAAGAGATGGGAAAAAACCCATAAAATATGTAAAAGCTTTAGTAAATTAGAAATACTTTCTGCTTTAAAAAAAAAAAACACCGTAGTAGCTTAAAATATTTTACTTTGTACTTAGGTTTCTTACCCAAAAGGTTTTTGACTCTCCCTTTGCACTTAACAGTATATAAAAACTGACTTATTTACATAGATGAAGATAAAGCTGTATTCTTTAGTTTTTTATTGTCTTCATTTATTCCCTCCCCTATCCCCCACTCCCACCCCAAGGAGTTCAAATCACAGGGAGAAAATATTTTTTAAAAAAAACTTTTAAAAGAAAGTTAACTTTGAAGTAGGTTGAGAACACATATATTAATAGCAAAAAAAAAAATAGGTGTTATTTCAAATACAGGTGAAATCCCATTATGTCACACTTCAAAAGAGTGTACATCTTACTCTGTTGTTGTACTGGAATTTAGTTGTATGGAATATTGCTTGAAATAAGTGAAGTGTGATAATCTCTTGTTATCTAACTATGTTATAATGGTTATTTATTGAAATGACGGTTGACCTTTACCAGTAGAGTTTTGGTTTGAATTTTTTGTAAAAGATCACTTTTTACCTTAGTATTCATTTCTCTGTGAAGAATTTTTAAGGAGGGTGACAAATATTAGACAAGTCTGTCCCTCCTGCTTACTTTTATGCTTGTTCTACATGCTTGTGTTTCAAGGGCTATTGAATCCACAGTGTTGTTGGAGTAAATTCCTGTGTAGGTAGCTATTGCCTATTAATCATAATTTTGTTTTGACTTGTAATTATTTTTTACTCCTTGATTTTGATGATAGTTTTTGTTAACTTAAAAAAAACTTAGTGTCATTAAATTTTCTACTAATGTTCTGGTTTGCTCTTCTATATTTTGTGGTGAACATATCTTTTACCAACCATACTCAAGTGGTTGCAATAATGTAGTGTATAAATAATACCTTCCTCTTCTTACATGGGGAACACATAATGTGCTTAGTATGGGTTTACTAATATAGTTTATGCTAATAACTGAGTGCTGGATCAATGGACAAACAGCTTTATAAAATATCTTTGTCTGTGTAGCAGTGTGACCTTAGGCAATGCATTCTCTCGGTCACCATTTCATTAAGAATTTAGGGTCTTATAGGGCAAGAATCATCTCACTGTGATTCATAGGTGAGGTATCTTTGAATAACTGAAGGAATGAAATATACTTATATTAGATTTTAGAGCCCAGATAGCAGGGGTTCTTAACCTGTGGTCAGTGGATTGATTTCACGGAGTCCATGAATTTGAATAGGAAAAAAAATTACATCTTTATTTTCACTAACTATTAGAATGTATAATATATAACCATAGAAATGCTAACTAATTTAGCATTTCTTTGAGTTACTTAAAAACATTATTCTGAGAATGAGTCTGTTTTATCAGACTTCCAAAAAGGTCCATGACACAAAGGTTAAGAACCCCTGCCTTAGAAAGGAGACCATAGATCCATTTTATGTGAAGGAACATGTAAAGCACTTTGTAAACTTTAAAGTGCTTTATACATGCTTGCTATTATTATTCCAGTGACTAGTCTAGCATGATACCCAGCCAATAAAATGAATTTTAATGAATATTTTTATTAAAAACTACTAGGAACAAGAAATTCCAAATTGATTAATTTGTTGCTTCTGATTGTTTCCATTTTGATAGAATTAACTCATTCACTTACTGCTTATTTTTATGGTTGCCATGATTTCTATAAAAAACCTATCAGCATCGAAAAGCAGGATTTGAAGTTGTGTCTTTTGGATATATTTGTTCATTCGTTCAGTTGTGTATGATTCTTTGTGACCCCATGGATCATACTGTACATGGGGTTTTCTTGGCAAAGACACTGGCATGGTTTGCCCTTTCCTTCTCTAGTGGATTAAGGCAAACAGAGATGAAATGACTTGCCAGAGTGACACAGCTTGTAAGTGTTTGTGGCTAGATTTGAACTCAGGTCCTCCTGACTCCCAGACCCAGTACATTATCCATTGAGCCACCTAGCTACCTTCTAAGCAAACAGAGTTTAAGTGACTTGCCCAAGGTCACACAGCTGAATTTGAACTTAGGTCGTCCTGACTCCAGACCTTGCACATCACCCACTGCCCCTGTTTGATATTAGGCTCTATTAAAAATAAAAATTCATTTGTCCTTAGAAGTATATTTTATTTTTAGTTTTGTTTTATGCAAAAGATAATATGTGTGTGTGTCATATATATGTAAGTGTATATGCCATACATATTTATGTGTATATGAATATTTGTGTGTATGCATGTTATACACATAAACATACCGCAAGAACAAAATATACTATACATAAATCAATTAAAATAAATTTTGTAAATCTCACTTTTAAAAACTGGGTATAATTATTCTCCTAGCATTCTGTTTACATCTTTCAGCCTACTGAATCTTTAACTTTCTGTTTGGAAGGTGGTACATTGTTCTCTTTTCCTTATTTCTTCATTCAGCAGTTCTTTCTCCCATAGGGTTTTTTATCTGGCTACAGCTACAGAATTAGGCCCTTTATGTTTTCTTTGGTGCTTTCTTTTTCATTTAGTATGCATTATTTCTTCTTCTTTCATCTCCTTGACCCCCACCCCTCTCTTGTCAGTAACTTGTGTTCAGTTTTTCCAGAACACTTTCATCTTTTGGTTTGTTTTAAATGTGTTTGGATTTATTATACTTTTAGGACTCCTCTTTTTCTTCTCCACCCCCCACCCTTTGCCAGTGTTTTTTCATTCTCTTACTTCAGAGTAGTCGTAATATTTCATTCTTCTCAACATGGAAGAATTTTAAGGCATTAGAGCAGGAAGGTACAGTGAGAGACTAACTGGCATTAGAGCAGGAAGGTACAGTGAGAGACTAACTGGTCCAGGGATGGGGAACCTGAATCCTGAAGGCCACATGTGGCCCTCTAAGTCCTCAGGTGAGGGCCTTCTTCACAGAACAAATCCCTTTAATAAAAGAATTGGTTCTGTAAAACTTGAACTCGTTCAAAAGGCTACAGGTTCCCTACCTCTGGGGCCAACCCCTTTATTTTCCAGATATGGAAAGTAAGGTCCAGAGACATTGTTACTTGCTCGGAGTCACACATGTGAAAGGTAGTCAAAAGTAGAGCCAACTATTCTGTAATCTACTTTTAACTTTTGCATTATTAGTAAAGCTTTAGTGAACTCATTCTTAATTGTTTTGGTGTCATGGATGCCTTTGGCATTCTGGTGATGCCTATAGACCCTTTGTTAGATTAGTGTTTTTAAATACATGAAATTAAAAAGGAAACAAATTTTGGTAAAATATCAAAAATATTTTTAAAAAAATCTATAGGTCTACAGACCTCAGGTTGTGAACCCATGCTTTAGTGTATATAATCTTCAAAATTTACATTACTGTGGAGAGGCACTGAAAAAAGTTTGCACACTAAATATACAAAATAAGGATATATTGACCTTTTTTATTGAGCGTTTTGACAATATAAGCAATTGTAATAAAACAGGAAAAAGATATTAGAAGAATTAATACTAGAAATTGAGGTTGAAATATTTTCAGATGAGCCTATATTTTATCTACCGTGTTTCCCCGATAATAAGACCTATCCCAAAAATAAGCCCTCCCCTTACTGTGTAAGTTTCCTCTAAAATAAGCCCTCCCCTGAAAATAAGCCCTATTGAGATTGCTACTGTAGTGAAGGTGATCCCCTGCGCTACACGCTACATTATGGTACCCTCTGTGTGCCCCCCCCCGTGAAACGCATGCCGCGCTCCGAGCTGCATCTAATCAGAGCTGCAGCAGTGAGCGCGTCATCCTGTTCTTCCCCAGTGATTTGCTTGCTGGCGCCATTGAGAGCAGTGCCGTGGAGAAGAGCTGAGGCAGGACAATATAAGCCCTCCCCTGAAAATAAGCCCTCTGGTGTTTTTCTTTCCAAAAAAATTTAATAAGACAGTGTCTTATTATCGGGGAAACACAGTAGCTAATGTTTCAACCAAATAAAAAAATGTGTCAAGGTTGCAGAGTGCAAGATTAACTTAAAAAATCATTTGAATTCTTATTTGGTATCAATATGGATCAAGAAAACACAATTAAAAACAATTTATAGTAAGGGTCAAATATGGGGGAATTAACCTACACTTAGAGTACACATGCGCTTAAAAAATACATATACACACACAAAGGGAGAACTCTCACTGAAAAAAATGGAAGAATTAAGTAATTGAAGGGGAAGTCAGTATTTATGGATGAAGTGAGATTAATGTAATAGAATATTTCCACAGTTAATTACATATTTCATACAATAGGCATGGAATATAGAGAATTGGCCTGAGTCAGAAAACCTGAGTTAAAGTTGTACTTCTGACAGAGCCTGGCTTAGTGGCATTGCACAAGTCATTTAGCCTTTCACTAGCCCAGATAACTCATTGAGATGATACATTGCAAACAGGTACTGATCTACCTTCATTGAGGGAGTTTCTTCAGGAGTTCTATATGCTAATGAAATTACAGGTCTTACCTCTTTTTTTTTTTTTTTAAGACAATCATCAGGCGATCTCTTGAGATTTTATCCTAAATCAATGAATTGTAGGTAGAAAAGAAAATGAACAAGTAATATCAAGGGACAGGCTGAGGGAAAAAATACTGATTAAGATAGTCTTTAATTCTCACACTGAAACATTACAGTTATCAAAACTAGATTATCTAGTAGAGAAATAAAATATAATAAAGATAGTTGATGTCCAACCAAATCTACATAAAAGATTAGTTTTTATAAACTTATAGACTTAAACTTTTTATAAACACATTTATGTATTTATAATTTTTTATGAAGTTATAGAGACTAAAAAAGTGAAGAAAGATTTAACAAATACAATTTTTAAAATTGGCTAGTCATTTGGTAAGGAATGTATTTGTCAGGCTTTTTTTTTTTGCGCCTTTTGGAGGGCATTTGGGGCTAAGTAACATACCCGAGGTTACACTGCTAGTTTTTTTGTGTGTGGGTGTTAAGGGTCTGAGGCTGGAGCCGAACTCGGGTCCTCCTGATTCCAGGGCCCGTGCTTTACTCACCCCACCTAGCTGCCCCTAAATCAGGCATTTTTAACCTGGATTTTGTGTACCTCGCTAGATTTCAAGAGGAGCTATGAATTGGGAAGGGAAAAAAAATTACATCATCCTTTGGTTTCCTTTGTAATTCTATGTATTTCATGGATTTAAAAACACAATTCTGCAAAATCCAGTGGAGAGAGGGAGTGATTAAAAAGTTGTATTTTACATGTTGAAATTCATTAATTTCAATATAAAGTTTCAGCATAACTGGTTGTATTGATATTTAGTATAATTTACAATAAATCATTTAAAGAATTTCTTTATAATGTAGTTGAGACTGCTTGAGGTGGATAAGAGCATTATCAGTGAAGATTTTCATGATATTCAAGTAGTTCTAGCAGTGATCTTTATAAGTTGGTTGTGGGTTTGTTTGGGATTTTTTAGTCTTTGTAGTCAATTTCTACATCATGGAAGTAGAGCAAATGGGCCTTGTGTGATTGGATAGAGATGTAAAATTTTAAAATAAAGGTATTCTTGAAAAATTACAAAAATATTGTTCTAAATTATTTCAACTAAATGAGGAAGATTAGAACTTAAAGAGATTGTGTATGTTTTTATAAGGTAATTGCATTTCCTCATTTTTGTAAATTCAGATTGGAGTATTTTAGATTTGCTTACATTAGTATAGAAATCATTTGAAGGTTCTGAAAGATCTTTATATGTATCATTCCTTTTTTCCACAGTACTCCCATTTCAATAACAGTAGTAGGGATTTGATTAAAAATTCTGTCATGTGGTGGTATTCATGCAGTTAAACTGAGTGCATTCTTTTTGGATACTCTGTGCTCTGGTTTTCATGGCACTTTTTCCCCTTGTTTCTCTTCCCTTTTTGCCTCTCCTCGGTTATCTTTGCTGGATTATAGCCCCTAATTTTGGCTATATCCCAGGCCTTTCTTGCTGTGTGTGCTCTCTTTTGGTGATCTCATTAACTCTCATCAATCCAATTATTTCTATACAGATTACTTCCTGATCTCTATATATGCAACTGTAGTGTCTCTTGAGCTCCAGTCTCACACTGGACATTTTTAACTAGATATCCCATAGAAATCTCAAATTAGCCTATCCAAAACAGAGGTCTTGTATCTTTCCCTCAAAACCCATTGCTTTTCAGAGTTTGCGTATTTTTTTTCCACAATTTTTCCAGGCACTTGAATCTTCATCCTTTATATTCAATCATTTGTCAAGTGTTATGGCACCTTCCACAATATCTTTTGAGTTCAATTGCTTTACTTCAGTTGCATCACTTTGGTTTAGACAGTCATAATCTCTTACCTGGACTATTACAGTAGCCCTATAATCGATCACCCTGCCTCCAACTTTTCATCTCCAATCCTTTCTGTGGCTACTTGAATCCTGTTTTTAAAGCACAAGGTAGGACCAGTCAAAATGGAAGGAAACAGTGTAAACTCAGCTCCCCTTAAAGCTACTCCAAGAAAGATTTCAGATGAGTGCCAAATCAAGTAGTGATGAGAAACAAAAGGGAAAACCCCATTGGAGTTTTCCACATAAGATGACAAATTTGACCCCCAGGCAAGTGACTAGGACAGGGAATATGAACAAGAGTGGACCAGGATCATTAGAGCCAGTCATCATCCTTTATCCGCTTCCCCAGTGGAAGTTGTGGACTGTTGCTCAGATCTCAGCAGCAGGACACCAGTTACAGTTCCACCAGAAATGGGCAAAACCTAGCCTCAATACAGGCTTAATCTGAAAGTAAGGCTGAAAGAATGAATAAACCAAAAAAAGTATGGTTATGATACCAGGGTTGCCCAAGACAAACCCAGAAGAATAATTCCAAAATATTATAAGGAAAGCTTTGGAAAAAACACATCTTACCCACAAGATAAATTCATATTCCTAGAAAAAATAATGCATGAGTTTTTCTTTAAATGATATGATTAACGAGAGGACTGGAGGAAATAATTGGAAAAGAGATGAGAGCTGTGGAGGAGAAACTTGGAGAAAAAATTAAAAGCTTAACATAGTAGGTACAAAATCTAACCCAAGTAACAAACTGCCTGGGAATTAAATTAATGACTCCATGAGACTAAGAAAAAAAATATATAAGGTATCTCATGAAAATAGCTCTCCTATTGAGGTTTTCAATTATTAAACAACATTTAGAGGAATTTTATACAATGAAGTATTTTACTAAAGATGTATTTGGTTCTGCAAAAAAAAAAAGCTCTCCTAGAAAACACATCAAAGGAGAAATCATTTAAGAATCATTGGACTTCCTGAATGCCATGACCAAAAAAAGCTTGGATATCGCATCTTAAGAAATCATGAAAGAAAACTGCCTATGTGGACAAAAATAAAATCCATTGAAGTAACAAAGTACTAGAACAAAAGGACAGATGATGAAAGAGGCCCCAAAATGAATACTCCATGGAATACAGCCAAAATCCAGAGCTTCCAGGTCAAAGGGAAAATATTGCATGCAGACAAAAAGAGGTCAAGTACCAAAGAATCATAAGATGATGGGATTTTAGTTACCTCTCTAAAAGAGCTGAGAATGTGGAATATTATATTCCAAAAAGCAGGAGATAGAAGATAAGAAGAAGAAACAATTCAGCAAAACTGAGTATAATCCTGGGGCAAAGAAAAAAATTAGATCTTTAATGAAATAGAAGACTTCGAAGTGTTCCTGATGAAAACCCAGAGCTTGAGTAGAATCTTTAAACATAGGAAGCAGGAGGCATGTTCAAAAGTAAACACAAGTGTGGAATTGGAAAGAACTTTATTAAAAATGATTTTTTAAAACATTCTAATGATGAAAGAAGGGGATGATTACAAGTGTCCCTTCACAACCTTAATGTTATCGGGTCCCGGGAGTCAGGTAAGAGAGTCTGGGAGTAGGTTTGTTATGTTTTGATTATCTTAAAAGAAAGAGATGAGTTCAGGAGGAAGAGTGTAAGGACTTAATACGTGAAATGAGGATGTCTACCCAAAATAGAAGAGCAAGCATCATTTGAACTTCACTTTAATTTGCAATTGTCAAAGGGTAAAAACATACACAGAATTTGGTGTAGAAATACACCCTTGTGCGCCTTCATTCTTCTGGGAGAGAAAAGACATAAATTCTTGACATTTGAAAAAAAGCAAAGCATAGGTCTGTCAATACTCGGTAAGCACCAGTGGCTTCCTGTCACCTCTAAGACCAGTTAATTTAAAGTCCTTTGTAACCTGACTCCAGCTTACCTTTCCAGACTTACTACACATTGCTCCTGTCCAATCAAACTGGCCTATTTGATGTCCTTATGTGTTTTCTTAATGCCTTTAGAATAGGCTGAAATACTTCTACCTTAGTTTCACATCTTAGGATGTTTAGTTTCATTAAAAGCTCAACTCAAGTAACACTACAGGAGATCTTCAGTGATTTTCTACTAGGTCTCCCTACTCCACTTCCCCCATTCCCTTGCATTTATATACATTTTATAAGTATTTATGTACAAATTATTTGCCATCAATTTAATGTAAGCTTCTTAGAGTTAGGGGCTTTCAGTTTTTGCTTTGTATCTCAAGCACCTTGCAAGGTGCCTGGCCCATGATGAACACTTAATAAATGCTTGTTGATTGATTCTTACAAAATTATGTGTAAAATAAATGTCTATGGAATAATTTCCTCTTAATTTCCATTGTAATTTAAAAGGTTTGTTCCTACCTAAAATATTTTGCCTCAACATTGAATAACTTCATTTAGGAATAATGATATTCAGTTCATTAAATATCCTTTTTTACTGAGTTCTGTTTTTAAATGTCCCTCACCATCCCCATAAAAAAATCAAGGGTATAGGGGCGGCCAGGTGGCTCAGCAAGTAAGAGCACCGGCCCCAGTGTCGGGATGACCTGGGATCGAATCTGGGCTCAGATACTTAGCACCACACCAAGACCAGAAATAACTGGCCGTGTAACCTTGAGCAAGTTACTTAACCCCGATTGCTTTAAAAAAAAAAAGGGGGGGATAACCCATGTGGTCTTTTTTGCTTATTTGCAAGTTGGGAGAAGGGGTTGTAGTAGTGATGGAAATGAATTGGTAGAAGACCAACTATCCCCCTCCACGAGTACACCTTAAAATATACTAAGTAGTTCTTCATTGGAAACTATCAGACTTAAGAGGACTTAATGTTTAAACAACTGCTTTGGGAAAGACCTAGAATTAGTAGCACAATCTACTTAAAGAGATGAGGGGAGGAGAATGAAATCTAGACCTTTTCATTTTCCCTCGTCAAGGACTAGTGACTCACCATTCAGTTGAGTTATACAAGTAAAAAGCATTTTCAATTTCCTTTTGGAGAAAAATGGAAAATGTTCCAGTACTTTTTTTTTTAATAAGGAAAGCATGGAAATATTTAAATTTAGATTTTTTTGCAGTCCTAGGGAGATGGGTCCAGGACTATAAACAAATTTCTTCATTAACCTATTACAAAATAATTAAAGGAGTAATGTCAGCACTGGCCCACTTTCTTAAATATATAAATGTTAAATTGCACTAATGTGCCTTTATATTAACCTGTCCATAAGTATTCATTTAGCTGTTTTTTTCAGTGAACATAAAAAGGGAATTAGGTATTTGGTCATTCTTCAACCAAATCAAAAGAGAACGAGACTGTACAACCCTCTATAATAACCTAGCCTAGCCTCTAGTAAACTGTATCTGGCATATTTCTCCTGCCACTGATTTCAAAGAAAGTCTGGGCATTCCTAGGGCAAAATTCACAACATTCAAGAAGCTTTCCTTGACTGAGGCAGCATGACATGGAAATTCTGCCTTTGATACCTACATAGATGTGTGACCATGGACAAACTATTGTAACTGTGCCTTTGTCTCATCTGTGAAACGAGGTGGTTGCCCTCAGCCACTAAAGGCCCTTCTAGCTCTAAATCTATGATTCTATAATTGGTTACCATTCCCCTACTATAAAAATCTCAGAATTTGTATTTGGTTTTTGATTTCTGCCTTGTGGCCTCATTTTCTGGTTATCTGGTTCCTCCCAGAACTTCAGTTTTAAGGAGGCCAAGGCCAAAAATGTTTTTATCCCCCTTTTAGGCTTTACTGCAGTCTATCTCATCCTAATTACCAGCCAATTGTGTTGATGCTCATTAAACACGTGGGACTCCTAGTTCATCAGGTGTTCTGCCCAAGAATTCTGAAATTTCCTCTGTCAGAACATAACCTACTATCATTCCCTCTTTTCCGTAAGTCTCTTGTCACCACTATGACCTCCAGTCTCTCCCTCAGTACTTTCCCAGTTTCTCAAACCTGTTATGGATTCATTTTCCTCCCTCCCTTGGCCATTTAACCAGTTTAACTTTAGATAGTTCTCTACTGCAAGCCACTTGCAGCCTTGTCTTATCACTGTCCATTAATTCACCAATAAGAATTTAATAACAATAGCTAAAGTTTATATAGTGCTTACTACATGCCAAGTACTGTACTGCTTTATTAAAGTATCTGTGTGCCAAGCACTGCAAGAAGAGAGGAATACTAGACAAAGACAAATGAGATTGACCTTGCTATCGAAGAACTTGTAATCTATTAGGGAAACAAATGTACAGAGCCTTAAAAGGAAACTAGGGATTGTGAGATTTGGGAAGGAGTGAGTTTCAGGCATGGAGACAGCCAATGCAAGAAAGGAGAGGAAATGTGTGTGAGGGACAGCCAAAAAAAAAAAATGAATATGAGTTCATACAGAAGAGTTAAATATAATCAGCTAAAAAGGTAAACTGGAGCAAGGTTATGAAAAGCTTTATATACTAAGCAGAAATTCATGTTTTATCCTAGAGATAACAGCCACTAGAGCTTATTGAAGAGCAGAGTGACTGGTGGTTTCAGTATAAGAATTTGGCAGCTACTTAGAAGGTGGGTTGGAGAGGGGAGAGACGGAAGTCAGGAAAACCAATTAGAAGGTAATTGTAATAGTCTAGATGAGAAGTAAGGAAAACTTGAATAGAGTGGTAACCCTGGGTGGCGAGAGAATAAGTGTTGTTAAGTGCTTCACATGGGCTAGCCACTGTGCTGGGGATAAACATAAAAAGAAAACCGAGGAGCTAATGTTCTAATAGCGGTTGTCTTTCATTCTTGAAGAGGACCAAAATGACATCACTACGTTAGAGTCAAGTTACAGTTTGACTGACTGACTGATCAGACCAATACAAGTTCATAATGTTCTACCACAGGCCAGGCGCAAATAGTCCATGTGAACATTTGGGGTGGATTCTCTGAATTTGAGCACCTCAGGTTTCTTTTGAGCTGCTTCATTTCTGCTTTGTTCATAGAGCACAGTACCTTCTCTGATGAGGGATACCATACTGAGCAGTTCTGTGCCAGTGTTTCCCACGTCATACAATTCCAAAGTTCTTAAGGGAAACCTTGAGAGTGTCCTTGTATCATTTCTTCTGACCATGATGTGAGTACTTGCCCTATGTGAGTTCTCCATAAAATAGTCCTTTAGGCAGGCATACATTTAACATTCAAACATGGCCAGGCCATTGTAATTGTGTCCTCTACAGTAGAGTCTGAATGCTTTGGCAGTGTAGTTCGAGAAAGGACCTCAGTGCCTAGCACCTTATTCTGCCAGGTGGTGTTCTGAATCTTACTAAGACAAGTGAAAGGGAAGCAGCTCTGCTTCCTGGCATGGTGCTGCTATACTGTCCATGTTTCGCAGGCATCCAACAATGAGATCAGTACAAGAGCTCTATGGACCTTCAGTTTAGTAAGTTTAGCTCCTTTGGAACCTCCCAAACACTAAGCTAGGGCTGGCAATGCATTGGCAGCCTCATTATCAACATGTACATCCCTAGAAAGTACATTGTTAAGGTAAGTGAACTCATCTACAGCATTCAAAATTTCTCCATTTACTGTAAACAGTGGTTCCACGCATGGGTGTTGTGGTGCTGACCAGAGTACTTGTTTTCTCTTGGTGTTAATAGGCCAAAATTAGATCAAGCATCAGAAAATCAATCTATACTTTGTTGTATCTCAGCTTCAGAGACTGCACCGTGTACAATCATCTGCAAACAAAAACATCATGAACCAACACTCCCTCCGCTTTGGCCTTGGCTTGTAGCTTTTTCAAGTTGAAGAATTTACCACCAGAGTAGCAGCTGTTCTCAATGCTGTTTTTGTCCTTATTGAAGGCATTTGACAACATGGCTGAAAATGTCATGCTAAGAAACATGGAAACAAGCACATAGGTTTGTTTCACTCCATTGGTGACTAGGAAAACCTGAGAGCATTTTCCATTATCCAGAACCCAGGCAAGCATGCTATTGTGAAATTAATGTATAATACTGATGAACTTCTCTAGGCAACCACATTCTGACATAATTTTCCATAGGCCCTCATGACTCTATCAAAGGCCTTGGTCAGATCTACAAACATTGTGTACAGACCTCTGTTCTGTTCTTGGCATTTCTTCTGGAGTTGTATTCCTCACTCTCACATTCTATCTTGTCTTACAATCACATGGCCTATTAAGTGCCAATGTTTGTTGCAAGTGTGCATCCATGAAGTTTTATTTCATTTAAGTAAATGGAAGGCAGTGTTGGTGATGAAGGTCTTCACAAGTCTTCAGTATTAAGTGACTATTGCTGTTTCCAGTTCCATTCCTCCCAAGGACTCCCTACCATGTCTGGTCATCTGAGCTTATTCTAGCATTAAAGGCTCCCAGAATTACAAATTTGTCCTCTTTTGGCACATTGATGATAAGGATCTCCAGGTTTTCATAAAATTTTTCTTTGACCTCATCAGGGTTCATCATGGTGGGAACATAGGTGCTGATGATGGTGGCGTTTTCCTGTAAGTGGCAATCACATTGTCATGAATCTCTCATTTGCTCCTTTTGGTAGGCATACAAGCTTGTTGACTAGATTAGTTTTGTTTGCAAAAACTAACACCAGCTTCACAGTGTTCCCTTTTACTGCAGCCACTCCAGAAAAATGTATATCCAGGTCCTACTTCAGTAAGCTGACCTTCCTTTGACAGCCTTGTTTCACTCAGGGCTGCTATCTGGATGTAATATCTGGAGACAAGAGCTGTTCATCTTTCAGGTCTACTGGCTTTTGTGTTGTCTATAAGTGTGTGCACATTCCATGTACTGATGGTGGGTGGAAGCATTTTTGCAGAAGTTTTTGTACATCTTGTTGTGATTCAACCACAGGGTAGGATCCCTGCCTGCCAAGGTTATCAGGCCAGGGTTGGGTAAGTAGACAATTTTTAGAGCACCTGTTCTCACCCCTTCCTCCTACCAGGAGGTGATCAGCGTAAGCTGTAAAAGGCTGCTCAGACACCCAGCAAGCTGCTGAATCCCACTGCTGTTTCCAGTGAGAAGATAACCATATGGCCTGGGCTACCTGTGTGCAAGGTTGTGACAACTCCCCACATAAACACACCTGCTGCTTTGTCACTTGCCTGTCCCCACAGGACTTTGAGATAGGTAGAATGGTATGGGTGATGTCTTTTGGTTTGTGCATAAATTGGGTTTAAGTGAGGCAGAATTGCACAAAGTCATTGGCTTCACACTGTCTTCCAGTCATTACAGTGCAGTGGCAGGGCAGGATCAGACAACTGGTGATGTCTCAAGATGCAGTGGATGACCTTGGTGTCTGATGGCCGACCAAGCTCTAAGCTCCCCACAGCACCTGCTTCAGCTGCCTTCATGGCCACTGGAACAAATTGTTCTCATCTGCCCATTCTACCAGAGGAAGTCTTTACATGCTTGAAGTAGACACCTTCCTCCAACTCACCGATGGATTTGAAACCCCTCAGTTACCCTCAACCTAGTTTAGCCCATCTGCCAAAACAATTTATTGGAGTGTGGCCACTGTGCATGCTACAACTTCTTGGAGTCACAGGTGAGAGTTAGGTGGATCAAGTGAACACCAGAGGTGGAAAGCAGCCTTAAAAAGGGCTCAGTAGCCCTCACATCTCACACTAATTTTTCCTGAAAACACCCTATACCTCTATATTCTAATAGTCTAATTAAGGCAGCACACACAGAAGACTGATGGCTATGGAAGAACATTTTGAATAGGAAAAGAGAATATGGAGGTAGAATCAATAAGACTTGACAACTTGACTCATTTTGTAGGAAAAAGTAAGGGGTCAAGGCTGAAATTGAGGTTGTGAACCTGGGTTCTTTGGAGGAGTGATGGTGCCCTCAAGAGAAATAGGGGCATTCAGAAGGAGTGGGTGTGGGAAGAAAGATGATATGGTTGTTTTGGACGTGTTGGCACTTAAAACCCTCCACAAACTAACTTTCCAGGCTTTTTATAGATTATACCCTTTACTACACTATTTAGTCCAGCCAAGCTGCTATTCTTGTTGTTTCTCACCTATATTTTATTTATCATCTGTGTACAAGTTTCTGCCCCACCCTGTGCCTGGAATGCATTCCTTCACCTCTGCCTCTTAGAACCCCACATTTCCTCCTAAGCTCAGTTCAGGTATCCACTTTTTCAGAGGGCCTTTCCTCATTTTCCAGGCATGAATGGCTGGCTTCCTCCCTCCTGATGACTTTGTCTTTATTTTATATCTGCTGATTTATGAGTATCTATTGTCTCTCAGATAGGATATAAATTCTTTGAAGGCCAGAACTGCTTCTTGTCTTTGTATTTCCAGTAACTAAGCAGTTCCTGGTATGTTGTATGTGCTTAATAAATGTTTTTTGATTGGCCATGATGCTTTCAAAAAGTGTCCTTCCATCATGTGGTTCTCTCATAGCTTATTGATTAGATTTGTGAGCTCTTAAGAGTAAGGACTTTTTCATCATAGGTATTCTAGGACTTCTATCCAACTTCCAAGGTTCATAAACGTATAGTCGGAGAATCATACATAAAAAGCTGGAAGAAACTTTAGAGGTTACATAGTCCTATCCCCTCATTTTAAATGTAACAGGACATTGTTGGTAGGCCTGTGTCCTTTCAGGGTTTATATTCCTCTCCAGACTGTACTCAACTCACCCATACTTTCTCAATGACTCAGAAACCTCTTTACTCTAGAAACACATTTCACCCTAGACTTAACGCATTGGAACTACTTTTCATCCCAGAACCTCCACTTTAAGAAGAGTGCCCAGGCTAGATAGCCATGTCTTGGGCTGCATACCTGACTTTCCTGAACTTCATCTACAATGCTTTTGTCTTTTCTGCCTCCCACCCTGCCTCTTTTCTGCTGTTTTTTATTGTGTTCTCTTTCCCCATTAAAATGTAAGTTCTTGAAGGCAGGTTTGGTTGGGTTTTTTTGTTTGTTTTTTTTTTTACTCTTTGGAGGGGGAAGGCAGGGCAATTGGGGTTAAGTGTCTTGCCCAAGATTACAGGGCTAGTAAGTGTTAAGTTTCTGAGGCCGAATTTGAACTCGGATCCTGACTCCAGGGCCTGTGCTCTATTCACTGCGCCACCTAGCCGCCCCATGGAACTGTCTTTCTATTTAGCTGTTAGCATAGTACCTGGCACTTAATAAGTGTTAATTAAATGCTTGTTGTCATGACTTGTAGACAGTAGTACCCCAATATTTATCTGGAGTTCCTGGAGAGCTACAAGGCAGAGGGAGAAGAGCAGAGCAGAATCAAGAACTACACCTTGAGGAGGTCACATCAGCTGGGGCCATTATAAGAGACAGAAAGAAGAGGGCTTGGGGGGAAGGGGACAGGGAAGGAAGAGGTGAATGTTGAGGGCTTAAAAGAGAGTAGTGACCAAAAAAAAAAAAATAAGAATGAAAAAGAGTAGCAAAACTACAGTGGAAGCCACAGGGAACATCAGAGATACATAATGACTGGAGCCATTCATGTTCTCAGGTATAAAATTGGTGAATTTGCACTTTTCTGTCCACTCCTACTGGTTCTCTCACTTGAGAGAGAAATGAGCTTGCTTCTTGATTCATATTTTTAAAGAGTGATTTGCTTTCTGTTTCACAGTTTCTGAGATAAAATGGTTAGCCATTACTTTGCTCATCTATAAGGAGAGGAGGGGGTGAAATTCCTGGAAGAGAGAGAAAGAGAAGATTGTAAAAATCAATTTATTGTGTGTATACATATATATGTAGACACATATGTACATATTACCCTGGAGGGCAATTTCCTGGCCAGTGCTTCAGAGCTATAGATGAAATTGATTCATGTTTTTATAGCTTCCCCCGAACAGGAAAAGAACATGGATCCAGAAAAGTCCTAAACAAATTGATCTTAGAAGTACTGATGAGAAAAGATTGATAAACTATTTGGGAGTTTGCTTTTCTGAGGTTACTGCCTTATGCATTTCCTCTTTCCGGTGGTTTGAAAGGAAAATCCTTTCCCCAAAGGGATAGGGAGGAAGCCGGGAAAGTGTGTCTGCACTTTGGAGAGTGGGAGCTACAAAAAGGGGCTAGCTAAATGACCTTGATCACCAGCTCAATATCCCTTACTACCCACAACAGCTAGTTACTCAGAACTTAAAATCACAGAGGCTGTAAGCAGAGCAAGCATCAAAATCCTTGAACAACCAGTCCAGTACATTTTCTCCCAATATCACATTTGCAATTCTAGTGAACAGAAGGATTCTGCATCTCTGGACTTTGACCAGCAGCATCCCGAAGGCTCAGCTGCACCTGAAGTCACAGCTGACCAAAAGAGAAGTCATAAACCTCAATATTTTTCTTGCTGCCTGTGGTTTAACTTGATATGGGTGGTTTAAGCTTGAGGGCAGAGGGGGAGGGAGTAAAAACATAGTAAATATAGTAAAAAACAAAAAAAGGGATGCCCCACTCGGTTCTCAAACTTGCCACCCTTAGAGCTACCAGATATCTACGGTGCCCGCCAAGGAAACTTGAGGGGCCAAGGTGGTAGGTGGAGTAAAAAGGGGAGCGCTTCTTTTGCGTGGCTAGACCTGTAAGTAATTAGCGTCCAAGCAACAGCCCCAGAGCCTCGGAGAAGCTCCCCTCCCACCTCCGTGACTGCGAGGGATTTGGCTTCCTAACAGGGACAGAAGTCCGTGGCAGGAAAGGAAGCTTCAGGTTGGTGGAAATGGAAAGGGGAGGGGCAAGTTATTTGCAACCTGAACTAGGAAGGTGAAGAACTACTCACCTTCTTGTACCCCACCACTCCACACCTCTCCAACCGAAATAAAAAAATGCAGTGGAAGGGTCGGGGGTGGAGGAGGTTGAGTAGCCCCCACGTGTGAACACCTTCCCACCTGAGACTGGGCCCGAATGAGGACGGCGGAGAGAGAACCAATCTTCCCTTTATAGACCCCAAGCTCTGAAACATTTTCTGCCTGTCCCACCTGAGCTGGGAAGACCTACCCAGCGAGGGGAAGCTTCCGATCTTTTCTAGGCCCTCCCTGGTACCCCGCCTCCTGAAACACCCCTCCCCTTTCTCGGAGGAGGAGAGGGAATGAGCGAGCCCCGCCAGTCGGGGGAGGGGAATGGGAAGGAGAACTTTCTTCTCACCTGGGAGGAAAGGAGGGAAGGAACCTGTAGCCTCTTCTCCCCACCCCCGGGAAGCGGAGCTGTGGAGCCAGATCGTGGGGTAAGCATCCCCAGCAGGGGAGGGTCTGAGTAGAAGGAGCCCAGGGACTGCAGTCCTTCCTCTACGCTCCCCAGGCTTCTCTGGAGGACAAAATTAAGGGGTGGATTCTCTCTCCGTGGTCGAGCGCCCTCCAGGGAGTCCGCAGGTGCACGAGAGGGGCTAAGGCTGTGGCTGTGGTGTCAGGTCCCCTTCCAGTGGGCACTTCAAGTGACCCAAGGTAGGTGTGAGTTACTTGGGCCCCTGAGCCAGGGCTGTTCATAAACTATTCGAATTTGAAAATGACCTCATTGTACAGGTAAATTGCCCCTGTTCTGTTCTCTCTATTCCTCCTCCTTCCACGCTGCCTCTAAAAAGTTAGCTTGGATGTGCTCTGAGGGTCCCCTGCACTGGGAACCCTTAAACTTGGCTTTATTAAGGAAGACAGCGGTGGAGCTCTCCCAGGGGAGTGGAGAGCGCAGTAAACGGGGAGAGCTCTCCTGCTGTGGTGGTGGAGGTAACAACGGGGAAGTCCGAGGCTGTTTCTCTAGTTAATATCTTCATGTGTAACCTGCGTCCCGCTGGGGCGGGGAGGGAGTTCAATTTAACACAGCTGTCCTGGGCTACTCTGACTTTGTGCAGCTGAATTTTGGGAGCAAAAACTTGCTCATTGTACTAGTGCAAAATTCCTCAACTGCAGGCAAAAATGGAAATATAAGTAGATCTTGGGGTTTTTTCTCCTTGATCCTCCACCCCACCTCCTGTAGTATTTATGCACGTGGGTTGATTGGAAAAAAAAAATTCTGCTAACTTTGATTAGTAATTGTGCAGCATGTTTCATTGGGAAGGACTCTGAAACTGGAGTCAGAAGACTTTAATTGGGTCCTGGGCCACTTCTTATTCTTTTTTTTTTGCTTTTTTTTTTTTTTGGAGGGCAATTTGGGTTAAGTGACTTGACCAAGTTCACACGGCTAGTATTTTTGTGTGTGTTAAGAGTCTGAGGTCGAATTTGAACTCAGGTACTCCAGGCCGGTGGACTGCACCACCTAGCAGCCTGCCCCGGGCCACTTCTAAATGCTGTGAGCTTTGGACAAATCGACTCACTCCCCTCAGCCTCAGTTTCCTGGTAGGTAAAAATGGAGGTGACAAATATCTACCACAAAGGGTTGTCTTGAGGATCAAGATGAAAGTGTTCTGTAAACACTAAAACTGTATAAATGAGTGTATTTTTACTTCATAGGTGGGTTGTGAGGAAAGCCTTTTTGAAAAACAAAATATAAATATGAATTATCAAATAAGAGAAAATGAGTTGTTTATTTTAAAGTTTGACCCAGAAATATTTTGTAAGTACATTTTCACTATTATGTTTTGTTTGTCATAACCTAAATATACTTTATTAATGAGAATCTCATATTCATTGTACAAGACAGAAATCTGCGGGAAAAGTTATAGTATTTTGTTTGAATTGGAGATTGATATTTCTTTGAAAACTATTTTTGTAGCAGTTTTTTCTTTACATGACATAATCATGATTTTGTAAAGATAAAAGACCACAGCCTCTAATCAAGTGTACTTCTGTGTGACAGATGAGGAAACTGAGACCCAGAAAAGTTAGTTAAGTTGCTTGCCCAGGGTCAGACAGGAAGAGGCAGAAGGGATACTGGCAACCCATACTTTGACTTCTAATCTGATGTTCTTTCCACTGTACTGTTCAGTTTTGTTTGTTTGGAACTCAGAGACAGTGTTTCAATCTAATAAATGCCTTCAGGGATTAGGAGGGTGTTGCAATAACACGGTAAATATGTAGCTGAAGATGAAAAAGATGTTTTCAAATTTCTCAGACTACTTGGTTCTATGTTTAAATTGTTTTCTCAGCCCTTCTTTCCTGGGGTTCAATGGAAAGATTCTGATCTAGAAGTCAGGAGACTTGGGTTCTGGTACTAGCTATCTTTCAGACCTCCAATGAATCACTTCATCTGTTAGAATATAAACTCCTTCAGGATAAAGATTTCATTGTCTTTGTCTATTTGGTATCTAGGACAGTGCCTGGCACATAGTAGTAGGTGCTTAATAACAGTCCTTGATTGATTGACTAAAGCTCTCTGGGCCTCAGTTTACTCAGATGTAAAAAAAGGGAGTAGGATCAGATTAGAGGTGAAGAACCTAGATCATATATGATGCAAAGATTATTTGTATTATCTCCTAAATCTGTTTGGAAACAAAAAAAAAATTTGTATTCCTTCACATTTACTAAAACTAATACACATGCAGAGAGAGAAAGAAACTAGTGCAACTATATATCCCAACTCCTTGGGATCATTCTCATTTTTTGTTTTTGTATCCCAGGTACCTAGCACAGGTGCCTTGAATGTAGTTTTAGGCTCTAAGTAAATCTTTATTGAATTGAAGAAAAATGTCATATTCCTAACTTGCCAGCATTAAAAAAGTCATAAACAAACACATTTTAATAATTTTTTTTTGCCTTTTTTTTTGGGAGGGCAATTGAGGTTAAGTGACTTGCCCAAGGTCACAGTTTTTGTGTTAAGTGTCCAAGGCTGGACTTGAACTCAGGTCCTCCTGACTTCAGGGCCGGTGCTCTATTCACTGCACCATCTAGCTGCCCCATTTTAATCACTTTTGTGTGCCCATTGTAGTAAAATAGCTCAATATTTTCTTTATTCTTAGTTGTTCTTCTCAAATGAGTGTCTCTTATCTCAGATCTCAGAATCCTGTTGACCCAAGTTGGGTGAAAATGTTAATTCACAATATGCTTTTTCTATTTCAGGAGACCCACATGTATCTATTTTCTGAATTTTGTTAGACCTGTTAAAATCCCAGAAAAATAAACTGAATCAAAGCAAGAAACTCACTCAAGGAAAAACCAATAGTCATTGTTATCAAAAAATTGTATCCCAGTTTTTGTTTGTTTAAACAAATAGCAAAAAGTTGCTGGTGCTCTAGGGTCAGGCCAGCCTTTATTAGCTATCTCAAAGGTCCAGCTCTAAAATTCTGTGAACCTTGACCTTTGAGTAAATGACTTCAATGAAGAAGTTTGCCATTTCCCTTTTCTCCTGCTGGAGCTAGCTCCTGATTCTGACAAAGCTGCCAGCAGCCAACCAATCACTTATTAAATACCTACTATGTGCCAGTCTCTGTACTGTGAATCTAGATACATAAATGAGACTGCCTCTGCTCTCGATGAGCTTATATTCAACTGTCATTACATTCCCACCTAGTAGGAAAATGTTTTATAGCCCAAAGACTATACAACCCACTAGGTAACTATGCTTATCATCCTGGCTACAGTCAGAAATATTCACCACCAAACCAGTCCCCTTGGACAACTGATTAAATAGGGATTTTTTTTTAAAGCAATCAGGGTTAAGTAACTTGCTCAAGGTTACACAGCCAGGTGTTTCTGGGTGGGTGCTGTGTCTGAGCCCAGGATTCGATCTCCAGGTCTTCTCAACACTGGAGCTGGTGCTCTTACTCACTGTGCTACCTGGCCGCCCCATTAAATAGGGATTTTTAAATCTCTCTACCTTTCTCTTCACATTTTAAATTTTTTTATTCTTTTACCCAAAAAAAATAATTTGCTGGAATTTTATGTTTTATCCTTCCACCCACCCCATCCCCTCCCCCGTGAATGGGAAGCTCCTTAAGGACAGTCAGTCAACAAGCATTTATTAAGCTCTCATTATATATCAGACACTGCTAAGCACTGGGCATACAAAGAAAGACAAAAATACAGTCTTTGCCCTTTAGGAGCTAGCTCACATTTTATGAGGGAGGCAACATGCAAACAATTGTGTATATATAAGATATACAGTTTGAGGGGTGGCTAGGTGGTACAGTGAATAGAGCACTGTCCCTGGAGTCAGGAGGACCTTAGTTCAAATACTGCCTCAGGCACTTAACACAAAAAACTAGCCGTGTGACCTTGAGCAAATCACTTAACCCCAATTGCCCTACCTTCCCAGCTCCAAAAAGCAAAAAAAAAAAGGAAAAAGATATACAGCGTGAATGGGAGGTGAACACTAAAACAAATACTGATAAAAGGAGGGAGGAATGGAAAAGTCTCTTGGAGAAATAATTCTTTTTTTTTTCTTGATGATTTTTCTTTGTTTTTTTTTTTAAATGATTTCCCCCCAATTACACATAAAGACAATATTCATTTTTAAATTTTGAGCTCACTACCATTCTCCCTCCCTGAGACCATAAGCAATTTGATATAGATTTTACATGTGCAATCATGCAAAACATTTCCATATTAGTCATGTTGTGAAAGAAGACACAGACCAAAAAGAAAAACAAAATGAAACAAAAAACCAGAGGAAAAGAATTAAGTGAAAAATAATATGCTTCAATTTGTAGTCAGACTCCATCAGTTCTTTCTCTGGATGTAGATAGCATTTTTCATGAATCCTTTGGAATTATCTTGGAGCATTGTATTGCTAAGAACAGCCAAGTCATTCACAGTTGGTCATATTGCTGTTACTATGTACAATGTTCTCCTGGGTTGCTCATTTCACTTTATATCAGTTCCTGAAAGTCTTTTCAGGTTTTTCTGAATTGAATCTTTAAGAAAGCCTGGAGAGTCAGTAAGTAGAAATGAAGAATAAATCAATGAACATTTAAGTACCTGCTTTGTGCCAAACACTACCCTAAGAGCTGGGGATAAAGAGAAAGGGAGACAATCACTCCAAAGGAGCTCATGGACAAATGGAAGGAGGGCATTCCAGGCACCAGGGATGTCAGTGAAAGGGCACTGAATTGGAAAACAGGACATGGAGTATCATGTTTGAGGAATTAGCAAGAGAACCAGGAACTCTGGATTGTACAGTACTTAGGAGGGGAGAAAGGGGCAAGACTGAAAGCAGATTTTGAAGGACTTTGAAAACCAGAGGATTTTTTTTTAGATTTTTTTTTTTTTTTTGCATTTTGGAGGAGGGAAGGTAGGGCAATTGGAGTTAAGTGACTTGCCCAAGGTCACACGGTTAGTTTTTGTGTTAAGTGTCTGAAGCCAGATTTGAACTCGGGTCCTCCTGACTCCAGGGTTGGTGCTCTATTCACTGCACTGCCTAGCCCACCCTAAAACTAGAGGATTTTAAAATGTATTCCTAGGGGCGGCCAGGTGGCTCAGCGAGTAAGAGCACCGGCTCCAGTGTCGGGATGACCTGGATCAAATCCGGGCTCAGATACTCAGCACCACACCCAGAAATAATAACTGACCGTGTAACCTTGAGCAAGTTACTTAACCCCAATTGCTTTAAAAAAAAAAAATGTATTCCTGAAGGTATAAGGAGCTATTGGAGTAAATAGGACAAATAGTATATTTTACCATACTACATTGTTTTACCATTTACTATATTTTACTATATATATATATATATAGTATTTTACTATATATTAGATATGTACTGTATGTATGTGTGTGTGTGTGTGTGTGTGTGTGTATATATATATATATACTATATTTCTAGTTTTGCCATAGGAAAGCTGACTAGCCCTGGATCTCACTTCAATTCAACCATTCATTAAACAGCCCACTATGTGCCAGGCACATGTGCCAGACAAAAACCAGAAACAGTCTTTGCCTTTCAGTTGCTACAATTCTATTGGAATCTCATTAAAGAAGGATTTCTAGACGAAGGTCCCTTAACTTGTAGTTCAGTGTCCTTTCCACTCTACCATATTACCTCCAAAAATTGTCAATGTGAATGAAAATTTAGTTACGTACAGCATTCACAGACACACACAAAACACAAATACAGAGGAATTTGGTTTCAAGTAAATGACATTGAGACCCCTCTTAGCTGGAAATGCATCTTGTCAGCAGACATAGTGATCAGTTTACAAGAACAAGCCCACAGTCTCCTATTTGTCTTATTTGCACAGCTTTCTCCCAAGTTGTACAGGTTTGGACACAAAGGATGGGTTCTTCTTACTCTCTAATTCCTACTTGGTGGCCACTGTGATACTGAAAAAGCCCAAGATCTAATTTTACAAATTCTGTTCTCTTTGGGATCAGGGGAGAAAGCCTTCTCCACCTTACCTGGCTGCTTGAAGTGTAGCCAAGAGAGAAAAGCTTGCTGCTGGAGGATGCAAGGAGAGTAATTGTTAAGGGAGAGAGCTTGATTAAGATACTGACCCTGGGCCTTGTCCTTCTGATTTTCAAGTCTACCTATTCAGGCATTGGCTATTCCATATAGATAGCTCAGATTACTATCCTGCTGCCTCAGAAAATGATGCCAAAACATAATTGGAGATTTTGGATTGGGATAGTTTTTTTCACCCTTAAATTTTTAGGCAGTAAAAGTAGTTTCTCTTATTATCGCTAGCTTTTTTTTAATCCTTCCTGTACCTCTTCCCCTCAATTTCATTTCCTTTCACAGATTAGATGGCATACATTAAGCTTCCAAATATCCTTGAGTGTTTGCCAGTTAAATCCATCTTTTCCAAAAGGGGCTGTGATTTGGTCTTTGTTTCATCCTGTGTCACAGGAAATGTCAACCCTTGGGACGGATTCAAAATTGAGCCTTTCTGTTGATAAATGTATCTGCCCATCTCCAGTCCCAGTCACAGCCAATCCTGTTTGAAACATGTTTGTAGGATAGAACACAGCAATTTCTGTCTCCCTCTAAGGAGAGAGAGAAACTGGGGCAGCTAGGTTGGGTGAAATCATGAAAACTCACCTTCCTGAGTTCAAATATGGCCTCACACACTTACTAGCTCTGTGACTCTGGGCAAGTCATTTAACCCTGTTTGCCTCAGTTTCCTCATCTGTAAAATGAACTGGAGAAGGAAATGGCAAACCACTCCAGTATCTCTTCCAGGAAAACACCAACTGGGGTCACAAAGAGTCGGACATGACTGAAACTTCTGAACAACAACAAAGGGAAATTATGAGGACACAGGTCTATTCATTTTTTTCAAACAGTATAAGTAATTCATCAGAGAATTATAGAATTTAGGAGCTGAAAGGGATCGTAAAGATTCTCCATCACCAGTCACTTTCCAGACAAGGAAACTGAACCCAGAGACCAAGATTAGAATTAGGACTACAGTCTTCTCACTTCCAGTTGAGTGCTTTTTCTCCTATCATCTCCAGATTAACAAGAGTGATGATTTATGTTGAATTGAGTCAACCCCATCT
Organism: Petaurus breviceps papuanus; assembly: GCF_028583685.1. NCBI lineage: Eukaryota > Metazoa > Chordata > Mammalia > Diprotodontia > Petauridae > Petaurus > Petaurus breviceps. The sequence goes on from NW_027186296.1 coordinate 89,984,375, forward strand.
CATCAGGAAAAGCAAACTGTTGCCAGAAAACAGTAATCAGCTTTCTGAGCAAATCACTGTAACCTTCCCTGTTCAAGAATTCAGCGTCTGTGTTAATCTTTTAGAGTACCATGACTAAGGTATTGGAGTTTTTGGCAGACCTAGAGCAGGGTGGAAACTTGCCAAATGGAGTGTTTGCCTGCAAGGTGGCTAATTTCTAACTAGGTTTCATCCTTCAGCTGTTACCCACCCATTTAAATTTAAACCTGGCGTCCAAAACTTTCAGCCAAAGCAAATTCATACATTCTAAAAGATTTTCTGAGGGGTCTTCTTTTCCCAGAGAAACCTGAACTTCAGAAGGATTTCTATTATTGTTTTAAAGCCTTAAAGGAAAGGATAGTGGGAGAATCATCTTTTCACAAAAGAGAAAAAAAGAATCTGCACAAGTCCTCCTGTTGGGTCGCATTTACCATATCATTTATATTTAGAATAGAATTTAAAAGTTTAATGACCTTGTAATATATGATCTTATGCATGGAGCTGCTGGAGGGAAATGCTAGTTTTTGATTCAATAATTGTGCTAGTTCTTATGAAGGACTCCCCCATTTCATTAATTCAACAATAATAATTTGACAAACATTAACTGTCTACCTAGTCATGGGGGAATACAAGGAAGAAAAATAACGATTTCCTGCCCTCAAAAGAACTTCAAACCTAACAGGAGTGATGACGTGTACCCAAGTATGATACAAGTTAGAATGTGATAAAAGCAAAAGAGGAAGCCATATAAAGTGCAATGAGAACGTATGAAGAAGGAGAAATCACTAAACTGTATAGAGAAGTGGCACCTGAGCTGTTACCATGGAGGAAGAGAAGGATTGCAGTAGATGGAGATAGGGAGGGAGTAGGTCTGCAGCACGGAAGATTGCTCAGTGGGTAGGGAAGGGGGAAATCAATGTCATGTGAAAACAAAAGGCATCAATAAAGAACTGGGGGGGAAAAAGACTACCGTAGTCTACACAAGAGACATTGAAAGCCTGAACTAGTGTAATAGCAACCTCTAATGAGGGAGAAAGAGAGGAACACAGTCCGTGCCACCTAAGTGCCTCTGTGCAGCCCTGGGCAAGCTGAAAACTTTCAGTGCCCCAGGCGATTTTCTAAGAGCTTTTACTGACAGAGGGAATTCCTCTTTTTGCTTCCAAAAACAATTAAATCCCACATCTTGTTTAAAAAAAAAAAACTTTGTTAAAAGTTTAAAAAGAAACCCTCAACCCTGAATTACCTTCATCTGGGCAGAGTGCCGGAATCAGGAAAATCCGAGTTCAAATCCCACCTCAGATACTTATCTGCTGTGTGATTCTGGGCAAATCTTAACCTCTGCTTGCCTCAATTTCCCCAACTGGAAAATGGGATGGTGTGATAGTAATGGCAATTAAAGATTCCCCTGTATTGGCTTGGTTTTCAAATTGATTGTATTAAAACCCAGAGTTTGTTAATCCCACCTGTGGGATGGGCTTGTTGATGTGAAAAGAAAGTCCTGAAGTGGGAGGAGCTGGTGATTGTAGATTTGGAGAGACAAGAGAGAGGCGGAAGTTCTTTTTGGAAGCAGCACCTCGTGGAGAGGGAGAGACTAAGAGATTGCTGGTGGCCGCTTTGAATTGCCCTGGACTTTTGAGACCTGCCCCCTGAGCTGCCAAGGACTGAGGAGACATGGCTGTTTTGCTGGTACTTTGTCTGTCTGTTTTGATGTTATTTTGCCAGATTTGTCCACTGGTGAAAGACTGTCCTGTTGAAGAAGTCCTGGAACCTGGCATTTGGTTAAGAAGGCCTGAGACTGTCCTGCAGACAGAGAGTGAATACTGTCCACTGGTGAGGGACAGTACTGAGAGTGAATACTGTCCACTGGTGAGGGACAGTACTGTTGTTGCAGGGGTCTGGAGACTGTCCGGCAGACAGAATGAATACTGTCCACTGGTGAAGGACAGTGCTGTTGTTGCAGGGGTCTGGGAGCCTTTCTGTTGGTTCAGAAGCCCTGAAGAAGGATTTTCTTGTTGTATGTTTACAGAAATCCTGGGAGAGAGCTTTGCTAATGTGTTCAGGGGTTCTAGGACTGTTCTACAGACAGAGGATAAATTCATGAAGGGACTGGCAATGTATCTTATGGCCTTGCTAAGCCTTGTCTCCCCAGGAACTAAGATTGCTGAGAACTTGCCTCGTGTCAAGATGAAGAAAAGACCTCCATTTGGGTATTAAGTGCTGTGTTTAAACTTGATGTAACTCTGGGGTAGATTCAATTGTGATCCAGGGATGGGGAACTTTTGACCTTTTTGTGTTCTATGGTTGAGCAAATGAATGTATTTTACTTATGTTTGGAAACTAATCTCCATTTGAGAAGAGGGGCTTTGTGGTGGACTTAATTAAGGTATAGCCTAGGGGTGGAGAAGTATTTAGAACAGAGACTTTGTAATTGATTGAATGATTGGAAAGTCCTGGGGTGGGGTAGGCCTTGGAGATTATTTAATCACACTTAGTAAATGCTGTATTTTGAATGATGTCATGTTTTGATCTTCTCTGTTCTGGGTTTGTTACTGAATAAAATAGAGAGCACCTATGCTGGTATTTTGAACCTGGGAAGTTGCCTTTCTTTTGGCATTACATTACAGATGGTGGTGATAATGAGAGCACCTATGTCCCCAGGGTTGTTCCCAGGATCAAATGAGATAATATTTATAAAGCACTTAGCACAGTTTCTAATAATTATATATCACCTGAAACACAATAAGCACTATATAAATTTAGTTATGATGATGATAATTATAATAGATTAAATCCATTTCTCAAATTTGTCCCACTGGACACAACTAAAAAAACTTTGCTTCAGGTTCCGGGTGCCTGTGGGTATCCTTTCCCTTTGTTTCCTTTGTCCCAAAATGCCCCATCTTCCGTTCTGCCAAAAACTTTCCCAGTTCCCAGAGGGCAAGTGGGGTCTTGTTCAGGCATCTGCTGTGTTGTTCTGGTGTTAACAAAAAGAAAACACATTTGGGGGGGGGGAATGTATTTTAGAAAAACATAACTGTCTTCCTGGTGTATGCTGAGACTGAAAGTTCTGAGGGAATATGTTAACTGCCTGGGCAGGGCAGGGCCTTATCCTTTGTGTCATTCTTGTTCCCCTTTCCCCTTTGATCATGTTTGGGGAACCCTTGACTGCCTGGCAATATTAAGTATCAGATTTTCTCTTTGATCATGCAGAGTCTTGAGCCTCTCTTGGCATCTGAGGCCGGAAGATCCTGAGACAGACTCTAAACCAATCAGGATCTGAGGTTCAAGTCATTTCAGAAACATCTTGAAATCAGAGGGACAGATGCCATTACATTCAGTGAAGGTGAAATGGACAAAGTGATCGATGATAGTTCCCTTTGTAAGAATAACATGGGTTAACAGAATTTTAAAACTAGAAAGGGGAATTAGGAATAATTTAATCTGGAATTCTCTTGTACATGTTAATTTGTGGTTTAGTAGAGAGAAAAAAGATTTGGAGTCAGAGGCATCTGGTTTGAAACCTCATTCTGCTTTTTTATATCTATGTGATCTTGGGCAAGTACCTTAAGTTCTCTGGGCATCAGTTTCCTCCTCTGTAAAATTAGGAGTTTGATTATTCTAGCTGAACCTTAAAGGCCTGTCCATATCTAAAGCCTATAAAAGAAATTCCAAAGAGATTGTGACATAGTTATCATTCTTAATTTCTCACTCTCACTCCCACCCCCATATCCAATCTGTGGCCAGGTCTTGCTGATTTTGCCTTTGAAACACCTCCCTTATACATTCCCTTGTCACCTCCGATGCTACCACCAGTCTGATACCAGCATTGATTACTTCATTTCACTGGCCTTCTGGTTGGTCTCCATGCCTCCAGTCTCCCCACTTCAGTACATCCTCCTCTTAGCTACCAAAGCAATCTTTCTAAAAGTGCTAATCTGATCTTGCCATTTCCCCCCCAACCCCATTCAACAAATGTTAGCGGCTTTTCATTACTTCCAGGATAAAATATAAAATCTTAGATTTGATTTTTAAAGACTTTCATAATTTGACCTTTTCCCACCTTTCCAGTCTTCTTATACTTTACACCTCTCTATGAACTGGCCTCATTTTTTTTTTAACAAAAGACGCACCTTTTCTTGACTCTGGGCATTTTCAGTGACCATCCTCCATGCCTGGAATATTTCTTGTCTTAGTTCCACTCCCTAACCCTTCTCCTGACTTTTTTTAAAATTAAATTTTATGTTTATTTTTAGTTTACATCATTCATTTCCACAAGATTTTGAGTAACAAATTTTCTCCCCATTTTTCTCCTAGCCACTCTTCTCCCGACTTTTTAAAGAAGTCTTTTCTCATTCCCCTTGATACTAAGCACCTTCCTTCTGAGATTCCCTCCTTTCTGTCCTGTGTACTTTTTGTTTTTACTTAGTGGTTTGAATGTTGTCTCCCTCCTTAGATTATGAGTTCCTTGAGGACACGATCTATTTTTTGCCTGTCTTTGTATCCTCAGTACTTAGCACAGAGCCTAGCATATACAGGATGCTTATTCTTTATTCCAAGATATGCAACTGTCTAGTGACAGGGCCTGACCAGGACTCTCTGACTCTTAATTCTGTGGTCTTTCCATCACACCATTGGGCAGACATGTCTGTCTGTCTGTCTGTCTCTATATATGTATGTGTATGTGTGTATATGCATATATGTATTTATATATATATATATATATAGTTGTAGGAGATTAAGAAATTATTCCCATATGCTTTATTGGAGCATGTTGTTGAAGCTTGAGTATTAAGCTCTAACTGCTGAAAGCTCTATTAACCGTATGACCTGACAATGACTTATTCTTTCTTTTAATGCTTTGTTTTTTCTCTTTCCCCCATTTATTCCTTTCATCATCTTGCCCCCTAAGGTTAGGAGTGGTGACAAATAAGGGGAAAGACACTTTTGCTAAAGTCTCATGAAAGCCCTCTCTATCATTGTTTGTCCCCTTTGAAAGGCTACTCAAATTTCATGCGACTCCCAACTTAGGGAAACTTCTTTTCTCCCTCCTCATTTGCTCTGACTGGGGCACTAGACAAAAGAAACTTGTGCCTGACAACGGCCTTTATTTTAATATCTTTATAAACATGAGTTACAGGTTGTTTTGAATGTCAGAGCCTTTTAAGCAATTGAAAGCAGGCAAGTTTGATGGGAAGCATTTGAAGTTTGGAGTGTATTTGCCAGGATTAAGAGCTATGTGGCTTTCCACCTCTAGCTATAGCCTCGTCCCTAAACTTACTGAGTCCACTTCATCCCTGAGTATGGTGCTTGGAGTAAATTTGTGTGTGTGCACACATGCAGAGATGATAGAATGTATGGAATAATACAAAAGCCAGCATTTAGGGCAACTCAAGTGGAGAATCTGTGAGCTGACAGTGATCAAGTCGTGTTGATGGTATTTTGGATCGGTTAGCGATGTGAGAGTGAGTAGAGGAGGAAGAGAAGACTTTGAATGAGTCAAGGTACAAGATAGGTAGTTTTGGTATCTTGGCCTCATAGATGGTCTTTGGGAGCACAAAGTTTTTCATGTGTGTTTGACATTTCATGGGCTTTGCAAAATTCGCACATCGGATTTTGGGCAGTCTTTTCAATTGAACAAATACCTATATTACATGCTTACTGCCTTTCCAATATTCCCTTTAATTCTAGTGCTTTCCCTCCGATTTATTTTGTACACATCTTGTTTGTACATAGTTGTAACTCTTTGAGGGCAGGGAGTATTTCACTTATGTTTTTGCATTTCAGCACCTACTATGGTGCTTGGCACATAAAACAGTAAATGTCTGTTGATTGAATATGGTCTACTTGTGAAGTGTGTTTGCTTAGAAAAGGCAAAGTTATATCTTTGCAGGGGAATTTACTGGAATTTGGTAAATTATTTAATAGTGATTGTTTTTTCCCCCCACAGTTCAGTTTGATCACCATGAACCTGAAACTGCTCCTGGAAGCTGTCTGTATTTTTCTGTTTGGCCAAGGTATGTCATATAGTCTTTGTCTCACCCTTCTTTATTGTTTTTTTTTTTAATCACCAAGTTCTAAGCCAGATGACACCTACTAAGTGAGAGAAAAATTTTAAGAGCACTAGCTCTGAAATCAGAAGGACCTGAGTTCAACTCTGGCCTTAGACACTTACTACCGTGTTTCCCCGATAATAAGACCTATCCCAAAAATAAGCCCTCCCCTTACTGTGTAAGATTCCTCTAAAATAAGCCCTCCCCCGAAAATAAGCCCTATTGAGATTGCTACTGTAGTGAAGGTGATCCCCTGCGCTACACGCTACATTACGGTACCCTCTGTATGCACCATTCCCCCCCCTCCCCCCCGGTGAAACGCATGCCGCGCTCTGCATCCAATCAGAGCTGCAGCAGTGAGCGCGTCATCCTGTTCTTCCCCAGTGATTTGCTTATTGAATAAAGGTACATTTTTTTGTTCACATTTACCTGTTTATTAAAATTGCTGTCAATGTTCATTAAAATAAGCCCTCCCCTGAAAATAAGCCCTCTGGTGTTTTTCTGTCCAAAAAAAATAATAAGACAGTGTCTTATTATGGGGGAAACACGGTAGCTGTGTGACCCTGGGCAAATCACTTAATCCTGATTGCCTCCCAAAACAAACAAAAAAGAAAAAAGAAAAACTATAAGAAATCCAAAGAAGTCAAAAGAAATTGGAACAAATCCTACTAAACATAACTTAAAGAAGCTCAAGCTTAGCAGTCCCTTCTAAATCCTCTCACTGAGTGAGCTCTCATTTGTTGTGTGCGATTAGGTTAGACACAATCTGAGCAGGTTGACAGCCACCAAAACCACCAGGCTCTTCCCCAGGCTCAACATGCCCCAGGAAACCAGAGGTGCTTGTGGAATTGGTCTGATTGCTCCAGACTAATTGTTGATCCACACCCATCTCTCCTAGCTAAGCAATTTGCCTAACAATTTAATAGGCAGCCAGATTATATGAAAAGCTTATTCGAGACCATGTTGTGTAGTAGACAGAGTACTGAGTGGGGACCCAAGAGACCTGGAACTGAGACTTGGTTCCACAAGCTGTGTGACTTTGGCCCAGTATCTGACTTCTCTGTTCAGCCATGTTTTCACTGGCAATGCAGTGATTAGACCAGATGATTTCGAAGTCAATTCAAGAAGCATTTATTAGGTCCTTACTGTATGCCAGGTAGTACTCTAAGTGCTGGGGAGACAAAGGCAAAATCAGACCCTACCCTCAAGGAGTTTACAGTGTAATGGAGAAGACACCATGCAAACAAGTATGTACAAATTAGATCCATACAAGATAAACTGGAGATAATGTCAGAGGGAAGGTGTTAGAGTTGAGGGAAACCAGGAAAGACTTCTTGAAGAAGGTGGGATTTCCAAAGTCTCTTTCAGTTTGAAAAATAATTCTTTCTACTTTTTTCTTTTTTGGGGTTGGGGGGTGGGGAAAGCAAAACCCTCTGTTGTTTCTTAAGTTCAGCCAAAGCCTCTGAACTAATGATTCTCCAAAACCAAAAAATGTCCGAGCTGGAATGACACCTCTTTAATCCAATCTTCTCATTTTACAGCTGAGGAAATTGAGTATCTTCCCCCCAAACCCCAGGGTTAGGAAACTTGTTCCTGGTTACAGTCAGTTAAAGGAAAAGCTAATGGTCCAACTCTTTGGGCCTTTTGACTCTCAAGTCCAATGCTTAATGATTTGCTTTTGTAGCAGAGGTGACCCCAAATGTTTACTTCTTCCCGATGTATCCTGTTTAGTGAACCGACTCTGAAAGAGTCTAATAAAGTTTACTATTCATTTTCTGCAGGAAATACATTCATCATTTACCTGCTTCCTAGGGAATCTGCTTTCATTTCATCAGGCTAGCTTAGCAAAGGAGGAAGGGGTATATAGTGTACAGCCTAATCCTCCATGCTGGCAACATGCTACATTTCAAGGTACACATAGATGCTCATAAATTGAGAATTAGATTTAGGTGATAACAGGTTTATGATCTCTTACAGCTGAGCATTCTCTTCAGTTCTCATCAGAGACCTCAGAGACATGATTTGGCTTTGCTCCACCCACAGGCCCCAAAGTAGCAATTAAAATTTTTTGAAAAGAATGTCTTTTTCTGGGTGTTGCAATATCTTGGGAATGCCTTAGCTGCTTCCATTCACCAATCCAGCAAAAATTATTTGATTTCTTCATTCATCAAACATACATTAAGCAACCTTTTCACCCTGGACGTTCATTCTGCTCCTGTGGTCCCTTCCTCTGATTGTATGGTTCCTCCCATAACCTCCATTAGTAGCATGAGTAAGTACCTATTTATAAAGGCACTTGAATTTGCATGTGACTTTACATTTATATACCATTACATTTTACAAAGGCATTAGCATTTACATTTAACACGGATAAGATAGTTCTTGTGACATTTTTGCTTTAGACAAAAATTATTTGAACAGAGGGAAATCACTTGTAACACACTATCCAATGAGAAATTCACTTTCTTCATCTGGGTTTCTCTTTTCTTATTGTTTCCTAGAATTTTCCTGAAAGTCTTTAGTTACCTTGACAAATTCTCCCTGGCCACAGCCAGCCAAAGTTTACATATTTTGGGGGCAGAAAGATATGATGTGATCATGGAGTTAGGGACAGGTTTTTTCTAGCAGAAGTTTCTCATTGCCTGAAGAAGCTGACAAATTATTAATCAGTCCTGACTGGTGTGAAATTCTAAAAGCAAAATAAATGAAAATTGTTTAATTACTTAGACAAATATTTAGATAATAGTGCAGGTCCAGAGTGTTGGGACACAGGCAGTGTATTATTGGGACTTTGCCTTGGTGCAGTGTTGGACTTAAGAGTCAGGAATACCTGAGTTCAAATCTTGCCTCAGTCTCTAATTAGCTCTGTGACCCTGGGCAAGTCACTTAATCTGTCTGAATCTCAGTTTCTTTACTATAAAATAAGAATAATAACAATACCATTTACCTCAAAGGGTAAGTTATGAGGATCAGATAAGATAATGTATGAAAAATGCTTTATAAACCTTAAAACATTATTATTATTACTTTGTTAGATATAGTTTATATATTACAGATTATATATAATCTCTATGTATTTACATGCTTTATATATAAATTATTATTACATTATAGTTGTATTTTTGGTCCAAACTCATGATTTCATTCAAGTTGGGGAACTGTTGGTGTGGAGACACCTTCCACTGATACAGTTTATCAAATCTACTTACCTCATAGTCCTAGGATGCTATCTGAGAGTACCGAGGGGTTCCATGACTTATTCTTAGTATCATATCAGAGGCTGGACTGGAGCTCAGATCTTTCTGATTCCAAGGCTTGGCCTCTATCCATATTGCCTCTTTTCTTATTACCAATATTGTGCAAAGATAAGTCACATAAAACTCCCAGAGCTTTCTATTTATTATCTCTCCCTTGATATTTGGTAAATTTATATTGAATAGAAATATTCCCTTGCCTTTAAAAGCATGCTGGTAAAATTGTTTTCTATTTATTTGTTCCCATAGTGCTACCATCTTTCACTTTCCAGGAACTCTATGCAAACCAGGATATTATTGTGAAGATAACAGCTGCCAGTCAATGTAAGTTTAAATTTTAAAAGGAAAAGAGACTTCCAAGCACCCATTTTTATTTCCCAGGGACTTTTTGTATGCTGAGGTGACATTCTTACTCAAGACAGGTCATTATCATCATCATCATCATCTTCATCAAAAGCATTTGGTGACCTACCATCCTTTTGAGAATTCACAGTATGGGCCAGATCCTGTGGTCTAGGCGAGTGTACAGGACATTCAGCTAGCTCTGTAAACACTGCATAGTACTTTTATAGTAGAATTTCTTGCATGTACTCCAGGGTTAGAGTAATCCAGAAGTGAGGAGACAATTTTAAATACATAGAGTGGAGAACACCAGGTAAAGTGGTCAGATGAGTAAAAGGGCTGGATAAAGAGAAGTAGATGCATCCTTAGCTAATGTGTCACCTACTGAAAAGTTGAATCAGAAGTAAAGTTGGAATGTACCTTGCAGATCATCTGTTCTAATCCTTAACCTCCCTTTTCACAAATGAGAAACCTGAGGTCCAGAAAAGTAAAGGTTTTCATCTAAAGGAACACCGCTAGTTGGTCACCAATCCAGGATTAGAACCCAGGTCTCCAGACTCCAAATTCTGGAGTCTTTCCACTAGACCATGTTGCATTTAGTTCCATTTAAAAAAAACAGGGGCATCTGAGGGCCATCTCAAGTTGGGTTTTACCAGTTGGGGTTTGAAAAGAACTTATTACACTTTGTTCTGTTCATTTTTTTGGAAACCCCAGGCAAGCATCTGAAATGGTAATCACTGACTTTAAACCAGTACCTTCCCTGGTCCTAACTTCACTTACGAAAACTGATGCTATTCAAGTTGACTGACGTGGTAGTGGTGGGTAGAGATATTTGGTAGAGAGCAAAAAATATGTAGCAATATAATGTGAGAATATTGGTCACCCCAGTCTACTTCTTTTGGGGCACTAATTGATAATTTCAGTTGGAATCACCACTGAGGATGACCAGGATGAACTCTAGAGATGATGTCCTCTTATTAGAACTGAAATGACTTCTCAGGATCAGAAGGAATCCTGCTGAATGATCTCTGAGTTTCTTTCCTTCCCAACTTCTGAGAGGCAGCATAATGAGGTGGTCAGAGTACTGGATTTAGAGTCAGAAAAACAAGTCTTTGAATCTGGCCTCAGAAGATGGCAGAGTAGAAACAGGATTTCCATGCAGCTCCGGCTTCCACCTCCTCCAATACATGTAAAAAAATGATCCTGAACAAACTTTAGAGCCACAGAACCCACAAAGTGACAGAGAGAAACAAATCTCCCACTGAAGGAAGCCCGGCAGGCTGGCAGGAAGGGTCCATTGCAGCACTCTGGGAGCCGAGAGCAGTCCTGCCTGAGCCACAGTTTTAGCCCCAGGGTGGCCCCAACCAGAGGCAGCTGGAGTAGACTTCACCAGAGTAAATCACCAGCAGCTGTAGTGGTTTCGACTTCTCAATCCACAAATGCCAAAGACAAAGTAAGAGGTTAGTGTGGAACGTTTTTGGAAAAGGGGGAGCGTGGTCTGGTTGCTACCCCCAGAGCAAGAAGCAGCAGGGGCACAGCGGCTGCAGCCACTGCCACGTGGCTGCTTCAGAGCTCCTGGCCTGCAGATTGTAAGGGGACCAAGTGACCATTCAGAGGGCAATTGCTCTTGCTTTGACTTGCTTGGATCTGGATCGTAGTCTTGGGTACTGGTGCTGGGGTGTGTGACCAGTGAGCCAGAGTGTGTGGGGGCTGTAGAGAGGGTGCCCATCTAATAGCTCCAGCAGCTGCAAAAACCCCAGTGATTTGGGACATAGCTCTCCCCATTCTGGAAGCAGAGTTCTACAATGGCAAAGAGCTCAAAAGTCTAGTAATTGACTGCCAATATGAACAAGCACAGGAAGAACAAACAGACCATAGAATCCTTTTTGGGGGACAAAAAGGATCAAGGCATGGAATGGGAGGAAGACAGAGAAGTCAGAACTGCTGCATCAAAAGCCTCCAAGAAAAATATGAACTCATTACAGGCCATAGAGGAGCTCAGGAAGGATTTTGAAAATCAAGTAAGGAGAAGTGGAGGAAAACTTGGGAAGAGAAATGAGATTGATGTAGGAAAATCATGAAAAGCAAGTCAATATCATGCTAAAGGACACCCAAAAATACACTTAAGAAAATAACACCTTAAAAAACAAACTAACTCGGGGCCGGAGTCAAGATGGCAGAGTATAAACAGGACTTCAGCGCAGCTCTGGCCCCCACCTCCTCCAATTCATGTACAAAATGACTCTAGACAAACTTTGGAGCTACAGAACCCACAAAATGACACAGAGAAGCTAACCTCCTGCTGAGGACAGCCCAGCAGGCCAGCAGGAAGCATCCAGCACAGCACTCTGGGAGCCAAGCCTAGCCCTTCACAGGCCCTAGGTTTTAGCCTCAGAGTGGCCTGACCAGCCACCAGCTAGAGGGATTTCAGATCACCAGCAGCTGTGACAGTTTCCAGAATTGTCAACCCATAGATGTTAAGGACAAAGTGAGAGATCAGTGCAGTGTGGACTTTGGGACCTTGGAATTCAGGAGTGTGATCCAGCCTTTGCCCTTGGGGCAAGAAGTGGGTGAGGCCCTGGCCATGTAGCCGCCTGCCTCATGGCTGCTTCAGAGCTCCTGGCCTGCAGATTGTAGGGGGACCAAGCAACCAGTCTGAGGGGTAATTACTCTTGCTTTAACCTGCTTGGATTTGGATTGCTGTCTAGGGTGGAGGTCCTGGGGTGTGTGAGCAGTTTTCCAGAGTGTGTGGAGGCTTCAGAGAGGGCACCCAACTAATACCTCCAGCAGCTGCGAAAATCTCAGTGTTTGGGATAAAGCTCCCCTTTCTGGTAGCAGAGTTCTACTGTGGCAAAAGGTTCAAAAGTCAAGTAATTGAGTGGCAACATGAGCAAGCAAAGGAAACAAAGCAACTATTAACATTCCTAAATGGAAAAATGATAATTGTAACTGATGGAACTTTTCTCAGTATGAAAACAGTTGAAGGGAATACATATATATATATATATATGGCTATATCAGAGGGTATATGGGCATATGAATACATATGTGAATGTCTGTATATATGTTTACAGGTATACATAGATAGAGGGCACAGGTCCAATTTAATAGGAAGGGATGATACTTAAAAGGTGAAATTAAGAGGTGAGAGAGGAATATAATGAGAGGAGGTGGAGAGAGACAGAATGGTGTAAACTATCTCATAAAGAAGAGGCAAGGGAAAGTGGTTACAATGGAGGGGAAGAACAGGAAGGCAAAAGGGAATGGATCAGCCTTATTCTCATTGAATTTGGCTTGGGGAGGGAATGAAATACACACTAAACAGGGTATCTCACCCTATAGGGGGGAAGGGGATGAGAAGGGAGATGATGGAAGGGAGGGCAGGCTGAGGGGGAGGGAAGTTGGAAGCACCCACTTTTGAAAAGGGACAGGATCAAAGTAGAGAATAGAACAAGTGGGAGGTGGGATAGGAGGGAGGGAAATATAGTCAGTCTTTCACAATATATCCACTATGGAAATGTTTTGCATAGCTACACATGTACAAACTATATTGAATTGCTTATCTTCCCAGTGAGGGTGGGTGACAAGGGAGGAAGGGAAAGAATCTGGAATCTGAAGTTTTAAAATCAAATGTTTAAAAATTTATACACATATTATTATTATTATTTTACATGTAACTGGGAAGTGAGATGTACACGCACTGGGGCATAGAGATCTACCATGCCCTACTGGAAAGATGGGGGAAGATATAGGAGAGAGCAGATTGGGTGAGGGGATATTCAGTGGAATCACTGTTTTGGGGTAGTGGGTAGGGAAAAATGGGAAGAAAATATGTAACTCAAAATCTTGTGGAATTGAATGATGTAAACTGAAAAATAAAAAAGAGAAGAAAAAAAGAAGAAAAAAATGAAAAAATCCAACTCAAATATAAAAAAAAAATAGATTAACTCATATGGCAAAAGAGGCCCAAAAAGCCAATCAGGAGAGAAATGCTTTAAAAAGCTGAATTTGCCAGATGGAAAAGGAATTTCAAAAACACACTGAAGAGAATAACACCTTCAGAATTAGATTGGAGCAATTGGAAGCTAATGACTTTATGAGAAATCAAGATACTATAAAACAGAGCCAAACAAAAGAAAAAAATAGAAGGCAATGTAAAATATCTTATTGGAAAAACCACTGACCTAGAAAATGGATCCAGGAGAGAGAATTTAAAAATCATTGGACTACCTGAAATCCATGTTCAAAAAAAAGAGCCTAGACACCATCTTTCAAGCAATTATCAAGCAAAATTGCCCTGATATTTTAGAACCAGAGGGCAAAATCGACATTGAAAGAATTCACCTATCACCTTTTGAAAAAGATCCCCAAAAGAAAACTCCTAGGAATATTATAGCCAAATTCCAGAATTCCTAGGTCAAGGAGAAAATACTGCAAAGCAGTCAGGAAGAAACAATTTGAGTATTGTGGAAACACAATCAGGATAACACAAGACCTAGCAGCTTCTACATTAAGGGATCAAAGGGTTTGGAATGTGATATTCTGGAGGCTAAAGGAGCTAGGATTAAAACCAAGAATCACCTAACTAGCAAAACTGAGTATAATGCTACAGGGAAAAATATGGTCATTCAATGAAATAGAGGACTTTCAAGCATTCTTGATGAAAAAAACAGAGTTGAACAGAAAACTTGACTTTCAAATACAAGAAGCAAGAGAATCATGAGAAGGTTAACAGGAAAAGGAAATCATAAAGAACTTATTAAAGTTGAACTTTTTACATTCCTACATGGAAAAACGATAATTGTAACTCATAAGATTTTTCTCAGTATGAGAGCTGAAAGGAATATATATGTATATATATCTATGTCTATATCTATATATATACACATATATACATACATATATGTGTAGGAGGGTATATGTGTATATAAATATATATGAATGTGGGCATTTGTATGTTCATGTGTACATAGACAGAGGGCAAAGGATGAGTTGAATATGAAGGGATGATATCTAAAAAGTAAAATTAAGAGGTGAGAGAGGAATTTATTGAGAGAAGAAGAAAGGGAGAGATAGATTAGGGTAAATTATCTCATATAAAAGAGGCAAGAGAAAACTGTTACAATGGAGGGGAAGAGCAGGAAGATGAAAGGGAATGGGACAACTTGATCCTCATTTAATTTGGCCTGTGGAGGGAATAACATACACACTCAATTGGGTATCTTACCCTACAGGAAAATAGGGGGATAGGGGATAAAAGGGGGAAGGATAGAGGGGAGGGCAGATTAGAGGAGAGGGTAGTTAGAAGCAAACATTTTTGAAAAGGGATAGGGTCAAAGGAGAAAATAAAATAAGTGGGGGGTGGGATAGGATGGAGGGAAATATAGTAAGTCTTTCACAATAAAACTACTATGGAAATGTTTTGGGTAACCACACATGTACAATCTAAATTGAATTGCTTATCTTCCCAGTGGAGGAGGGTGAGGAGGGAGGAGGGGAAAAGAATCTGGAACTCAAAGTTTTAAAAACAAATGTTCAAAAATTTGTTTTTTTACATATAACTGGGAAATGATATACAAGTACTGGGGTATAGAAACCCATCTTGGCCCACTAGATAGTTAGGGGGGTGAAGAGGAAGGATATAAGAGAGAACAGATTGGGGGAATGGGTATTCAATAGTCTTGCTATTTTGGGGTGGGGGGTAGAGGAAAGGTGGGGAAAGAAAAAGTTGTAACTCAAAATCTTTTGGAAATGAATGTTGAAAACTAATGATAAATAAGTTAAAATTAAAAAAAAAGAATCTGGCCTCAGACACTTAATAGTTGTGTGACCCTGTGTAAGTCACTTAACCCTGATTGCCTCCCCCAACAAAAAATAATAAATCCTATATCTGACACTTCCCAGCTTGTGTGACTGTGCAAATCATTCAACTTCTCTAGTTTTCTCAAGTGTAGGTGATGGACTGTATGTTTTCTAAGGTCCCTTCTCCATGATCCTATCATTCTATAAACTGTATTTATAGGTGTAAATGGTATTATAAATTTTGGAACTTTAATGCTGATGCTTCTAAGAACTGACTTTTAATTTCTGAAATTTTAGTAGAAGGCAGTTTTAACTTGAAAGGCTTTTGGGCAAGTGAAATGATGTTTAAACGCCTTACTATAATCATATCCTCACCTTTACCCATTTTCCCAAATTGCACACAAATATATGTTGTCCTGTAAAAAGGGATGTAATGGAGCCAGCTCCAGCCAACACTCTGATTGTTAAATTTTTAGTGTGAGCATTCACAGTTTAGAAATTAGCAAACATTACAAATCAGGGCTTGGTTTATTATTATTTTTTATTACCTAGACTTAAAGTGATGGAAAAATTTTAATAATGCAGATTAAATTTTAAACTGTGTCCTATAGTATACCTCCCCCGAAGCTGGTTGTTAAATATTTACTATACACCTATAGCCCTCACTTCAATAATTATTTTCAATAATCATCCAGACATGCTAGTAAGCATAATAGAATGGAAAGAGCACTGAATTCAGTGGCAGAACACCTGGCTTCAAATTATGGCTTTTTTTCCAGCTACCTGCGTGATCTTGGC
>NW_027186296.1:90005638-90082324 GCF_028583685.1 Petaurus breviceps papuanus
CCCTCTCTCCTCCCCTCTCTGTCCTCCCCCCCCCCCCACTGGCTTAATTATCTTATTACTCAAAATACTTGATGTTTACTTCCCTGTACTCACTTCATCTAGAAAGGAAAGCAGATGTGCTGAACTGATCCAGACTACTACAGTGTGCCTAGTTGAGTGAAATATTTTGATCAGCTTTCTCAAAACTCCTGGTATTAGATACTGGTGCAGATGAAATAAGTGTGAAATGGAAAATGTCATTGTTTATTTCTGAAGAATGTTTCCCATTTCAGATCTTAAGTCTCAGTTGAAGACTGCTGAAGGGAAAGGCAACTAGAATGTTGTCTGGGAACATTGTTTCTTCTGAGATTCTAGATAACCAAGGATTGGATGGAGGGCTTGAGTCATAGAGGGGATACCTAAATGTTGATGGCCCACCTTATGTAAAACATTTTCACTGTTTCCAGGACCCAGCAAGTGGTTTTACTCAGAATTGCTCTCCTACAACTCAGTACAGGCTGGTTCTGTGTACTTTTAGCATATAATGTCTTCCCTCTCCCTGAAGATGCTAAATCTGTTTGGGGGTCTTTGTGCTACAGCCACCTTGACATTCTTCAAATTAGTCCTTTGATTCTGCCGTGCTTTTGTTTCATTTTGTACTCTTAACTGGTTCTCAGCCTGAGACCTATGGACTTGGGAACTGTTCATGTTCCCCTAGCTCCAGAGGTGTTCTGTCTGGAATGCAGTGTGGCTGACTGTTAAAGAGGGAGACTGTAATAAGTGGGTGATTAGCAAGTGAAGACATGCTGTTGAAAACAGGTATAGCTTCTCCATCTCTACAGCCTACCAAATGGCCTGTGATACATAGAAAAAGGGGTTGGGGGAAAAACCCCTTGGTGAAAACCCATTACAGACACAACTTTTCCCATCCATTTTCTCCTCAGTGTTGTGTCTCCTTTTGGGGTATGTTGGGATGAATTTGGTGGTTGTGAGTTGGGATACCATTTCATCAACTCAGGTTCAATGTTTTCCTTGCAGGTCAGAGTGGGTGTATTACAATTTAGCTCAGTTCCTCAGTTGGAATTCTCCTTGGATTCATTTTTCACCCGAGAGGAAGTAAAAGAAAAAATCAAGAAAACAGTTTTCAAGTAAGTATGATTCGATAACTCCAAGTTTTTGATGTTGACATCTTCTAGGATGGCTCCTCTTGAAGGATTCTGCCCTTTACCTTACCCCATCCTGGTATGTGTTTTACAAAGTTGTAGCTTTGGGGACTAAGGATGGTTAGGAGCTGCCATTATAGACATATACACTCATACATGCACATGCATATACACATATATGTATACATAAACACACATACACATAGACATACATAAACACGCACATACATGTATATATTATATTCAGCTAAATGGTACCATAGTGCACAGAGCACTGGATCTAGAGTCAGGGAAACCTGAGTTCAAATTTGACCTCAGACACTTATTAGGTGTTACTCTGGACAGGTTGCTTAGCTTCTGTTTACCTCAGTTCCCTCAGCTGTAAAATGGGGATAATAACAACACCTTTGAAGTGTTGTGAGGATCAAATGAGATAATATTTGTTTTAAAAAATGCTAAGCACAGTGTCTGGCATACAGTAGCTGCTTCTCCCTTTCTTTCCCCATCTCGTCTCCCTCGGATTGGAAAAGGACAAATGTCCCAGTTTTAAGAAAGAAAAAAGGGAAGAGAATGGAGTCTGTATACTCTAGGTCACTGAACTTTTCCTGGAAGAATTTCAGAATGAGATGGATGATTAGGGAATGTCTAAAAAAGGTAACAATGATCAAAGAGCTAGGAACAGGTCATGGCACACTAACCTTATTTCCTTCTCACAGTCAGGGGAACATCATGAATATAATTAGCCCAGATTTTAGTAAAGCATTTGATGAAGTCTCTCTTGTTATTCTTATATCACAGAACCATTGAAATTTAGAGTTGGAAAAAACCTCATTGTATGATAGAGGACCTTAACAAACCATCATATATGATTGGGCAGAGTCTGTTCCCTTACCTCACCATAGCCCTTATTAGATTAAGCTTATGACTGACAACCAGAGAATTTAGAAGTTTTATTTTGATCCTCACCAAGGATCAAAGACTTCTAGAGTGGGGAGGTGCTTTAGAAATAATCTAGTGTAGCCTCATTTTACATATGAAAATGTGGAGGTCCAAAAAAGGTCAAGTGACTTGTCCAGAGTCATACAGGCAGTTGGTAGCAGAGTTGGGACAAGAGACCAGCTCTCCTAATTCCCATGCCAGGGTTCTTTCCATTGTTAGGCAATCCCAGTTGAAAAGAATTGAGATTAACTTCTTAATAGGCTTTTTTTTTTTTTTTAGAATAACTGAAGTTTTTATTTTTGGAATATGCATGTGATTTCACTGTTTGAGAGAGCTCCCAAAAAGGATACTCCCTTTACAATGCAGATTAACACCTACTTTGTGATTTATAGTCTGAGAGAGTTGCCTGGGGCAATAGAAGATTAAATTATCAAAGGTGGATCTTTTTTTTTTTCCAGTTTATTTATTTATTTTTAGTTTTCAGCATTCATTTCCACAAGATTTTTAAGTTACAAATTTTTCTCCCCATCTTTTCCCTATCCCCTATCCCAAAATAGCAAGCCTACTAAATACCTCTTCCCCCAATCTGTTCTCTCTTATATCTTCCCTCATCCTCCTCACCCTAACTTTCTAGTAGGGCTAGATGGATTTCTATACCCCACTGCCTGTATATCTATTTCCTAATTGCATGTAAAAAAAGCAATTAAAAAAAACCCATTTGTTTTTAAAACTTTGTGTTCCAGATTTTTTTCCCTTCTGCCCTCCTTACCCAACCCCATTGGGAAGATAAGCAATTCAATATAGGTTGTACATGTGTAGTTATGCAAAACTTTTCCAGAGTAATTATATTGTGAAAGACTAAATATATTTCCCTCCTTCATATCTAACCCCCCACACACACTTATTCTCTTTTCTCCTTTGATCCTGTCCCTTTTCAAAAGTGCCTTTTCTACCTACCTTTTCCCCAGTCTTCCCTCCCTTCTATCATTACCCCCCCTCTTGTCCCCTTCCCCCCTATTTTCCTGTAGAGTAAGATACCCAATTAAGTGTGTTTGTCATTCCCTCCTTAAGCTAAATTCAATGAGAGTAAGGTTGACCCATTCCCTTTCAACTTTCAGGCTTTCCCCCTCCATTGTAACAATTTTCTCTTGCCTCTTTTATATGAGATAATTTACCCTAGTCTATCTCTCTCTTTCTCCTCTCAATATGTTTCTCTCACCTCTTAATTTTATTTTTAGATATCATCCCTTCACATTCAACTCATCCTGTGTCCTCTTTCTATGTATCCATATACATACATATGCACATACTCACATAAATATTTATTCACACATATACCCTCCTATACATATATACACATATACATATATACACACACACACAAATATATATGTATACACACACATATATTCCCTTCAGCTATCGTCATACTGAGAAAAGTCTTATGAGTTACAATTACTACTTTTCCATGTAGGAATGTAAATAGTTCAACTTTAATAAGTTCTGTTTAACTTTTCATACTTCTCTTGCTTCTTTTATTTGAAAGTCAAATTTTTCTGTTCAGCTCTGGTTTTTTCATCAAGAATGCTTGAAAATCCTCTATTTCATTGGATGACCAAATTTTTCCTTGAAGTATTATACTCAGTTTTGCTGGGTAGGTGATTCTTGGTTTTAGTCCTAGCTCCTTTGACCTCTGGAATATCATATTCGAAGCCCTTTGATCCCTTAATGTAGAAGCTGCTAGGTCTTGTGTTATCCTGATTGTGTTTCCACAATACCCAAATTGTTTCTTCCTGACTGCTTGCAGTATTTTCTCCTTGCCCTGAGAAGTCTGGAATTTGGCTATAATATTCCTAGGAGTTTTCTTTTTGGGATCTTTTTTTTTGCTTTTTGGAGGGCACTTGGGGTTAAGTGACTTGCCCAAAGTCACACAGCTAGTGTGTCAAGTGTCTGAGGCTGGATTTGAACTCAGGTCCTCCTGACTGCAGGACCAGTGCTCTATTCATTGCGCCACCTAGCCACCCCCTTTGGGATATTTTTCAAGAGGTGATTGGTGAATTCTTTCAATTTCTATTTTGCCCTCTAGTTCTAGAATATCAGGGCAATTTTGCTTGATAATTGCTTGAAAGATGGTGTCTAGGCTCTTTTTTTGATCATGGTTTTCAAGTAGTCCAGTAATGTTTAAATTATCTCTCCTTGGATCTATTTTCCAGGTCAGTGGTTTTTCCAATGAGATATTTCACATTGCCTTCTATTTTTTCATTTCTTTGGATCTGTTTTATAGTATCTTGATTTCTCATAAAGTCATTAGCTAGGTTCCATTTGCTCCAATCTAATTTTGAAGGAATTATTCTCTTCAGTGTGTTTTTGAAATTCCTTCCCCATCTAGCAAATTTGGCTTTTTAAAGGCATTCTTCTCCTTGTTGGCTTTTTGGGCCTCTTTTGCCATTTGGGTTAATCTATTTTTAAGGTGTTATTTTCTTCAGTATTTTTTTGGGTGTCCTTTAGCAGGCTGTTGACTTGCTTGTCATGATTTTCTTGCATCATTCTCATTTCTCTTCCTAATTTTTCCTCCACTTCTCTTTATTTTCGAAATCCTTCTTGAGCTCCTCCATGGCCATAACCAGTTCATATTTTTCTTGGAAGCATTTGATGCAGGAGTTCTGACTTCATTGTCTTCCTCCCATTCCATGCTTTGATCCTTTTTTGTCCCAAAAAATGGATTCTATAGTCTGTGCTTCCTCTGCTTACTTATTTTGTCAGCCAATTACTTGACTTTTTAGCTCTTTGCAAAGGTAGAACTTTGCTTCCAGAATGGAGAAAGCTATGTTCCAAATTGCTTGGGTTTTTGCAGCTGCTGGAGCTATTAGATGGGCAACCTCTCTGCAGCCCCCACTAGCTCTGGCACACTGGCCACACACCTCAGGACCACCATCCAAGACCACAATCCAGATCTAAGCAGGTTAATCTAAAAGCAAGAGCAATTACCCTCTGAATGGTCTCTTGGTCCGCCTACATCCTGCAGGGCTGGAGCTCTGGAAGCAGCCATGTGGCAGCAACTGCTACTGCTGTGCCTCTGCCACTTCTTGCCCCAGGGGCAGGGGCCAGACTGTGCTCTTCTCCACCCAGTTCCAACAAAGTCCCCAACTGACCTTTTACTTTCTTTTTTGGCATTTATGGATTGAGAAGTCTGGAAACCACCACAGCTGTTGGTGATTCACTCTCCTGAAGTCTGCTGTGGCTGCCACTGGTAGGGATGCCCTGGGGCTGGAACCAGCGCTCATGAGGGACTGCACTCAGCTCCCAGCTCCATGCAATAAGCCCTTCCTGTTGGCCTGTAGGCCTGCCTTCAGCCGGATATTTGTCTCTCTCTGTCACGTTGTGGGTTCTGCAGCTCTAAAGTTTGTTTAGAGTCATTTTTTATATGTATTAGAGGTGGTGGGAGCTGGAGCTGAGCAGAGGTCCTGTGTCTACTCGGCCATCTTGGCTCCACCTCCCAAAGCTGGATCTTGAACTCAGGTCTTTTAGACTCTGAAGCCATCTCTCCTTCTACTGTACCACCAATGGTGGCAAACTCAAATAGAAATCGATCCCTGCCCAGCCAAATACTCACTTAGAAAACTACAAATAACATCATCTATGTTGTGTTTTTATTTATTTCATTAAACATTTCCCAATTCAGAAATTTTGGAGGCAGCCAGTGTAGCTGACAATTCTGCATTATCTCATGTTGTTGAGCTGTTTCAGTTGTGTCCAGCTCTCTGTGACCCCGTTTGGGGTTTTCTTGGCAAAGATACTGGAGAGATTTGCCATTTCTTTCTCTGGTTCATTTTCCAGATGAGGAACTGAAACAAACAGGGTTAAGTGACTTACCCAGGGTCCCATAGCTAATAAGTGACTCAAGCCAGATATGAACTTAGGCCTCCTGACTTCTGGGCAGTTAGGTGGCACAGTGGATAGAGTGTTGGGCCTGGAGTCAAGAAGATTTGTCTTCCTGAGTTCAAATCCAGTCTTGGACACTTACTAGCTGTGTGACCCTATGCAAGTCACTTAAACCTGTTTGCCACAGTTTCCTCATCTGTAAAATGATCTGGAGAAGAAAATGGCAAACCACTCTAGTGTCTCTGCCAAGAAAACCCTGAATGGGGTCACAAAGAATTAGGCACAACTGAACAACAACCTCCTGACTCCAGGGCTGGCACTCTATCTACTGGACCTCCCAGCTGCCCACACTACCCCATACTGACTTCCAACTAAAGGTAGCAGAGTGCTTTTAAAAACATTTTAAAAAATAAAAATGTTAAGATTGTGCTAATTCAGAGCCACTAGTGGTGGTAGGGACCCTTTTCTGTAAAAAGCAGAGATCTTTAAGATGTTTGAACAAATCTGTGGTCTCTGTCCTCTGTTGGAGGTAAGGGGTAGGGCCTGAACAGATTCTATATGTTCACCATATCACTTCACGTAGTCTACAAAGGTTATTGAAGGCAATAGTGACTTATTTTTGACCACTGTTAGGGGTCCTGGGGGACACTGAAAATGAGGCCAGAAGTCTGGCGCTTAGCATCATGATGAAATGTTATGAATCAGGACAAAAAAATGTTGACAAAATGATGACCTCTGCACTGGTTATTTATCCCTCTTAGAGATGAAAGGTTTAAATGTTTGACTGGATCAAATAATTCTGGCGGGGAGGGGGGCAGAAAATATTAGTTTATCTTTCTTCTAGGGAAAAAGAAATCTCAGGGGCTGGAGATAACCCCGACACTGTGAGTCCCTTTGATGTGAAATGGACTTTTAAATGCTGATGATCTCAGTGATCTCTATTCAAGACCAGGAAGGGCCCCTGAGCAGCTGTACCCCGCAGAGACTAGTGGCCAAAAGCTAGTGAGGCCAGCATTTCCATGTAGGAATCTGAATTAACAAAAGGATGTGTAACTTTTAATCTTCCATAGTTACAATGAAACTAACAATAGCTGATAATTTATATTGTTCTTTAGAGTTTGCAAATAGCTTTATTTAGGTGGTTCATATGAACCTCCAGACAGCTCTATGAGGGACTAACAAGGACTGGTTTTAGTATCCATTAGCCTCAGCAAGGACTTGGCGATCTCCACATGGCTAGTAAATGTTTGGAGGTGGGATTTGTACCAAGCTTTTCTCATTGCCAGGTGTGCCACTCTGTTGGCCACCCTGCCACACCCCCTCTGAGAACTGACAAATGTCTATATTCCCCTTAGAAGAGTATTTTCTTCTGAGACCCAGAGCATTAGCCTTTGAAAGGGTGACGTCCTAGAACTTTTGAGTGTCATGGACTCCTTTATCAATCTAGTAGAGCTCATCTCAGAGTAAAGTATTTAAGGCATTAAATAAAATGTATAGGGTTAGAAAGGTAATAACCAAATGTACTGAAATAGTTACTAAAATTCATATTTTTCAAATCTTCATCCAGGTAAAGAACTCCCATCCTAAGGGGTTATCATGACATTGGTTTAAAAAAAAAATATATATATATATATATGTAAGGATGCATTACAATCAAATTCTATAAAAACAATACCCAAAGGTGTGTCTTCAATTTTAAATAAATTCAGACCCTTAAAAAGCAAATAAATACTTCAATTTTGGTCCTGTCTCTGCACCCCCTCATCCCTATCGCACCCCTCCCCCAGGGCTTCCAGGCTGAATGATACCAGATTCTAAAGTCAGAAACCCCATCACCAATTAAGCAGAACCTATACCAGACAATATTTGCCAAAACTCCTTGGTTCACTTTGGTTGGTGGGGACAACATAGTAATGGCATTTCAGAGTGATGAACTTGGAGTGGGTTCAAACCTTCCCTCTGCCATTTGCTGTTACTGTGAGAAAGTAATTGAATCTCCCTGAGCCTCAGTTTCCTAGTCTGTAAAATGGAAGCAATAATGCTCACATCAACTACCTCATAGTGTTAAAAGGCTCAAACAAGATCACATATGTTGAGCTCCTTGGAAACTTTAAACCAATATGTACATGTCAGTTATTATTACTACTTTGCTTTGCAAAGACCATCCAAGTGGTAAAAGGACTGTACTGGTATAGCATACAACCAGTTTAAAAACAAATCACAAAAACTGACTTTTTCTATCACATTTTAAGGGTTGGGAAGTACTTTATATATGGTATCTTTTTTGATCCTCATAACAACCTTTGAGTTAAGTGCCATTATCATTATACCCATTTTTCAGATGAAAAAATTGAATCTGAGAGTAATTAAATGACTTGCTGAAGGTCACACAGTAATT
Source organism: Petaurus breviceps papuanus (assembly GCF_028583685.1). Taxonomy (NCBI): domain Eukaryota; kingdom Metazoa; phylum Chordata; class Mammalia; order Diprotodontia; family Petauridae; genus Petaurus; species Petaurus breviceps. The sequence continues at coordinate 90,014,000 of NW_027186296.1, forward strand.
GTCTGAGGTTAGATTCAAATCCAGGCTTTCCTGATTTGAAGTCTGACATTCAGTCGCCTAAGTTAGAGGTGTCAGACACATGGCCCATAGGCTGCAAGTGGCCCCTGGCACTCCTGAGTGCTACCCAAACCAGATGAAAATATAGCTCCTATCTAATTTTAATATATGCATGTGGTTTTCTAACTTAATATGGAGCTGCAGGGATCCTTAGGTAAGGTTTAGTGACTTCTGTTTCTATTTGACTTTTACCTCACTGCCCTGTATTGCCTCATACATGGTTTGGTTTTTTTTGTTTGTTTGTTTTGTTTTTTTAAAGCAATCGGGGTTAAGTAACTTGCTCAAGGTTACACGGCCAGTTATTTCTGGGTGTGGTGCCAAGTATCTGAGCCTAGATTTGATCCCCAGGTCATCCTGACACTGGAGCCAGTGCTCTTACTCACTGTGCTACCTGTCTGTCCCAAACTCATACATGTTTTAAAGCCTTTATTGTTTATGAGGAGGCAGGGACAAGCCCCTCGTTGTTTACCGTTGTCATTGATGGGGAGATCAGTGTTCTGGGCTGAGGCCAGGAAGGCCTTGAGCTTCAACCAGAAAGAGAACTGGGCTCCACAGGCAGAGAATCAGGGGCAGGCATCCAGGCAGCTGGGCTTCAGGGTTTGGTGAGTCAGCAGGAAGTCCAGCAAGTTGTAATTAGTAAAAGAGATTTGGTTCCCCATGATGAAGGCATTGCTCTGGCTCTGGGCCAATAGGGTCCCAAAAGCCTTCAGCTGGTGGGGGAATGCCTTGTCATATTGCTCTTATCCCTCTTCATAATTCTACTAGGAGAGGGGAGCAGGCCTCTATCCCATCATTTGCCACAGTAGCTTCTCAAGAGTCCTTCCTCTGCAGCCTGAGCTTATGACCCAGGTATCTCATGATGGCACTGCTCTGGTACGAGGTGAAGTCCTTTAAATTTGGGGAGCTGCCTTTGAGTTTCCTCTGTATCCAGATTTCTTTGGTCTACCCTTCCATGTTTAACCCTGGTCAACCAGCAGCATCCATATGGTTTCGCTTTTAGATACGGAAGTAGATGATGGTGTAGGGAGATGTGCTGGATAATGGAGCACAAGTGGGAAAGTCTGCCTCCTCCATTTGGATCAGAAGGGTTGGGAAGTCTGCTTACTTGACCCTCAGATCCCTGAAATTGTGCCTTAGCCACAAGTGAGCGGATATGGAGAAGGAGGCTAGAATCCACAGGGGAGATCAGATAAAAGGCATCCTTTGGCAGGTGTTCAAACAAAAAAGAATTTCTTAAAAAGCCCAATTGCAATGGAAAATGAATTATAAAAAATAAGAACAAAGAGATGGATAGTAAGTACTTTTTATTTTTAGCTCTAGTGATTGAGACTGGGCTGGGAAGTCATGGGCAAGCAAACAAAGGAGATGAACTCTTTTCTTTAATCTTTTATTAATTTTTAAATTTTTATTTGTTTGTTTTTAGTTTTCAACAGTCGCTTCTATAAGATTTTGAGTTCTAAAATTTCTCCCCCTTCCTTTACTCCTCCCTCCCCAAAACAGTCTACAATCTGATATAGGCTATACATCTACAATCATGAATATGAATTCTTTCAGTAGAGTAAGCAAGCCTTGACTAGGTCCTGAAACAATGACTTGGAATTAACTACTTTGACTGAGGTCACTAGGAAGTCCAGTCATAGCCAGGACATATGTATAGCAGCCTATGTCACAAAAGGCGACATTAGCAAGTTTTTAGCTCTTAGAGCTATGGGTTTTTTTGGGTTTAAGTGAGAAGAAAGCTAAAGAGTAATTTATAAATTAGAGAATAGATTGTCATTCAAGAATCCAGAGTTTGTGAGAACTATCTTTCCAACTACATAAGGCTTGTTGAGAACAGTTGCCATCATGGAGACCATAATGGCTTAGATTAATTTTGGTATCAACTATAGTCAAAGATGGCCTTGTAGAATACTTGGAATATGCAATTTGTGACAAGATCAGTTAGTGCCTTTGAGTGACAGCTTAATGGCAAATAAATCAAAAACAGTGACCCGTTTCTATGGTGCCATAAGGTTTGCAAACCATTTCTTCCACCATACCCCGATGATAAGGCAGGGAAAATATGCCCATTTTACAGATGAGGAAACAAAAGCTCAAAGAGGTTAAACTGTCTCATGTTGCTCGTATCAGAGACAGGATTAAGATTCAGGTCTCTCAATTCTAAGTCCTGTCCTTTTGTGCCACACCTTACTTCCTTCTTGCTAACTCCAGAAAGACAGCATTATTTCCTAGGTCTATACCAATGCCTCACAGTTTGTACCAAAATGGAAACACTTTAAATACAGTCCTTGCACCTGATCATGTCTCTTAGCTGAGGACCAGTTTAGCTAAGGATGGAGTGGATCATCATTAGTGCTTTGGCTACTGAGTGATTAATTCTTTGATCATCACAACCAAGGAAATAGATAAAAATACGCTTCTATTTCTAAAGCAATAGTAGTTGAGTGGCAGAAAAGAGGAATAAGGGAGGTTTTATTGTTGTTTTTAAAGAATTACACAGTTTTAAGAATACGTGTGTCATGTAATGGCTGACACTCTAAATTGAAATCTTAGTATAACTGGTCATTTGGCATGCTACTAAAAGAAATTATATCCATATTGATATTCTTGCCATAAATGTGTAATATTCCCTCTAGCATGCTCCCCAACTTGCATACGTCCTTGTATGTTGGGTCTTCAAAGTGTACCTTTGACTCCGAGGTTCTAACCCTGGAAATCTGAATTCCATTGATCTGCATTCCATTAAATACCAGCTGGAAGACATAATTATCTTTAGAAAAGGCCTTTACTAAGATGGCAAGATAAAAACAGTAGCTACAATGCATTTCCCATATAAACCTGGGGCATAGTCTTCCCCAAATATATGCAATGTCTGGGTTAGAGTTGACTCAAACTCATAGTAAGTACACTGATAGAACATAGCCTTGAGCTCATTAGCAAGCAGAAAGGGCTTGCAAGCTCTTGAAAGAGTTTACATAAAGTCTGTACTACGGGTGGTCAGGTAGCACAGTGAGTAAGAGCACTGGCCGCAGAGTCGGGATGACCTGGGGATCAAATCCGGGCTTAGTCACTTAGCACTAACCCAGAAACACCTAGCTGTGTAACCTTGAGCAAGTTACTTAACCCCAATTGCTTAGGGACACCCGGTGGCTCAGTGAGTAAGAGCACTGGCCCCGGTGTCGGAATGACCTGGGGATCAAATCTGGGCTCAGATACTTAGCACCACATCCAGAAATAACTGGCCGTGTAACCTTGAGCAAGTTACTTAACCCCAATTGCTTAAAAAAAAAAAGCCTGTACTAAACACAAGTATTTGTTTCTGAGAACCTCACTAAAAGCCTTATTAATTCAGTTCTTAACAAATGCGTTCATGTGGTTTGCTAGCCAGGAATAGATTAGAAGTGTCAAACTGCAGGATGGGGGGCAGGGCACACATTGGTTGTGAGGCAGGAGGGATTGAGGCATCAGGAGCAAGTGCAATGTTAGTAGTAGAAGTGATAGCTGAGGGGCAGCTAGGTGGTGCAGTGAACAGAGCACCGGCCCTGGAGTCAGGAGGACCTGAGTTCAAATCCAGCCTCAGACACTTAACACTAGCCGTGTGACCTTGGACAAGTTGCTTAACTCCACTTGCCCTGCCCTCCCCCCTCTAAAAAGCAGAAAAAAAAAAGTGATAGCTGATAGCCTGATAATCATGAGGGAGAGAGAAATACTAAAAAGGCAGTAGTAGGCAATACATCCCTCCACAGGACTATGGTACTACACATTTTAAAAAAGTGATAGCAATGTCATCATGGGAAAGTTAAATTTATTCATCATATTCTGTTCAATAAGCCAGGGAAGCATATGATGTGCTTGAGGGAGATTTCCATATAAAATGATTTTTTTTTAAATTTAATAGTCAAAAAACATTATGTGCCAGGCACTGTGCTAAACACTGGGAACACAAATATAAACAGAATTCCTGACCGCAAGCAGCTTACAATATTTTAAAAAAATTTTGAATTCTAAATTTTCTCCCTCCCCCTACCTCCCTATTGAGAAAGTAAGCAACTTGATATAAGCTATACGTGTATGGTCATACAAAATGTATTACCGTTGTGAAAGAAATCACAGACAAAAGAAAAACCAGCAAGAAAAATACAAAGTATGCTTCAATCTGTACTCACACTCTTTCAGTTCTTTCTCTGGAGATAGATAGCATAAAATGATTAAAGTTTTAAAAAATTAGCATTTGAAAGGAAGCAGTTTTAATTACCTGTAAAATTCACCTGTATGGCAAAGATAATTCCTCAGGGGTTCCACAACATTTTGGTTCTAATCCCAATCCTACTGCTGATGCTGTGTGTTTGACTTGGGGGCAATTCACGTAGTCTCAGTTTCCTCATCTGTAAAATGAAGGGGTTGGTATAAATGTCCTGTGAGGGCCTTTCTAGCCCGAGGTCTATAATCCTAAGGCATGCTTATAAATTCATAGTTTGTTAGAGCTGGAAGGAACTGTGAGAAACAATTAATTTGGACTCCTCTATTCTAATCAGTATTAATCAGTTTGATATAATTTAATAGGGGTAATGATTCTAAGTTCTGTATGTTAGGCCCCAGATTTGTGAGCTGCAGATTGTAAATTCACTCGCTTAATCACAGGAAGCTCATGAGAGGCCCTCCACCCTTGTTTTTCCTTGTCATGGTGAACAAGCCTGGTGTGGTGGAGGTGACTCAGTTACATGGAAAGTCCTTCAATTTATTTTTGGACCTCTGGACCTCTCTTTCTTGTCCAATATGAGCAAGTGACTCTCTTATGAAGAGTTAGTGGAGATGTCCAATGTTTTGCCCAACCTGAGACCTCCCACCTCCCCCATACCATTTCTAGCTGATGCATCATTTTTTGACCCTTGAAAGCAAGATCTACCAACCAATGGAGTTCTGTACTTTGTATAGCCTCTTTAGGAGTTCAGGTATCAAATATGGCATCCAGCATTATAAAAATAAGGTCCTGGAAGAAGGGGGGTATCAGATTGTGAGAAAGATCTGAGGTTCACTTTGTTAGATTAGATTCATTAATAAAGTGCCATTAGCTCAGAGCTCTGCTTCAGTCTTTTACTGTAGGTTGGACAATTTTAATCCCCACAGAACCTTAGATTTCAGCCCCATCCATTTTACATTTGAGGAAACTGAGGCCCAAAGAAGGTAAGTAATATCTCCAATGTCTTACACATCATGGCAGAGCTGGAACCTCTTACTGTCTCAGGGCTTTCCCCACCACACTGCTCAACCTATGGTGTTATTTTGTGGGGACAATGTCATCCCAAGTCTACAGATAGGAGGAATAGGAATAATGGGAGATATCACAAATTTTAAATGTCCTTATCTTGTCAACTTGGCCTTCTCAATTTTTTTTTTCTTTGTGTTTTCAGAGGAGGGAGCACTGAAACAGGTCTTGCTCTGAAATACCTTCTCCACAAAGGTTTCCCTGGGGGAAGGAACTCTTCCATCCCTCAGATCCTTGTCATTGTCACTGATGGGAAGTCCCAAGGAAACATTGCCCTTCCTGCCAAGCAGCTGAAGGAAAAGGGAGTCCTGGTGTTTGCTGTGGGAGTCAGGTTCCCAAGGTAAGAAACTCTCAGGAAGAGGCAGCTTGTTATGGCAGCAGTAGAAGAAGGAGAAAACTGGCAGGTGTGTGGAGTCTGTAGCCTTAGGCTTGTGAAATCTCAAGTGTCTCCCCGTATTCATTGGCCAATATTGGTACCAACTGACAGTCACCCACCTTGGCATTTCTCTACCTATAAGTGCTTAGCGCAGACTTCCTTGTATTATTAGTTTTTTTTTCTTTTGTATGACTCATCTCTCCAACTAGACTGTAATAACAAGTTACATTTATGCTGTACTTTAAGGTTACAGAATGTTTTTACTTCAAATATTCTCATTTGATTATAACAACTGTCCTGTAAGGAGGTTAGAACAAATACCAGCTCCATTTTCTGGATGAAGAAAAGGAGGTTCAAAGATAATACATTTCTTGCCTCAGGCCACACTACTAATCAGTAGAGTTAGAATATGATTCATTCATTCAGGGAACATTTATTTAGGGCTTGCTATATGCCAGGCACTGTGCTAAGTGCAAAAGACAGTCCAGGACCTCAAGAAGCTTATAATCTAATGAGGAAGATAACATGCAAACAAATAAATACAAAGCAAGCTACTTACAGGATAAATATGAAATAATTACAGTGGGAAGGCATTGGAATTAAGAAGGATTAGGGAAGGCTTCCTACAGAAGGTGGGATTTTAGTTGGGACTTAGAGGAAGCCAGGGAGGTCAAATGCAGGTTTTCAATCTCCAAAGCCCTGTGTTCTTTTCATAGCAACATTGCAATTTTTTTTGGTAAACATTCTCTCAGAGAACTAGCCAGTACCATGAATGTAATGGGTACTGAATAATTATTGATGGTGATGAATTAATTACTAGTTCATAGTTTCATAGATATGGAGATGGAAGGGGTCTTAGAGGTTATTGAATCCAACCCACTCACTTAACAGATGAGAAAGCTTAGATCCAGTAAAGTTAAATGCCTTCCCTGTGGGTCACACAGCTAATAAGTATCTGAGGACAAGTTTGAGCACAGGTCTTTGACTCCAAATGCAGTACAATATTTTCTATACCACTCTGCCTGTCACTAATTGAGTGAAAATGACTATCAATACCTAGTCTAGCTCTTCTGGGAGATATCTGGCAGCCTTTGTTTAAGAGGAGAATTTACCTGGTCCAAAAATCCTGACCTCTCTGTCCAAAGACATAAAATTCTCAATAAGATAACTCATACTCACCTCTACTCTTAAAATGGGGATGAGATGACCTATCATTTGATGGTTCAGGCCCTGGATCTGCTCTTATGATCACAGGGGTTTTAATTTCTCTCTGTCTGGGCAGGTGGACAGAGCTGCACACCTTGGCAAGTGAACCCAAGGATCAACACATGTTGTTTGCAGAACATGTGGATGATGCTATCAATGGCTTGTACAGCACTCTCTCCAGCTTGGCCATCTGCAATGCCACAGCTCCAGGTAAAGCTCTTCCTGCTTGCTTGCACAGCCTCAGGCTTCAGAGAGCAGAGGTGGTCCTCGAAGAGAAAGAGTTGGGAGTTCTGAGGACAATGTTGTGAGAGGAAAGGATGAGAAGATGAAGACTTGTCCATAAGATGCTCTTTTGTTTTTGCCTCCTGTTTCTGCTACCCCTATGCTCAGTCCATAAGTAGCCTTGCCTCATGTATTTATCTTAACCTGAAGATGGAGATGGCTTGGGGTTCAAAGTCTAGGCTGATGGTAGCATTACTTTGTTGGGCTTATCTTTGGGCCCAATAACTTTAGTGTCAGACCTGGAACTTTACCTATCCGTGAGTAGGTAGGACTTTTCTCCTTGTTTTTTGTTTTTTGCTTTTTGGTGGGGAGAAGGTAGGGCAATTGGGGTTAAGTGACTTACCTAATGTCACATGTCTAGTTTTTTGTGTGTGTTAAGTGTCTGAGGCCGCATTTGAACTCAGGTCCTTCTGACTCCAGGGCTGGTGCTCTATTCACTGAGCCACCTAGCCACCCCACCCTCCCTGTTTTTTGAGGAGACAGATTTGGAGGGGTGGAAATTATTACCCCCTTATTTCTTAGCTCCTGTTTTTCAGCTGGATTATTATAGCAGATTTGATAAGGAACAGGTTTTCTTACTCTCCTTTGCTAATTTTCAACCATGGGGTAGGAGAATGGAAACAGTGGTGATATAAGAGAAGGGCTTCTGTGCATGTATGCATGCACACATATACATATGTTTACATACATGTACACACATATTGTATATATATCTACATATCTATCAGTGTGATAACAGTTGATGGATGGGGTGGATTGGAAAATAATTGGATTGGAAAGAGTAGCAGGGTGCCTCCTGATATATCTTTGCAAGTCCATAAATGTGTTTCTGACTGAGAAAAGTTGGGAAGTTCCACTTAGGGCACTAAGGTTATTGGGTCTCCTGCCCTCCCCTCCTGCCATGATCCTTTCCTATCGCTTGACTTTCCTTAGGACCTTTTCCCCAAAATGTGAACAATTAGTTGTTAAAGATGAGTGGAACCTATACATTGTAGTTGGTATCAACAATGAGGGGAAAGCAGAGTGAAATCCCGGACATCTGTTTTGGGGGTGTTTACCCCAGGTTGCAGAGTTGAGCCTCACCTTTGTGAACGAAAGACACTTGAAACCATCAGAGAGGTCACTGGGAACTCTTTGTGCTGGAGAGGTTCAAAGAAAATCAATGCAGTATTTTCATCCCTCTGCCCATTCTACAGGTGAGTCCACTATATTCTTTGGGTCCTAGGACCAGAACAAGGAGTGCATGGTTCCTCTGCTTAGATTCTGAAAGAAGCAGTGTGCATGGGGTGCAGTGGCAGAAGGAATCATGGAGTGTTGCTCTCCATAAAAATACATCAGTAGAGCCTTTAGCAGAAGGGAATAGAACATGGCCCAGGGAATGGGGCCAGGTGGGAAAGAGCCATTCAGAGGTCTCTGTTGATACAGGAAAATGTTTAGCAGGCTGAAATGTCTCATTAATTTACTGCCGGGTGAGACCTGTAAGTGAAACTAGTTTGGGCTAGTTGAACTAGAAGGCTGGAGACCTGAGCAATAAACATTCATTATATAACACCTGCCATTTCTCTTACCCTTCACAAAAAGCTTCATAAGCATTATCTCATTCGATTCTCATAACAACCCCAGGAGGAAGGTTGCTGTTATCCCAGATTTACAGATGAGGAGACTAAGACTCAGGGTTACAGAATAAATTTCTGAGGTGGGCTATGAGCCCAGGTTCTTCTGACTTCAAGTCCAGTCTTAAACTAGTAACTTAAACTAGTAACTAGTGTGGCATCAGGCAAGTCACTCAGCCTTGAGAGTGACATCAGGAGAAGCTTGAACATAAGCAGTAAAAGTCTCCAAACACTTGAGGTTCCTCTGAAGTAAGATGTGGTATAACATCCAGGCTTCGGGATTTTTTTGAAGGGGAAGATGGGAGTTTTGGTTGTTAGAGCATGGTATTACCAAAGCTCAGACTGCTTCTTATATAGTAATGATAATACTGTGCCAGTTGATCCTCACAACAGGAAACTGAGACAGACAAAGGTTAAATGACTGTCTAAGGTCATACAGCTAGAAGGGTCTGAGGTTGGATTTGAACTCAGGTCTTCCCAACTTTAGACCTAGCACTCTATTCACTGTACCACCTAGCTGCCTTGTATAGAACCATGAACACTGAATTGGGAAGCATAAAAATCTAATTTTAAGTTCTCCTGCCTCTGCTACTGAGAGATTCAAATCCTGAATCTGATACTCCCTGTATGACTTTGGACATGTTATTTAACCTTTCCTCTCTGGGGTTCACTTTTCCAATCTATAATATTAGGGGTTCACTTCAATTAGGGTGTCCCTTCCATCTCCCAATCTTGTGAACCTGTGATCTCTAAGGTCCCTTTCAGCTCCAAAGGTCTGTGGGTCTTTGACTCTGTGACCACGGGCTGCACTCTCTGACTCCAGCCACAGAGTCACAAGAGAGAATGACCAAGAAATCAGGGATGAACCCCTGTATATCCATCTTGATCCTGGAAAAACAACTCAACATTCAACTCTTCTGATATAGGGTCAAGAGTGACCTCCCTAAGTATGGAGGACAGTGCTTTTGGAAGAAATAAAGATTCTCCTACTAGGTCAAGAGCCTCATTCAGCTGAAGAAATTCCATTCTTTCCATTTCAAAGACATGCATAGTTGCCTTTGCTTGGGCTTGTAATTTTATGAAACCTGTGGGACCCAGCCCTAAATAAAGGAGAGAAAATCCTTAATGAGCTGGCAATTTGGCAGACATTTTAGCAGTTCCTTGAAGCCTTAATCAACTTGACTTTTTTCTCCTGGAAGCACATTCTACACTAGTACAAACTTATTTTCAGTTCTAAAAGGCTGGCTTGGGATGAGCCAGGGAGTCCTCCTGCTGTAGGACGTCCCTTTGCCCCTGACCAGCCATAATAGAGTGTTTAATTCTTCAAAGATTTTTAATTTGGTAAGTTTCAATACCTCCTGCACTGGGGCAGATCATAATTCCTTTGTCACAAAGCAGAACCTCTTCAAGGAATTGTGGTGAACAAAAAAAACAGAAAACGTTCTATATACACTTGGTGCATTTACATTCAGTACCTATTTCACCCTCATTCATTCAGTACCTGTTTTACTCCCCACAGTCACTCTTCCAAATCTCTCCTCCACTTTCTCTCCTACCTTAGTGTACTGAGAAAATAATAGCCATCTCTAGTCAGTTTCTCTTTTCCCTTTCCCCCATTTTGAGAACCTCCTCCCTGCTCAGCTCACCTCCCATTCTCTATTCTCATGTTCCTGTTTTGTTTTGGGTTTTTTTTAGAAGCAATCGGGGTTAAGTAACTTGCTCAAGGTTACAAGGCCAGTTATTTCTGGGTGTGGTGCTGAGTATCTGAGCCCAGATTTGATCCAGGTCATGCCGACACTGGAGCCGGTGCTCTTACTCGCTGAGCCACCTGGCCGCCCCTAAGCAATTGGGGTTAAGTAACTTGCTCAAGGTTACCTGGGTGGGTGCTAAGTGTCTGAGCCCGGGATTCGATCTCCAGGTCTTCTCAACACTGGAACCAGTGCTCTTACTCGCTGAGCCACCTGGCCGCCCCTAAGCAATTGGGGTTAAGTAACTTGCTCAAGGTTACACGGCCAGGTGTTACTGGGTGGGTGCTAAGTGTGTGAGCCCGGGATTCGATCTCCAGGTCTTCTCAACACTGGAACCGGTGCTCTTACTTGCTGTGCTACCTGGCCGCCCCCTCATGTTCCTGATTTTTAAGGAAGATCATAGATTGAGAGCTAAAGGAGACCATAGGGGCCATCAAGTAAAACCCCCTTTATTTTATAGATGAGTAAACTGAGGCCCAGAGAGATTAAGTCATTTTTTCAATGTCACACAGCTAGTATCCCAGGGGAGATTTGAATCTAGGCTTTTCAGACTCTAAGTCCAATGCTCTAGAGATAGTCAAGGCTGACTCTTCTGCTTATGCCCTTGAGCCCATTTCTCTTCCCCGCCCATTTGTTTCAGGGACTTGCTCCTTCAATTATTCTTTCCCACTCTTTCTGATTTTTTAATTTTTCCTTTAACTACTAAATGTGGTGGCATTTCCTTAAGTCTTCATTTCGCTTGGCCTTTCTGCAACTTTTGACATCTTTGAACAGCTTTTCTTTCTTTGGCTTGATCTTAGCCAAAAGACTAAGAAGTAATTTCCTTCCTTCCTTCCTTCCTTCCTTCCTTCCTTCCTTCCTTCCTTCCTTCCTTCCTTCCTTCCTTCCTTCCTTCCTTCCTTCCTTCCTTCTTTCCTTCCTTCCATCCATCCTTCCTTCTTTCTTTTCTTCCTTCCTTCCTTCTTTCCTTCCATCCTTCTTTCTTTCTTTCCTTCCTTCCTTCCCTCATTTCTTCCTTCCTTCTTCCTTTCCTCTTCTCTCCTCTCCTTTCCCCTTCCCTCCTTTCCTCTCTCCCTTCCTTCCTTTTTTCCTTCCTCCGTCCTTCCAGCTTAGGGGCACATCATATTGGTGCCAGACTTAGTTCAAAACCCAGTTGGCTTAGCCCCCTTCCACAAATAATTCCAAAACTCACATGGTCCTCCAGCTTCATACTTCCCAGTAGCAGGGTGTGTGCCACTGTGCCCAGCTCCAAGAAGCAATTTTCCATTGACTTCTGTGACATTGCTCTCTCATTCTACCTATCTGACCTTTCCTTCTCAGTCTTCTTTGCTGGATCATCCACCTCCCATCCACTGACTGTGGGACTTCATCAGGCTTTGTCATGGACACCTCTGATACTGCCTTCCTCTTTCCCTCTATCTCACTCTTCCCTCTCCCCATAGATTCACTTATGAACTCATTTGGATTCAATTATCATTATCTTTGGTATCTTGCTGGACATTTCCACATGGATATCCCACATCTCAAACTCAGCATGTCTAAAACAATTCTTTATCTCCCCCTCTCTTTCCCCACTTACAGCCTTCATCTAGACTTCTTTATTTCTCAGAGAGGTACCACCATCCTTCCAGGAACTCAGGTTCATAACTTCAGGGTTATCCTTGATTCTCCCCTCTTCCTCTCATCCCCAATATCGAATACACATTTTGTCAGATCTGCTTCCAGCATCCTTATCACCTTTCCAAGACTCTTCACTTCACCTTCATTCAGATCTTCACCACCATCCAGGGTTGGCACTCTTACTCACTGCACCACCTGTCCACCCCTCCATTTAATTTATTATGCTCACCCATGGTATGTCGAAACCACGATGGGGAAACTCACATTGTAGAAGGGTTAACTGTATAATATTTCATGTTTAAATAGACTTGGCTTGTAATTGCCTCCTAGTTGGCCTCCCTCCTTTCAATCTCTCCCCTCTCCAATTCAGGCTTCACATAGCTGCTAAATAAAAATTTCTAAAACTCACATGGACTGTCCCATTTACTTGCTCAGAGGCCTTCAGTGGCTCCTAGAATTCTGCAGAATAAAGTCTCTCACGATCTTTTAAGATCATGAAGTTCCCTCTTCATGTAATCTTTGTTTCGGGCATACTGTACCACTATCTCCCAAACTTCTTCTCTATGCCCTTGCCCAGGCTGTTTCTTTTGTATTGGGTACTCCTCCTTTATCTATAGAAGCCTTTCCCCATCCTCCCTGTACCCCTGCCCCCACCAGTCAAGATGGTAATTCTCTTTCCTCAAATGATTATATCTTCATTCACCTGAGTATATTTTGTACCTTCTGCAGATGTGAGCTCCTGAATATTTCCAATTATATTGCAAATTTTGTCTTTATATTTTCAGGACATAGTACAGTCCCTGGCATATAGCAGGTATTTAACAATAGCTGAATTGAATTGAATTAAGTCCTATACTTTTTCTTTTTTTTTAGCTGGAAGAAAGTTTTCATAACTCACCCAGCCACATGCTACCGAACAGTATGTCCAGGTATGATTTTCTGAGTGACCTTTTGTTTGGGCATTTTGGCAAAAGAGCCCTTGAAAACAGCCTAGGGCAGGCAGTGCTTGGATGCTATAAGTGTGTCTGTTTTCTCTCCAGGATTATACAATTACCCAAGCCCCTAGTCCTAGGAGTTGATAGCTGAGTTCTTATCTGGGACTGAGTGCTTTAGAATGGATTCTGCTTTCATAGAGGCTATGATTGCATGTACAGATATCCCTTCCACATTTCAGAGGTTAGGGGCACAGACCCTAACACAGGCCCTCCACGATCTGGAAAATCCAAATAAAAATTTTTGACCCTTTTGTACCAGAGAAGTCTGAATTTTTTTCTTTTATGGGGGTGTTTACAGTACCTTATTGTAAAATTTAGGTTAAGTATTTGGTCATAGGTGTTATGTCATCTGCTCACCTTCACAAGTCATTTGCAGCTTCTTCAAAATTCCCACAAAATTTCCATTTAATTTCTTTTTTTTAAAGCAATTGGGGTTAAGTAACTTGCTCAAGGTTACAAGGACAGTTATTTTGTGTGGGTGTTAAGTATCTGAGTCCAGAAGCAATCCCGGGTCTCCCGACTCCAGGGTCGGCACTCTTACTCACTGCACCACCTGTCCACCCCTCCATTTAATTTATTATGCTCACCCATGGTATGTCGAAACCACGATGGGGAAACTCACATTGTAGAAGGGTTAACTGTATAATATTTCATGTTTAAATAGACTTGGCTTGTTATTGATACCACACCTCTAATTTGAAGGCCTTTTGGAATGATTGAGAAGAATCATGGTAGGTAAGGAGCTGGAATCAAAGCCAGGACTACTTGGGTTCAAGGCCCATCCCCAACACATTCTAGATGCATACATGACCTTAGACAAGTCACTTATGCTCTAAATGATTTAGGTATCTCAGACTATAAATTGCAGAGAAGACATTGCCTTGCATTAGGAAAGAGCTTTCCTACACCAGCATAACATCAGTGAAATCACAGGTCTAGTCCTATTCTTATGCCTTTGGAAAGATTGCATTTAAAAGTTGAGGACCCTTCCAGCCAATATCTTGGGAACAAATTGCAGTGATATTGAATGTGACATTATAGACCTTGTGCCATTTAACTCTTTATCCTTGTCAAAGCTCAAAACCAAATGTTGAGTTGTATCTCAACATCAAGTGAGGAAAATGATTTTCAGGATTCATTCTATGCCAGTCTTGTCCAAAACTACGTCTTGTTTTAAGTGAAAAGAGCTAGCTTCATTTAAAGCCAATAGTTCCTATAAACCAACAAAAACATGTTTGAATTTCCCCAGCCTTAAATTTCACAGCAGGCTCCAGGTTCAATCAACATCCTCTCCCATACTATAATTAAGATGTGTAGGGCTTTACTTATTCTGACAAATTATTATTCAGCAACAGAACTACAGATAGACTGGATTTGTTGATTAATTAGCTATTTGTTCTTACTTGCTATAAACATTAGAGTCATTCACTGACCTGAGAAAATGTTTCCATGCAACAGATGGAGATCATAGGATCATAAAGGCCATATACAGATGAGGAAACTCAGCCCCAGAGAGGTTAAGTAATTTGCCCACAGACAGCTTCCAAAGACAGCACTTTCTCCACTATACTACAGTCTCACTAACTAATGTCACTTAGAGTGCTTGCTTTTGATTAGTGCAGCAAACTATTGGTGGTCCTGGCTTAAGATCTGAGATCCAATTTTCAACCCCATGCCATACCACCACTTTGCCTTTGACTAATCTGGTTTTTGGTTAATGCAAATTTCTTTCTGCAAACTCTGCCTGACAGATCCTTGTGATTCCCAGCCCTGCCAGAATGGAGGCACATGCATTCTAGAGGCATTAGATAAGTACCATTGTCTCTGTCCCATTGGATTTGGAGGGGAGGCCAATTGTGGTAAGTATTTGTTCTCCTAACCATCCGTCCTGACTGATCTATAACAGATGTTTTGGAAGCAGCAGCTTGTTGGAGAGCATTGCAAAGTCCAACCAGATCACTCCCTCTAATTTTGTTTAGTTTGCTAGTGTCTTTGTGGGTGCCTTCTCTGGAATGCCTTGTGCTTCCGAATTCTTATGAATAAATCCATGTCATGGAACTGTGATGGAGGGCAAGGTGATCCATTCACCTACATTGAGACATTTCAAAATGGAAATGATTGTTTCTGGTCACAAGTAACACGTGCCTTTGGGTCCCTAGCTGCAGACTGCATCCATGTTAGCCTCTGAGTTCTGAGCCTGAGCTCACAGCTATGATGTCTTTCTCCTCCCTTCTGTAGAAATAAACTATATGGTCAATATACTTTCAGTCTTTAGGGTGTGTGCAGCCTGCAGGCCTACAGTCAATGTAAGTTATATATCATATAGGGAGAAGAGGGTCAGAGCTAGAGGAAGTTATGGTCAATTTGAGTGTGATCTACCAAATCAACAAGATTTTGTTGAACATTTACCATGTGTCAGGCACTATGCTGAGTGCTAGATATGTAGAGAGGCAAAAAAAAGAGTTCCTGCCCTCCTGGAGCTGTCATGCTAATGGGGGAGATGAAATGCAAAGATCTAATTGCATACCAGATCTATACGGGACAACATGGATATAATCTTACACCAAGGGCATTGGCATTGAGGGGACTGGGAAAGGCTTCTTACTGAAGGAGGGATTTTAGCCAAGACTTGAAGAAGATTTGAGGAAAACCAGGAAGAAGAAGTGAGGAAGGAGATTATTCAAGGCAAAGACCACAACCCTGGGAGGCATTGAATCAGGAGTTAGAGTGTTTTGTGTGAGGAGCAGCAAGGAGGCCGATGTCACTGGGTCATCGAGTATATGGAGGGGGGTAGAGTGCAAGGAAACTGGAAAGATAGGAAGGGACCAGGTTATGCAGGGCTTTAAAAGGCAGACAGAGGATTTTATATTTGATCCAGAGGTAGTATGGAATCCCTGGAGTTTATTGAATGGGGGGTGACATGGTCCAAATCATACCCACATTTTTAGGAAGCTCTTTTTGGTCCACTCAATGGCTTGTTTTAGAAATCAATTTTTTAAAAATGAATGTTGAGTGTTTTGTAACCACAAAGCAATGTGGTGGTGCTTTTTAAAATTTGAAACCACTCTGTCCAAAGTTTCTAGTGAGCTCTTGATTGCCAAATCTAACTGCCTTTTCTCCATCCTTATCCTTCTTGACTTTTCTACAGTATTTGAGACTATTGATCACATTCTTCTGGATACCCTTATCTCTCAATTTCTATGTGTCTCATTTCTCTCCTTGTGTTACCATCCCCCTTCTTAGTCTCCTTAGCTGGCTCTTCATGTCACACCCACTAACTATAGGTTATCTTTTATCTCTATACTATCTAACTTGGTGATCTAATTAGTTCCTATGGGTTCAATCATCTTTATGCAGATAACTTCAGAGATGTGTGTATCCACCCCTAATTTCTCTTCTAATCTCCAATCCCACCTCACCAACTGCCTGTTAAATATTTCGGACTAGATGTGACATAGACATCTCAAGATCATACATTCTCAAAACAAAATATACTACCTTTCCTCCATGTCCTCCTATCTTTGGAATTTCCTTATCATTGAGGACACCATCAACTTTCCCTTCACCCAGGTTTGCAGCCTCAGTGTCATTCTTAATTCCTTACTTCTTCACTCCACATCACCAATTAGTTGCCAGATTTTGGCATTTCTTTTTCTTTTTTCCTTTTTGCTTTTTGGAGGGCAGTTGGGGTTAAGTGACTTGCCCAAAGTCACATGGCTAGTAAGTGTGTCAAATGTCTGAGGCTGCATTTGAACTCAGGTCCTCCTGACTCCAGGGCCGGTGCTTTATTCACTCTGCCATGTAGCCACCCCCAGATTTCGTCATTTCTAACCTCACAACTCCTCTCATATGTCCCTTTCTCTCTACTCACACTGCCTCCACTCTTGTTCAAGCCCTCATCTCCTGAATGATTTTTCTCCCTTCTCAAATCTCTTCCCCATTCCAAGCCATCCTCCCCACAAATGCCCTGGTGATTTCCCTGAAGTGTAGGTCTGCCCATGTTACATATCTACTCAGTAAACTCTGGTGAATCCCTTCCATCTCCATGATCAAATATACAGTCTTTTGGCATTTATAAAGCTCTTTACAACCTAGTCCCTTTGTATTTTTGGTCTTCTTACACTTTACTCCCCTCCACACACACTATGATTCTATCTTACTGGCCTACTTTTTTCCTACTTTTTCTACTTTTTGTGTTCCTCAAACATGACACCATCTCCCATTTGTGTGCCATTGTCCTGACTATTGACTGATTAATGATGATTTCCCTCCTTTTAGCACCAAAGTTGAGCCTGGAATGCAGTGTCAACCTCCTCTTCTTGCTGGATAGCTCATCTGGTACAACCCTGGAGGGATTCCTTCAGGCCAAAGCCTTTCTAAAGAGGTTTGTTCAGGCTGTCGTGAGCATGGACTCTCCAGTAAATGTGGCAGTGGCCCAGTATGGTCAGGAGGTGGAGATCCCAATCCGGATGGGAGAATACCAGGATGTGCCCAGCCTCATGAAGAGCCTGGACAGAATGCGTTTCATTGGAGGAGCCACATTGACAGGCAGAGCTCTGGAGTATGTTGCTGATCATGGCTTTAGGGACACACTTCCTTCTGGAGAGACTCCTGATCCCCAGCCCCGCTGGGTGGTGGTCCTGCTTACTGACTCAAGGTCCCAAGACCTTGTGGCAGGACGAGCAAGATATGCCCGTGATCGGGAACTCTTCCTGATTGGAGTAGGTAGTGAGTTTCTGAGAGCAGAGCTGGAAGAAATCACTGGCAACCCAAAGCAGGTGATCACCTACTCCAACCCTCAAGACCTTTTCAACAAAATACCTGAACTCCAGAAAACAATCTGTAGTCTCCAAAGGCCAGGTAAGATGTTTACTTACCAGCAGATAAAGAATATAGGTTTGGTAAACTCCCTCTCAAAAAGCATCTTGGCCCAAATAACCCAGAGCTCATTGAAAAATACGCCCCTCTTAATAAAAGGCATTCATAATCCAATCAGTCAATAAACATTTATTAAACATCCACTATGTGTTGGGGCGGCTAGGTGGTGCAGTGAATAGAGCACCGACCCTGGAGTCAGGAGGACCTGAGTTCAAATGCAGCCTCAGACACTTGACACACTTACTAGCCGTGTGACTTTGGGCAAGTCACTTAACCCCAATTGCCCTCCAATAAAAAAGCAAAAAAAAAAAAAAAACCAAAGAAACAACCCCGGTGCCAGGCATTGGACTAAGTGCTGGGTAAAAAAAAAAAAAAAAAAAAAAAAAAAAGACAACCCCCGCCCTTAAGGAACTTATGTCTAACTGGGAAAAATGACATTAAAAAAAAAAAAAAGCTGAAAAGTGAGGAGGAATCACCCAGTGCAGGGGTATCAGAGAAAAGTCCAAAGAAATTGAAAGCAGTATAGCTGGTAAGAAAGGGGGAAAGATTCTGTTGAGCTCCTTCTTAAATAGAAGCGTTGGAGCCCATGGCCCTGCCCTCCAGTCAGAGGGGCAGAGTACCAGGCAGATTCAATCTTGCAGGGAAGTGAGATTTTCAATTGATGAGTTAGTTTTCTGGGGAAGGAAGGATATTCAGTATGCCACATGGCCAGGAGGCAGTTGGAAAGCAAATTGCTGAAGAGAATATTAATATAAAATAAATGGTGGGGGTTTTTTTTGTTTGTTTGTTTTGCTTTTTGGAGGGGGGAAGGTAGGGCATTTGGGGTTAAGTGACTTGCCCAAGGTCACACGGCTAGTTTTTTTTTTTAGTGTCTGAGGTCACATTTGAACTCAGGTCCTCCCTGACTCCAGGGCTGTTGCTTTATTCACTGCGCCACCTAGCTGCCCCTAAACGGTGTTTTTACTACAAATATGGGCAACTTAGAGAAGCAATGTGGTACTTTAATATTGTTGGTAGAAAATTGTCTTAGGACATAGTAAGACCTGAATTAAAGTCCAGCCTTGGACAGAACTCTGTATGAGTCTGGGTCCTCAGTTAAGTCTCTACAAACAATCTGCAGTGTAAGTGCCCATCTTTATTGGTGGTGAGTTTCCTCTTTGGGAGTTCTCTATACCAAGGAAATCACAAGTTTAGTCCATAATGTTTCAGAACTCAACAGATATAATGTTGAAAGAAATCCATATATTGTACAATATGTTTATGCCCCTTTTTAGGGATTATTCCCCTGGGAGGGCAAAGGTCTAAAAAAGCGATTGCTCTCATGCTGTACTGACCTGGGCACTGAATATCAGGCACAATTGAGCCTTATTATATAGAATGGATCAAACTGTATCACTCAGAGGTAACAATCGAATCTGTCTGCTGTGTTACAATTAGCTTATAAGGTAGCAGGTCGTCTTGTCCTCTGATGTGAGCATTAGAAAAGGGCTTTTCTCTGCTTGACGGTGGTTAGTGGACTTAATTAGAATCAAGGAATTTTAAGAACTGCAAGGGACCTCTGACATCGACTGGCTCAGCGCTTCTCCTCACTACCTACCTGAGGTGTACATTCCCCACTCTCACATCCCTGGCAGGTGGTTGGTCATTCAGCCTCCATTTGCTGATCTTCTGTGATGGTGAATTCACTAGCTCCCAAGACAACCCATTTCTTTTCTGAACAGTGCTAAGTGTTAGAATTTGTAGCTTATATAGAGCTACAAATCTGCTTCCCTCTGACGTACAGCCATCGACTGGTGCACATTCTGGCCTCTGGGGTTAAGCAGTTCAATCGCTCTTCCGCATGACAACCAAATTTTGTGTCTGGAGATGGTTATCACGGGCCTCCCTAAGTGGTGTCTCTTCTAGACCTTAACCAATCTCTTATGTACAGAATGTCTTGGAATCTTCTCACCATCCTGGTCACTTTCCCACAAATGTGTGCTAGTTTATTTAGATTTAAAGGGGGGTTTTTAATCCAGCACTTGGGATAGTACCTGGCCCATAGGAGGTGCTTAATAAATGTTTATTGATTGATCGATCACCCCGCTAATTGTGATTCTCCCTGGAGATCAGAGTGACTTCCTAACTGGTTCTGATCCAGAAGGTATAGAAATAAACAAATGGGGAGCTTGCCTACATTGATGATTAGTAGCCATCCCTCAGCCAGAAACTAAAAGTGTGAAGCACAGGTGAGATTTCCACTGGTTAGTCCTGTGTGATACCACAGTTTTGGTTTTTCAGGTTACAATTTAGCAGGGGTTCTTAACCTTTCTTGTGTCATAAACTCCATTGGCAATCTGGTGAAACTTTATGGCTCTTTAATCAGACACATGTTTTTAAATGGATAAAATAGATAGAATAACAGGGGAAGTCAAACAGATATAATAAAGTTATACTTTTTTTTTTTTAAGTTCACTGGTCCCAGATAAAGAATTCCTGGGCTAAGATGCTGATTCATTAAAGACTTGGCATGCTTGTGTTCCTTTAGGCTGCCAGTCTCAGTCACTGGACCTAGTTTTCCTGTTGGATGCATCAACCACAGTGGGACAAGCAAACTTCATGAAGGTCCGGAGCTTTGTAAAACGGAGCTCCCTCCAATTCAACATCAACCGGGATGTGACCCAGATAGGCCTGGTTGTTTATGGCAGCAGGGTCCAGACTGAATTTGCCTTGGACACACACCCTACTAGCTCCAGCCTCCTGCAGGCCATCAACCAGACCCCTTATGTGGGTGGGGCAGGCTCCACAGGTAGTGCTCTCTTGCATGTCTATGACGAGGTGATGACGGTTCAGAAGGGAGCCCGGCCTGGTGTGAGCAAGGCAGTGGTCGTGATTACAGAAGGGACTGGAACTGAAGATGCAGTTGTACCTGCTCAGAAGCTTCGAAACAATGGCATCTCTGTCTTGGTCATCGCTGTGGGACCTATCCTGAAGGAGACGCTACTACGATTTGCAGGCTCTCATGACTTCCTAATACATGTGGCTTCTTATGAAGACCTAGACAACTACCAGGACTTATTCACTGAAAGGATATGTGAAGGTGCGCTGTGATTGCTTGTGA
Source organism: Petaurus breviceps papuanus (assembly GCF_028583685.1). NCBI lineage: Eukaryota > Metazoa > Chordata > Mammalia > Diprotodontia > Petauridae > Petaurus > Petaurus breviceps. Next base: position 90,035,141 of record NW_027186296.1, read on the forward strand.
AGGGTTTCACTGTTCTAGACCTTGGGTAGCCTGGGGGGGAAACTGTAGTTCTCCTGTCAGTGACTTGCTTTTTTTCTGTCAAAAGGAGGCATGGGTCATAGATTTGATGGTATAAAGGATCTGAGAGTTCAATCAATACAAACTCCCTCATGTAACATATGAGGAAACTGAGACCCCCAAAATTTAAATCACATAGTAAGTAGCATCACTGGGACTGAACCTAGGACATTTAGCTGGAGGTACAAAATATATTTCAAACAACTGAGGAATAGTTATTAGGCATAATGTTAACAAGCATAATAGAAAGAAAATAAGACCTAGGTTGTCTTCCTGGCTATGCCACTTACCAACTTTTTAACTTTGGTCAAGTGACATCTCTCTGGACCCTAAACCTCCTCATTTCTAAAATGAGAAGATGGACCAAATCAGAGCTTCGTAAATTTTGTTCCATCATGAACTTTTTTTTTTTTTTTAAGCAATTAGGGTTAAGTAACTTGCTCAAGGTTACACGGCCAGTTATTTCTGGGTGTGGTGCTGAGTGTCTGAGCCCGGGATTTGATCTCCAGGTCATCCTGACACTGGAGCCAGTGCTCTTACTCGCTGAGCCACCTGGCCGCCCCCCCTCCACCCCCCCATCATGAACTCTTTTGACTCTCCAGTGAAGTCTATTTACTCTTTCCTAGAATAATGTTTTTAAATGCATGAAACAAAATATGTAACATTACAAAGGAAATCAAAGGTGAGTGAAAATAATACATTTTTTAAAGAGTTCACAGGTCCCCAGTTAAGAACCCCTGGGATGGATATATGGTCCTGGGATCTCTTTCAATTCCAACATTCTAAGGGTGTTATGTGTACAGAGCCTACTCTAGTGCAGAGATGTGGCATTGTCTATTGTTACTGTCCCAGCCTGTCCCTAGCCTGATAGCACAGAGGGAAATGCAGTGTTTGTGGCCATCTTCTCTCCCATCTTTATGGTTTTCTGCTAGAATGTTTGTTCAGTTTGCCTTAGACCTATCCTAGTTAATCTAAGTGAAGACCCCTGCATTTGACTGAGCCTTTCCTAGATCAACAATTTCTCCATTCTAGAAGCCAAGCAGCCAGTCAACCTCTGCAAACCCAGTCCATGCATGAATGATGGGATGTGCATTCTTCAGAATGGGAGCTACCGCTGTGAGTGCAGAGGCTGGGAAGGCCCCCACTGTGAGAATAGTAAGTGAGAGATCAACAACTCAGTTCCTTTGGATAGAGGAGAATTGAGGGGGAAAGAAAGACATGTATTTCTCTAGGGCTGATTTTTCCAGGTTCTCCAAGTCTTTGGAGCTATTAGCTCTCCTAAGATCCTTATCTAACAGGTCATGATAGCTTAATCAATCAAAAATCAATTATTTCTTAAATTTTGAGTTCCAAATTCTTGACCTCCCTCCTGCCCCTCTCCCACCCCGAGAAGGCAAGCAATATGATATCAATTATATATGTGAAATCTTGCAAAAACACATTTCCATATTAGTCATATTGCAAAAAAAAAAAAAGCAAGACAAATAAAGTGAAAAATCTGTATTTCAATTTGTACTCGGACTTCACCAGTTCTTCCTCTGGAGGTGGATAGCACTGAAAATATCACGAGTCCTTTTTCCTTATCTTGGATCATTGTGCTCATCATGGTAGTTAGGTCTTTCACAGTTGATCATTACAATATTGCCACCATAGTAGCTTTTTAGTTCACACTCACGTGGGATCCCCTGCTGCCTTGATTCCAGGTTGTTGTTCATCTTTCAAACTCCTCACAGCTATCAAGTCTTTTTCTTTTTCTTCTTCCCTATTTGCAGACTGGGATGAAGCCTGGAGGATAATGAAAACTTGAAACTATTCTGGGAGATTTCCCAATTGAAAAAAAATCTATTAAAAACCATACTGAGTTATTTCAGTTACACCCTCACATATGCATCACTTGGTCAAGTTAGAGGAAGGAATATATGTTAGGATCTTTTCTCTGGTACTTTTTGGGATGATGGCCTGGAGAAAGCCTCAAGTGATTGTGATTATCATCTTAGGGAGATAAGGGGAATGGGTATCTTTCAATTTACCAGGATAGATCTAAAGACAGAGTCTCCTTTATTTACTTCTATACTTTTGTCCCTTCCCCAGGAATCTTGAGAGGAGATTCCCCCAGACCACATGACTTGCATCAGTATTCCTCGAACTGGCAACGGTACCAAACACGTCATTTGCACCTGGGCAGTTGAATCAGCATTGTACCTTGTGACAATTCTATGTGACAATCCACTTTCTGCCAATAGTGTATGACTACCCAGAAACCACTATGTTGCATGATGAAAGTGGGTCCTAACTCAGAGACAGTGCTACTTAGCAACATTGCTAGGAGCAGATGAATTCATTATTATCTTTTTAAAAAGCAATCAACACATCAAAATACAAGTCAATATTTATTTTTACCCAAATGTCAACTTCCCCAAGCATATTTAATCTTTTTCCATGGACTTAACCTAAAAGAACCTTTCCTTTTCAAGGCACAGCAGCATTGACAGGTCTACTTGTTGATTTCATTTTGTATGGAAGTCAGGAGTGCTTGTTGGAATACTGACTGCACAGGGAGCTGTCCAGCATGATGTTAGTTACATATTTTTCACATGGAATAGCTGCAATATCTGCGTTTGAGGACTTTAAATTTTGGCAATTTTTCACAAAAGCATTATGTATCCACATTAAATTTGGAAAACTGACTGAAGGTATGTGGACATAAGGTAAATAATCTGTAACATGTAGCTATACTTACAGTATTCTTCAGTATGCATTTCACAGCGCTAAGTGAGACTTGTCAGATGTAAACTCTAAAGCCGCCATAATGGAAATTCGCTACTTGATATCTGGGGGGTTTTTTTGTTGTTGTTTTCTTTTTAACATGGGGAGAAACTTAAGAAGGATAGAGTAGTGGGTTCAGACCAGAGGGAGAATGGAACACTGTGGGGTTACAATCAGCTGTAAATCTATGCAGTTAGGCTATTTTCCCTCAGATAGATTGTACTTGTTAGTTTACTATGGGCCTGATTAAAGTTATTACTATTTAGACTTTTTGACAATCTTTCTTCTCTCCCCCTTTAGTTGTCATTTTTATTTTAGAGTGGGAGAGGAGCAGAGAAAACCTTAATTAAAAAAAAAGTTTGTGAAAATTATCATTTTGCTTTTTAAAAGAGATCAATCATGTTTTAAAATAAAACGTTAAGGAGAAAGCCTAGTTGGCTGGTTCTTTAACAAGGTTTCGTCAAACAAAAGTGATTGGTTTGGAAAATGTTCAGTTTTTTGGCGAACTTGGCTGGGCCCATGCTCTTATTCGGATTCTGTCCAGTCTGCTTTCTTAGAGGAGGCCTCTGCACAGCAATACCTCAAATTCAGACCTCCTATAAAGAGTGTACTTAAGGTTTTAAAATATGAATCTACTTTAAAAGCAATAACGAACCTAAAAAAAGAAACCAGCTATAGCAAAGCCACTACCACATATACTAAAAGCATTAGTGATTTAGTTTGGGAATTGTCTCTGAATAATGTAACTTTCCAGAGATTGCTTTCCTTAAATGCTTTTATCTGTTTGAGGACATAACTGTGTCCCTTCCATCTTTCCCCTCTATACCACTTCTTTGTCTTATTGCTCTGGTTAAGCAGGCTGAAGGTCTTCAGTGTGTAACTTGGTGTTGGAATTTTAAAAGAGAAACAGATCTGATAGAGTGTGTGTTGCTGAAAATATATGCATTAAAGGTGTATTTTGGTTTTCCTTCATGACTATTAGTTACTGCGCTATGGTGTAAAGAACACTGGCTTTGGAGTCAGGGGTCTTGGGTCAAAACTTGGCTCTGCTACCTCATCTCTGTGTAATATTAGGCCTGGTTTTTTTTTTGGAGGGGGGAAGGCAGGACAATTGAGGTTAAGTGACTTGCCCAAGGTTATACAGCTAGTGTCTGAGGCCAGATTTGAACTCGGGCCCTCCTGACTCCAGGGCTGGTACTCTATTCACTGCACACTTGGCCTGGGACCTGTTTTTTCATCTATAAATTGAGCAGGTTAGATTAGATTAGGTGTTCTTAACCTTTTTCTTAAGTTTTGTTTGTATCATGGACCCCCTCTGGCATTCTAGTGAAGTTTATGGACTCCTAAGAATAATGTTTTTAAATAATTGAAGGAAATGCTAAAATTTAGTTAAGAAGTTTGCAAAAAAGGGTAGAAGAAATTCTCTTCTATTTAAATTCATGGACTCCATGCATTCTACCCACAGATCCCTTAGAGGATCCATGGGCCCATCAAGACTTAACTCTAACGGAAAGACCAAGACTAGACAATAAGATTACTTTCAGTTGCTCATTACTCTAAATCTTTGGTCCTACAGATTGTACTTGGAAGGTAACAATGGTATCACTACTAGAAAATCTCATTGTTGACAGAAGACTAATCTGAGAGACTGTTTGGGACTCTAACACAGAAAATAATATGCAGTGACAGGCTGTGGGCTGAGTTTCTATAATGTTTTATGAGGTACTGTTTTGTTTGCCAAAAGAAATAACCTTTTTCCTAAATTTCAATTAACATGATTTTCTCTACAAGACTGCTTTGACCACAGCTCCTCATAAAATAATCAGCTTTGGGCATGAAGGGATCATGTTCTTCAATGATGGAGAAAGCTTTTCACAGTTAAAAATCATAGGTTTTTAAAACCTACCAAATAATCAGTGAAAAGCTAAAACAAATATATGCGAAGTGATCACATAAGTGAAATGACTGACATCATTTTAATTTTTACACTTATTTCTCTAGGGGACCTTCAATGTGATGGAATTCACGCTGACCAGTTCCTAAGTTTCAGTTTATTGAGAATGTAATTATGAAGAGATTGTGGTTAGCAAGTTTTGCTTTTTTGAAGAGAGAAAAGGTACTCACCCCAAAAACTTTGATAGCAGATACTATTTATTGAATAGCTTAATCATAAAAAAAATTAGATGACTTTTATAAGCTGTAATCTACTAGGATCTGTGCTCAGTTTAGTAGTAATTTGTTTCATTTAAAGGATAGCAATTATTGCCAAGTATACTAAAAATTTGATTATGTGCATGAATCCCTGCTCAGCCCAGATCACCCATAAAACATGAGAAAAAACAAAATATACTTAATATTTTATTTTTTAAAAAATATCTAAAACATCAAGAACAAGTTTATGACAAAGGAAATAAATGCCCTGTGATTAGAAACATAATGAGAATTACAAAGATGTTTGGTTCAGGATTGGGGGAAGGAAAGTTGAGGTGAAGATGAAATGTCAGAAAACCTTTTGAGCAACAACAAATATACACCATATGTTTATTTTTCTATCAAAGAAGAAAGACAGGGCCACCAAGTGGAATGTCATCATCTGTTAGTTTGGATTTGTTTGTGTTTTAGGTGGGATGGGTAAAATAAGCTCCTATCCCCATTCAACAAATTCCACAGGGTTTTTCTTTGAGGCACTGGGCACTGCCTACCAAGGGAGAAAAAAGGATATTTTTATCACCCTCAGTTTGAGACAGTTAATCCATAGATTAGAACTGATAAAGAGAAAAGGAAATTTTTATCTGTTCATTGAAATTAGTAAATGAAATATCTTTCAACTAGTTCTGAGGCACTGTTTAAGACATGAATAAAAAGAATGTTTTTGGATCTATGGAGATACTTTTCATGACCAAAATACGCATGTGAAGCTACATCCTCCCAAAAATGGCTTTTGTATACAGGCTTTAAGTGAGGATCTCACTGTTACTTATAAAATGTATTAGTGCCCAGTATAATCATATTCTCATGTTAAATAAACATTCTTGTCCTTTCTACCAGTGAATGAAGGCCTTTTACTAATAACTTACCTGAAGGAGAGCCACAGTCTTTTTCTCTCTTCTGAAAGGGTAGCACCCTTTCACAAGGGGATTTTTTGTTCTATAGCAATCTAGGCTATTTCTACATGGATGGAATCACAAACCTAAAAGCCTGAAACTGAGAGTTTGAACTCTCTATCGGATAACTGCTTTGGGTCTGAATCACTAACCCTGGAAGCCCAGCTCCCTCAAAGCAGGTGCCGTTTAACTGTAATTTTTGCCCAGTATTGAATAGAGACGATGATAATTTTAAGTCATTTTAGTTACTCAAGCCAAACCGAGTGGGAGGACCATTCCGGTACCTAGATTTTTTATACATTTCCTCTCCCTCCCCCCCCCAAATCTGTTATGCAACTATGAACTAAATTTCAATAATGCAACTGATAAATTTTTATGTAGAAATACAAAAACCATCCCTTAGAACAACAGCATTCCTGGTTAAAACAGTGGGTTAGGAATACTATGAAAGTGTCCTTTCCTTTTGTGTTATTCCCTTGATGATGAAAAGGGACATTAGAGTCCTTTCTTCCTCTCTCCTCACTACCTTGGGGAGACGCAGGAGTCCTTAGCCAAAGACCTCTGTTCACAGTTGTCTCAATCCTTTCTTTTTCTTCTGAACAGACTCCAAGCCCAGTGTTATCTGCTTTTATGTCAGACCTTAACTTGGGAAGATTGTCATTCAAGGTCCATATCAGTCATGTCAATTTTTATTGGAAGATAGTTTTCTAACTTGCTCCTTTCTTCTCCCATTCCTGGAACACACAAATACCCCCCACAAAATAAATTTTTTTGGTAGTAGAATTTTTGTTTCACAGGTCAAAGTGGTGCTTTCAATCATCTTTAACTTTTCCCTGAAACAAAGCTGCATCATTTTATCACCAGTAATTCTTCCAGGGAGAAGTGAGACATGCAGAATACCAAAGTCTCAAACCATTTAAATTTGTGGGTCACCCAGAAGAGCAATGGGAGAGATGAAAGTGAGTGGTCTATTGCAGAAGAAACAGCATCAAAGAGGCTATCCAAAAAAATGTACCAACTTAAAAGGATGTGAGTTGGTTGAGTAGAGAGAAAAGGGATACCCAGGAGACAGCCTAGGCCACTGATATTCACATCATGTCAAGAGATCTAAAGGAAGCCTCCCAGTGTGTTAGATGAACATTTATGGGAGGACATGTACAACAGGCCCACATAGAGAAGGCAACAATGGGTCACAATCTGTACTATTGATATGAGTATAAAGACACAGATGAGATCAAAGAAATGGAATTTTATGCATCAAAAATACTCAGACATTCCATTAAAGTATCTGTATCCCTGGTTCTAGGTGACGTCTAAGTTTGAAGTACACTGCCTTAACCCAGAACACTGGCATTAGAACTACATTCTCACATTATGTTGATTATCACTATTAGTACAACAGAAAAGGCTATGGTGTTAGAAATTTGTTTCCTGGGCTTGTTACTTTACTAAGTTTCCAGAAGTGAGATCAGTTTAAAGAGATTATTTCTCTGATAGATGCTTTGGGGTAGATTCCCCCAAAACCTCCTGTACAGTTGTGGCACAGAAAAAAGAACTAGATTTTGTTCTGGTTTCCTTTATCCCAAAGAAGCACTGGGCAGCCCTAGGCAAGCTATATTTCTTTGCAAAGCAGAGAACAATGCATTAAATTTACTATCCATCCATTCTAGCCTACAGGGAAAACCAAATAATATTACTCCAGGAGAAAAGCAGTTGGCAGTGAAAATTTAAATCCTGAAAGAGGCGTTTGATCCCTGTGATCTGTTTAACCAATAAACTCAGCAGGAGTTTTCAGTTTTCAGATCCCTTCCCTCCAGTTTACAGCTCTCCAAGTTGCTGTTGAATTGACCAGATAAATTCACCATAGAAATTTATGTTCCTTTTGGCTTATTAATTTAAGCCCCACCATGTAATGTAACATGCCTGGTACTCAAGCCAATGAGTAAAGTAAATAAAAGGGAGTGAAGGGCCCTTTCAGGTTTGACTCCCTAACAAGCCAGGCTCACAGAATACCTGTGGACTTAGAACAATGATCTCTACCCAGAAAATAAGTTTCCCTCCTGCTGCCCTGCAAGGTCAGTCACCATCAGCTGTCCTTCTGGGTGAAGCCACAAGATTTGGGAAAGAAAAGCAAATACCAGAGAAGCATCATGAACAATGGATTATACCCACTAATGCTAGATTGACAACCCCAAATCCTTCTTACCATAGCTTTCCTTAAGACTGTTCCCTTGCCTGTTACCATGACAGAGAGGGGTCTATTTTTTAAAGCTGTAGCAGAGTTGACTGGAGAAGAGTCTGCAGCAGGAGCTGGATTGGGTACTTTGGCCTGAAATTACAAAATGAAAGCCACGTCTGGGTTAAATGATGCTCTTTAACTCCTTGCTGGCTCAGAGCAGCAACAATCTATAGGGCACGTACTTTGGGAGTCGTGTTTTCCAAGTGGGTGGTGTCCACTGCCGTGCCTAGAGTCACAGGCCCTGCCTCTGCCTTCCTCAGGTTTTCTTTCACTTCCATGATGCTCAGTTCCAGGTCCACACGTCTGTTTTCCTTTTCCCTGCACTCTTCCTCCAGTTCCTTTAACCTCTGCTCCAGACAGGCCAGGGCACACTTATCTGCAAAGGAGAAGGACAAAGAGAATGGAACTTGGGGTTATGTTTCCATCAGAAGTACTATACTATACCTCGCTGCACAGGTAAGAAAAATGGGACCTATTTGGAAAGCAAGCAGTTCAGTTCAACAAATGTATTTTAAGTGCTTACTCTGCCCTAGGCCACAGAGATACAAAGACAAAATGAACAGGCAGTTTTCTTCTACTTACTCGAATGTCAAGTTCTTTCCCCAATCAGTTATCATGATAGAGGCTAAGGATGGCTTAAAGTGGGAAGGCTTAGGCTCAAATTCTTTACTATGTGACTTTGGGCAGGCTACAATGGATAAATTGTGGAGCCTAGAGTCAGGAAGAGTTCAAATCCAGCCTCAGATATTTGCTAGCTGTGTAACCCTGGGTAAGTCACTTAACTTCTCTGCCAGGTACATAGTAAACACTATATAATGGTAGTTGCTATTATTACTTATCCTCTTTGGGTCTCATTTGTAAAATGGGGGTGGTGGCAAACTAATTAGAAGTGTCATACCTAGGCTTTCAAATTCTCAGGGTATCCCTTTCTCTCATTTCTATTCAGTTTTGACACTCCTAGACTAGATATCCTATAAGTTATCTTTTAAAAAAAAAATTGAATTTGTTTACTTTTAGTTTGCAGCATTCAGTTCCACAATCCCTTGAGTTCCAAATTTTTTCCCCCTCACTCTCCTCCACCCTTCCCCCCACCATGGTAGCATGTAATCCAGTAGAGGTTGAACAAATTCTTTCATATTCAACATTAGTCAAGTTGTAAAGAAGGAGTATAACCAATGGAATGAACAACAAGAAAGAAGGAACGAAACCAAAAGGAGAGTAAGTAGTTGGCGTCAATTTGCATTCAGACTAATTCCTAAGTTATCTTTCAGCTCTAAATCTATAATCCTTCAAATTAAAAAAAAAAAATCAAATCTGTGCTTTTGTTGACATAGGAATGTGAGACAGAGAAATTCCCTACCAAACAGACCATTATTTTTTGCTCTTTCACTTGAGTCAGAAGGTTGCCTGAAGCTTTAAGTGACTTATTTATCCAGGGGTCCCAGAACCAGTAAGGGTCAGAGACCTTTTCTTTATCCACAATGCCACAGAGAAATACAAAGAATAAGAGACCAATGCTAGTAAAAGTTTAACAACTAGTTCTCTATGGGGGGGAAAAAACCACGTGGACTGACAGGAGGCACTATTTGCTCCGAGTTGCAAAGCTCACTTATAAGGCAGTGTTTTGCAGTTGAGATAGTTTGATGTGCTTAACATTACTATTCACATTCTTTATTTCCAAACCCCAGGGAAATAGTAGCAAGCCCTTATATAATTAAACTGTGCAGGCTCCCTAATAGGGGCACACTGTGCTGTACCCCTTATCTTTCACTTCTGAAGTGGGAGGGGACAGGACTTGCAAATGATTGAATTCCCCACAAATCCTTAAAAAAACAACCAAACCTCAGCTCTGAAGCTCTTGTTCCATCTGTCGCAACCCCATGGCTGTCTCTGTTCTCTTCAATGCCTTTCATCTTATAAAGGAAGGTTTGAATTGCAAGCTCTGGGGTTCTCCATAGAGGAGAGTCAGTGAGGGCATGAATCACGGAAATTTCTATCTTCCTTCTAGGAGAAGAATCCCCAGTCTAGGAGTTCCTCAAGTCTTTTGTGTCATAGACTCCTTGGTCAAGTTGGATGAATCCTATGCCTGCTCCCTCCCCGCCTCCCTTAGACTAATGTTTGTTGTCTACATTGACAATTGAAGAAAATGCTAAATATTAACTAGGGATTAGTGAAAATAAAGATGTATTTTTTTTTCCCACCCAAGGTTCATGAATCCCCTGAAAACTATGTGCATTAGGGGTCTGTGGACCCCAGGCTAAGAACCTCTGATTTAGAGGAAGGGGCCATATATCCTTTAGTGATTGGAGGATAAATTTGCCTCCTAGCCCATTTTCTTCCCTTGGAATAGACTCATCTGGACAGCAGGTACTTTGTGGCAGAGATGTGAATTTCTGACTGTTGAAGGTTGCTCCTCTATAGGCAGATCATGAAACTGCTGTCTTTGGGTTATTAAATTCCTGTCACTACCAGCTCTGTCTCTATTTGGGAATAATATTTGTAAAAGCACTTTGCAAACCTTCTAGTGCTTTATTCTTGTCAACATCATTGGCTATGTTGAGCAAGTACCTTGTAGCCATAATAAGACCCTTCTCTCTCCCAAGGTTTATGAATTAATAAAAATAATTTCAACACTACTGGGGATATTCCCAAGGAGGTTAAAGTCAGAAAGATTCCATATATACTAAAGCAGCATATTTTGTGATAGCAAGAACTGAAAATAATCAATTAGGGGGCATGGCTGAACAAATTGTGACTGTAAAGGAATACTGTTACTGTGCAATAAGAAAAAGATGAGAGCAGTATGGCATAAATAGTGAGCCAGCCTCAGGGTCAAGGATCAAGTCCTATCACTAAAAAATGCTGGCTGAATGATTTTGTGCTTAGAAGTCACTAAGATTTATTGTAGAAAAAATTCTTCACTGGAAGCTTACTGCAGTCATAAGATCACAGGTTAGAGAACCACAGTAAGACTTGTATGAACTGATGCCAATACCAGAAAGCATAAGTGGAGAAGAATGTACACAACTACTCTTAGAAAAAAAAACACTAAAAGGAAATTAGACTTAGACTAATTTTAGGGATCAATCCTAAACAGAGAATACATACTATGTGTGTGTGTGTGTGTGTGTGCGCGTGCATAAATATAGCATATATATGTATTTATATATACATATATATATATGCACCCACACACACACTCACACACACCTCTTTCCTTTTGGCATAAGTAAAGGAATTAAGCAGACAAGATATTGACTGACATAGTCACCATGTAAGTTGTTTTTGCTGAACAAATTTTTCTTACAAGAAATGTAAGAAATGCAGTATGTGGTTTTTTTTTGTGGGGGGAGTGCTATACCTAAAAAATGACTGATGTAAAACCAAAAGGTATCCAAAAATTGTATTTTTAAAAAGAACTGAAGGGAAGAAGGTCTAGAAGCAAAGATTGGAGAGCTACTTGTTGGGCATGTTATAGTGGTGGTTCTTTTCATGTATGGGTTGAACTTAATAGCTGCTAAGGTCCCTTCCATTCTCTCAAATTTTTTGACTTTCTAACCCAAAGAAACTCACTACTTTTAGGGGATTCCTAGGTCAAGGATATATGGGAAGATAGTGGATTAGGGGTTAACAGACATGTCACTCAAGGGTCTATCTTCTGTCTCTGATGTAGGAACAAGATTCAGTTGACCTGGTTTTTGCCAGGTCAACTGAATCTGATTTCTACAGCTAGAGCTAAAATAAAGATTGCTCAGTTCTTTACCTTTGGGAAGAAGATAAAGAGCTGTGATGGCTAGGTGGTGCAATGAATAGAACACTGGCCCTGGAGTCAGGAGGCCCTGAGTTCAAATCCAGACTTAAACACTTAACACAAAAACTGGCCATGTGACCTTGGGCAAGTCACTTAACCCCAACTGCCCTCCAAAGAGCAAAAAAATTTAAAAAATTAAAAAAAAAAAGATAGAGAGCTAAAAGCCATGACTTTGACTGAGATTCCATGAGACGTACATACTGTCCCATGCCTCTAGCCAGTGCCACACCTGTACATTTCATCACGGTGTCTTTCAATTCCCGCCTCTCTCTACGAAGCTGTGCAAGGTGACTCCGGATTTCATCTTTCTCCTTCTCAAGCCTTTTCTTTTCCTCTGTGTACCGCTTCACTTCAGCCTCAGTCCTATTTTTGCCAAGTTTAATTTCTACAGGCACTATAACAGAAGGGAGGACACAGTATCACCAGCAAATTTCAACCTTCCTCAAGAGACCATAGCTAGAGAAACAAAGTTAGAATCTACTCCCACCGTTGAGATATTGATGGGACAGAGAATAGAGAGGTAGTCAGGGACAGAATTTTAGTGAGTGTCTGGGGACAGGGGAAAGAAGTAGAGCCCTTGAGGAAAAGTGAGAAGGAAAACCCAGAAAGCTTGGGTAGGAGGTAAATCAAAATAGTGGCGTGTTAGAGCATCCAAGAGAGAATAAAGGCCAATGGATTTGGCAACTGGGAGGTCATTGAGAAAACAGCCTGATTACTGAATCACAATGGAGCTGGAAAGTACATGGCACATAGCTAAGAAACCTACCTGCAACGATTCCCTTGGATTTCTCAGTTTTCTCTTTAGGGGTAGCCACTGGTTGCAGATGAATCCCTGTTGCTGTGGTGAATGTACAATCAGGGACACTCTGAGGGAAAGAGATTTTCTGTTGTTGGGTTTGAATTTTGACACCAGCACCTCTCGGTGACAGCTCTTCTGATTCAGTCTTTTCTAGTTGCTTCTGTGTTTAGAGAAAGTAATGGTAACTGAGACAATGGGTGGGAATAGGAAAAGAGGAAAAACAAGGTGGTTTATTTGCGTGTGGAGTTGGCCAGTACCTGCTCTTGTGCTATTTCCAAAGACTTTCTGCAGAATTCTGTTTCCCTGTCTCCTGAAGAGGTGTCAGTGGTGTCTTCTAATTCTGTCTTAAAGATTGCTTTTTCCAAAAGTGGAGAGGAAGGAGGGGAAGGCTGAACTTTGACATGATTGGGGCCAGGTGGGAAGGACATAAGGGGTGTGAGGTCCAAGTACACTCGATCTAATTCTTCTAACGTGGTTGCTTTCAGAGGGGTGGCTTCTTGTATTTGTTCTACCTGTGAAGGAAAGAGACAATAAAGCAGACATTTGAAAAGTTCCATACGAACTTTTGCCACCTTCTCCTTGGAACACTCTAGTTTTAATGTGTATCTAATAAGCTCCTAATTGAATCAAGTATTCTGAACTTCCTGATCCTGCCAACCCACATCTGAAGTTTGAAGGATTGCCAGTGGGGACAGAAATGCAGCCACCAGGGATCATCCTTTCTCAGGGACTTTAAGACTTCAGGAGAATGATAAATGTGTTTTCTTTATAATATGATTAGAAATCTCTGCTGTACTGTAATCCTGGTTTTTTCAAAACTGAAGGAAGACATCTCTCTCTCTAGCTCTAGTGAGATTGGAGATCTCTACCTTTAGGTCAATCCTCTAAGATCCAACCTCATTTTCATTGCTGACTTGGGTCCTGAAAGGGCAAAGCTACTGATTTTTCTAGAGGAAAGCTGTCAGAATCCAAGAACTAACCACTCTAAGATCATGAATAAACTCTGGGTGTTTAGATGTTATTACTGCCTGTAATCCAAACACATTTCACACCCAGCACTATACAGTTGGCTAACCAGTTTGACTACACATAGCAACCTACAAAAGATCCTTTGCTATCCAAACATTTCTATTCCCAATGTCAGAAGTGGTCCTGCAATACTATTCTCTCACCATACAGGAAATCTCCGGCACTACTTCTCAGTTATTCTATTCATCCTTTTCAGACTGACTGCTAAGGGTGCCTAAGATAACATAGCCCTATGGCTAACGTATTCTGTAGAAACATTTCCCAAATCCCTAGCTTGTGAATGTGAGTCACTCACCTCTACAGGACATAGAAAGTGGTGCAATAAAATATGTAAGAAGCTAATACTCATACCTTTATCAGTATAACATTTTGAGCATATCTACCAATATTTGTATATGTAGAAGGGGAAGCAGTTACCAGTCCCTGCCCCAGAGCACAGGACTTGTCTTCTGAGGAGTTCCTGCCATGGCCATGAGGTAATTGGAGAGATGGGGCAAAAGGTGAAGGGTGGACTGGATTTTGTTGGAGATAAGCTCCATGACTGATATACAGGGTGTTCCTAAAGTCTGGACACATAGGAAATCTCATTAACTATGCATATTTTCTTTTCTATTTTTTTAAGCAATTGGGGTTAAGTAACTTGCTCAAGGTTACACGGCCAGGTATTTCTGGATGGGTGCTAAGTGTCTGAGCCTGGATTTGATCCCAGGTCATCCCAGTTCTGGGGCCAGTGCTCTTACTCACTGTGCTACCTGGCCACCCCAATTATGCATATTTTGAAGAAATGAATGACATTTTCAACATCATTTTATCTAATTATCATAAATGAAATTTTGTTGGAAGACATAAGAGACACATAGGAAATCTCATTAATTCAATTAATCTCATTAGTCTGGAAAATAGTCCCAATAACTAATGAAAGCTTTTATTCCATATGAAATTGTGATGGCTAAAATTTATGCTAATTAAATAAAATGTTGAAAATGTCATTCATTTCATTTCTTGAAAACATGCATAGTTAATGAGATTTCCTATGTGTCCAGACTTTAGGAATACCTTGTATATGCTGAGAGCTTGCTTCAACTTCTTTACCTATTCTGCATGCATATGAAAGTGCTCATAAAATGAACAGAATTAAAAAATCGGACTCAGTTACAGTATTTGCATACTACTGGGATCACTTGTTTTGGCACACCTGTCAAGAGCGAAAACTTACTAATGTTGGCTCATTTGCATCCAGAATGACTTCATCATAAGGCTCCTCTTGCTGTTGACCTTTGGGCAGGTTATCAATATAGGCGTTAGGCTCTGAATACTTTCTCTGCATCAAACTGGAAGACATAAACATGAGATAATAGGGGAGAAGGCAGCAAGACAGCCATCTCTTTGCTCAAAGGGATTGTGGGAACGTGAACATTAGAAATATTCAGATTCTCTTCAATAGGGATAGATACAGTCTAATAAGAGCTTACTCAGCATGCCTTCCTCTTTCTGAATTGACAGTGATTATGAGGAACTATACATAAGCCTCTTTATTGGAGACTGGATCTCAGTCTGGGGCCTCTTTGTGCATGCTGATAGGAATAGAGAGCCCAGTCCCTCCAGGCTTCTCCAAAATAGTGCTCAGGGGACTGAGCCGGAAAGTGGTTTGTTTGTTTGGTTTTCGGTTTGGTTTTTTTGCCTACATCTGTTGTTTCATGGTGGGTGGAGAGGTCCCAGTGAGGGAAGATACTATCTCTGCAACTTCAAGTGTTAAAGAGTTGCCTGGAGGACTTGGAGATCAGTTGAATAGGCACAAAGCCAATATGGGTTGGTTGGAGGTGGGATATGAATCCAAGTATTCCTGACTCTGAAATTAGCTTTCTGCATGTACTAAGCCATACTAAATCACCTTTTTTTTTTCTTTTTGGGGGAGGGAAGGGCAATTGGGGGTAAATGTCTAAGGCCACATTTGAACTCAGGTCCTCCTGACTCCAGGGCCAGTGCTCTATTCACTGCACCACCTAGCCGCCCTAGAAGACTGGCAGCCCAACTTCTAGTTCTTTTCTTTTTTTCTTAAATCACTTTCAATGTAAAGTAATGTTGCCTGCTTCAAAAGTAACTTAAGGTCCCGCTCCAAGTTCCACGACAACTGAAAGACAGAACTGGAGCTCATTCTGGTGTTCTCTCTCCTGCATACACAATCCTACCTGAGACAGGAAGAAGGAAGCTTTCCCCCAGAACTTACAAGAAAGAGGTCTTTGCTGCACTCACAATGCAGGAAACTCGATCTGCATCCACATAGTCATAGGTGAATTCTTCTGGGTCCGTTTTGGACCCAGACTCAGACAAAAGGAGGCCCAGCCAATGGCCCATTTCCTCAGATGATTTGGCCTGGGAAGGGAGAAAACAAATCTGGCCAATCAAGGCGGCATTGCATACATTCCAAAAGGCCTTTTCACTACTAAGGTAACACATTTATTCACCAGGAAAGGGTCAGCACATGTGCATTTGAAAAGAAACACTATTCCCCCCCAAGCTCACCTTAACAAGCAAATCCCAGCTCAGATGCAAAAATGGCATTCAGAGTACACTAATTGGAAAACTTTTGTCTTTTAGTTTCCTCTCTTCATAAATATGTATGTGGCACAACATAAAGGAACATATAGAAATATAACCCATTTCATTTATTATATTGCTCCAGAGTCAGGAAAGAATCTCTTGAAAATTCATGAACCTTAGGTTTACATGACTGGAAACTCCATGATGGCAGGTACAAGGTAAGTTCTGCCCAGCATAGTGCTTTATACTCAGAAGGTGCTGAATGCTGTGTTGTATTGTTAAGTGCGTATAATTATTAGTTGAAGACTCCCAATCACATATAAATCTGAGCCTAGACTTCAGGTAGTACAATAGCTTTGAAATTTTAATACCTTTTAATGTACAGATAGCCCTGATGCAATAAAAGCAGAATGTCTGACTTAAAACAAATATTTACCATTGACAATCCATGTGTAAACTAATCTAAATTCATGGTTCTGCTCACACACTCATATCCACATTCTGTTAAAACGTGTTACATTCTTTAGTGTATTAATAACAATCACTTGTGTATATAGCATCTTAAGGTATACAAAAGACTCGAATCAAAACAACCATGAGGGTAGGCTATAAAGGACATTTATATGGCACCTAAGTTTTATAAAGTATTTTAAATAGTTTAATTTTAATTGATAGGAATAGAATTATCTACATTTTATGGATTAAGAAACCAAGGCAAAGAAATGTTTCATGGACCTCACACAGTTAGTATGTATGGGATCTACAACTCAAACTTTGGTCTTCTGATTCCCAAACTAATACTTTGCTATATACCGTGAACATCCTTCCAGAAACCATTATTATTCCTTTTAGGGAAAGAGGCAGAACAGTTACCATGTAAACTCTAGCATGACACGGGAGATTAGCAAACCCTGACAATATGGGTTTTTCAAAAAGGACAAGTAGGAAAGCACCCCTGCCCCCCCCCCCCCCCCCATTATGGTATAAATTTCCTGGCTATCTTTCTAAATTTACATTATCAATACAGAACAAGTCAATTAGAGCTATAATGCCACACAATAGGAGGGAAGTCAGAAAATTAAGGAATCAAGATTCTGTTTGAGCTTGGGCCGTTAGGGGAACTCCTGTTATCTTAAAGGGAAAGAAAAAAAGTATGCAACAAAAGATACCCAGAATGCATCCAATATGGCCTTTTCATATGTATAGAATCCTAAAGCAATTGTATGGAGGCTCTCCTCCCACTAGAGGGCAATGCTAGAGCATAATTTTAACAAAAACACCTTTAGGGTTAGGTGGATTTGGGACTAAAAGCCCATAAATTATACAGGTACACACAGATACACCCACCTAACCCGCAATTATTGAGTCCCAGACAAGATGACATTAGGCCAAAACAATATGAGACGGTGGTTAATTTGAAACAAAGCTAGAATTGCTAAATATGTAAAACCATTACAGCAAGATTATATGATGATATAGTAAAATTATTGCAAGATGACATTTGTTGGGACAATACTATGCTAGGGAGGGGTGTGTATGTGTGTGTGTTTGTGTGTGTGTGTGTGTGTGTGTACACACAGATTTTAAGGACTTATTTAATCTGAATGCCCTACATAATCAATCAACAAAGAAATGCCACTATGTGTCAGGCTTTATGCTATTAAGCACTGGGAATACAAAAACAAGAAAAATAGTACTGCCTTCAAGGAGTTTACATCTAAGAAGGGAGACAAAACGTGCATAATATATAAGGATATATATACCAAAGAAATGCAATGTAGTTATGAAAGGATTGGGAAAGCCTTACAGAAAGCAGCAATTGAAGGGAACCTTGAAGGAAAAGTCTCCCCATATCTTAGATCAATCTTCACAAATTGCTGAAACCAAAAAAATTCACCAAAAAAAATTCCAACCTTCTAGCAATCTCATCTAGTGATGTGCTTCTCTCACCTTGGCTAAGCAATCCATCAACAAACATTTATTAAATATCTAGAGACAAAAAAGAAACAGTACCTGCCCTCAAAAAAGTGTATATTCTGTGTGCTGACAATAGACTCGCAGATTACTCCAGGTAGGACCTGCCAAAGCTGGCACTCCACTGTTGACTTGGCCTTTGGGATTTCAGGGTTACCCTTGTGGAGCCAGCTGGTGATAACTCTAACTGGTTAGAGTGCTGGGCCTGAAGTCAGGAAGAGCTAAAGTCTAATCCAGCCTCAGATACTTCCTAGCTGTGTGATCCTTGGCAAGGTACTCAGTTCCTTCCCTTAACTGTAGCACCTACCTTGTAGAGTTGTTTTAAGGACTGAATGAGATAATAGTTGTAAAAAAGTGCTTAGCACAGTGTCTGGCACATAGTAGGTGCTATTTAAACGTTTATTCCCTTCCCCCTGGGATCATAAGGCACCAGAGTGAGATTTTAATGGAAAATAGATGGACAGGTAGACACACACACACGTTTATATCCAGGATGAATATACGGCAGCACCAGTATGTTCCTTTTTAATCTTAGCCTAATAGGAGCTTTAGATTGTGTCCCATTTTTGTACTTGTACTTCCTACCCAATGGCAATGATAGAAGGATGAGGTTTTTATCCAGCAAGTTGCATATGTGCTCCTTAAACCCAGTTATCTTTCAGATCAGCTCCAGTCACATCATTTTTTATTCTACAGACACAGAAGCCTCCATCTGGTGCTGTATAAACTAAATAAACCCCCTTTTGGAATCTCTAGAAGCCTTTTCAGCAGCTCTGGGAGCTATAAATAACTTTTCCACCATAAATGCAGGAAGTTGTTCTCATTGTCCTCCTACTTTACCATAACTGCTCTGAGGTCAGAAAGGGAGGGATGAAAATTTTTTTTTAAATTAAAAAAACAATCTCAGACAAATGTTAAGTAAAAATAATGCCAGGCTATATTTAATTGCCCTTTGCAAACTTACAGTGCTGTTCTGGATTTCCAGTTAACTCCTGCTACCTCTAAATACAAGCCAGCTCTGAGCCCCTGCCAACCAGGAACGGTGTCATGTTTTGGAAGCAGCTAAAAAGAAGGAGCCCCAATTCCTCCACTCCCTAGTTCTGTGAGTCTGGGCACTCATATGGCTTCTCACAGGCTCAGTTTCCTCAGTTATAAAATGGGGATAATCCTATCTGTATCACCTGCCTCAAAGAACAAATGAAATCCTGCATGTGAAAAGTGCTGTATATAACTGCGAACTACTGTTTTTATTGAGCACACACAGATTACCTCAAGCATGGCTATCTCCTCTCCATTGTTGAGAATCCGAAAGGAGTAGAGGTGATCAGGGCTGGGATTTGGGATAACTTCACATCCCACCAGGCTGAGTGGCTGCTGTGCCGATTTAGTGCGGTTCCTGTCCTGGTAGATGTGCAGGTGACTATCCTTTACGCAGCACCATCGGGATTTCCACTGGCTGTTGACCAGGACATTCAGGTAACCTGCCAGGAAATGACTGTCTGTAAAAGGGGCAGAGTCACTCACATTCAAGCCTCAGCATCTAAAGAACCTCCTTTACATACAGTACTATGGAAGTATTTATGGATGTACTGATGGATGGATGGATGGGTGGGTGTGTCGGTCTATGGGTTTGGATTTTGAAGGAATGGGTATGTGATTACATCTATGTATTACTTTTATAGGCATACAGCACAGCATGGCTGGAAGACTACTGAATCTGGAATCGGAGAATGTGGGTTCAAGGATGAATCCACAGCTAGTATTTTTCAGGTCACATTAGGTCATAAAATTTAGATCTGGAAAGGGTCTTAGAGATAGCTTCTGACCAACTCTCATTTTACAAAGGAAAAACCCAGAGGCCCAGAGAGATTAAATGACTTGCCTACATCACATAGATAGCAAGCAGCAAAGCTGGAATTTGAACTTTAGTCTTCTGCATCCAGATACTGGATTTTCTGGTCCTGGAGTTTTCTTACCTCTAAAATGATGGTGTCATGCTGTTTAAATGATTTCTAAGGACCCTTTTGTTTTAAATCTGTGACCTGGGAGTGGGAAGTGTATCATGCCCAAGATTAGACAATACCTGAAGAGTAACACAAAATATAAATTGACTGAGCCATAAGGAAATAACCCAGTCAGGGCTGCTAAGGCTCAGATGTAAATGCTGCCCCTCTGAAAGTATATTTGAACTCTCTGAGTTGATTCTTTCCCCAAAGCTGTTCTTCACTTCTAAAAGCAATAGGTTGGTGGAAAATCCTCTGCCTAATGGAGTGATGGCCCCTATTTCCTGCTCTAAATCCCCCTTCCCATGGTTTTGGTGAGGTCATCAATTTCTTTTGATAACAGTCTGTGTGAAGCCCCTTAACCTCTTAGCTGCCAGCACAGGAAGTTCTTTCTATAAGTGTGCCCCACTCTCTCTCTCACCAGGTCCACACACACGTGCTTTTCTTATCAGGCAAATCGCTTCACTTTTCCACAAACACACCTTGGTCATTCTGGCCCCATGTGCCTTGTGCTCATAATGCTCTTTCTTTCAGGAATACCCTCTTCTTCTTCATCTAGCCAGAGTCTCTCCATCCTTCAAATCTCAACTCAATTGCCACCTCCTTCATGAAGTCTTCCAATTGCTCCAGCTCTCCATCAGCACTGACACTTCCAACCCACCTGGCTTAGCACTTGATCAGATACACTGTTTTCTTTGTCTTCTCTGCTTAGTATTGCGTCCTCAACCATAAGCTGAGCTTCTGGAGGTAATAGCTGTCTCATCTTCCCATATCTCCAGTATTCTCTAGTATTGTCCCAGGGAATTGTAGGTGTTCATTGTCTAACTGACAAAACTCTTAAAGTCATTTTGCACATATTATATCTTGGCTAGAGCCAGGGTCCTAGGCCTAGCAATTCTGTTCATCCACTTCCTGGGCCAAGACAAAACGTGACCATTATATATCTCCATGCTTCCTGCCCAAAGTGAAAGCTAGTTGAGGTCATGAGGCTAGTTCTAACTAGAAACTGGATTGGAAGCAGAGGGAAATTAGAGGGAGGATGGGGTTTGCTCTGCAAACCTTAAAGCACTCACTGTATAAATGCAAGACATTATTATTATTAACTTATGCTAGTCTATTCTAAGGATTAGCCAAGCCCTGGGAAGGGTAGCTACTTTGTTCTCCCTAGGCCTTTCCATCTCCTCCGGGAATGGAAGGACTTTTCATTGCTGAGCGTACTTCCAGAAATAACACTGCTACAACACCCAGAAACAATGACTCATTGGCATTATTCTCATGTAGCACCAAACCATGCCCTCTGGAGGCTGTACCCTGGGATGATGCAATATCCACACAACTAAACCGGCACCAAGGAGCACAAATCACCCTTGCGAGAAAAACACATGGTATCCAAAGGCCAGGTCAGGTTCTCATCCCAGCATAGCCTCAATTTTCAACATCCATGAACTCTGGGAAAAGTAGTTTCAATGTTTGGAACAACACCCAGACCACCATGGACAAAAGACAATGAACAAAATCAATGAGGGGTATTGAGAGATTAAAAGATTAAAGAGAAAGAAACTATATCTTATAAGGAAAGGTGAAATGTTTGGACCAAGAGATAGCCAACGACTAATGATAATTACCTTCAACTACTACAATCTCTAAGAAAGAATACTTGCCCGAGAATTCTGTATACCTGGTTCTACTCTTGACTAAATCATTAATTTCATAGGATCATAGAACTTGGAGCTGGGGAAGACTTTGGAAACCAACTCAATCCAGTGTCACCCATTTTAGAACTAAGGACATCGAGGCCTGGAGGAAAGAAAGTATCTTGCCCAAAGACAGGTTTTCAGTAGCAAAGCTGAAATTTAAAGTCTTTTGACTACAAATTTAGTATTTTTTCTCCAATACCTCTCTAGGTATCAGTTTCCACATCTGAAAAAATGAAGAAATGTAGTTATGGGAATCAGAAAAAAAAGACTGTAGCCTTGCTTTCACTGATATCCATGTAATCCCAGACAAGGGCCATTTCTCTTTGAGCCTGTTTCCTCAACTGCAAAAGAAGGGGGATTAGATCAGGAAACTCTAGGGTAGCTTCCTATTCATGTTAGAATGTTAGGATGTTACCCCCACTTCTAACACTCATACAAAAACTTCATTATAACTAAACTTACCCACTTCCCTTCCCCTAAGGATGCCTCGTACACTCCTCCTTCCTTCATTACAAGACTTTGGCTCACGATTTCCCATCCTCAAATGTCCATATTCACTTCCATAAAATCTTCCTTCATGACCCTAACCAGAAACGACCTCTGCCTCCCCTGAATTCCTACTTTGTTTATTTTCTGTGCCATGCAAATGCCATTTGTCAAGTGTTGCTCTTTAACTGCAGCTTTCGGTAAATGTGTCTTCCTGCCGTGCCAGATTAAAAGCTTCAGAGACTTTTATTTCTTTGTAGTCCTCATAAAAAAAGTGTGCACATTTATATGATGCTGTAAGATTTACTTTCCTCACAGCCACCTTGGGAGAAAAGGAATATCAGTATTATTATTCCCACTTTACAGATGAGGGAACCAAGTCTTAGAGAAAGGAAGCAAGTAGACAGGAACAGATCCTGGGCTGCAAACCACCTTAGAAGATCACACGGCTCAGCCTTTTCCTTTTATAGCTGAGGAAGCTGGGATTCAGAAAGGTTATTATGTGACTTGCCCAAGGTTATAGAGACAGAATCTAGCAGGAACAAGATTGAATGGCAGGTTCTCTGACTCCAGATTCACTTTCCTTCCACTAGACCATGCCTCCCTCTCAGTTCCGGGTGAATCTTCTACAGAAGGCAGACAGATCTGAAACAGGACTTCAACTAGGACTTCTCACTCCATCTCCAGTGCTCTTCCATGGGAAAATGCCCTCCTCTCTAATGCTGCTTCTTAAGCCCTTTTTACAGTGCCTTCTATGCTTAAGAACTATTTGTTGAATGAATGTATTGGAGTATTGAACGTATTAAAGTTCTTATGGGGTTGCTGGCCAGTTCTCCGACTCTGCAGAGAATTGAACAGAAAGTAATGTGATAAAATTGTGGCAAGAGAAAGTGTTTAAGCACATAAAAAGGGGCTGGATTTGTGAGCAATATTTCATTGCCCTAGAAAATGCCGTGTTGAGTGAGCACCCACTATCACTGCAGGTCAGCACCTTCCAGTCTCAGAATTGTCTTGGGCATTGCAAGACCAAGTGACTTGCTTGAGGTCGCATGGCCAGTATGCCCCAAAGGTAGCACTTGAACTCAGGTCTTCCTGACTTCAATCCTAACTAACTATTCATTAAGCCATGTCTGCCCCTCTGGTTAAAGGGGAAAAAATGGTTTATGAAGATGGTGAAGGAAAACTCAAAGAGACCACCATGTGAGGATGGATAATCTCTATCTCCCTAGGGATGTAATAAATTAGGAATAAATAGTACTCTATCTTAGATGGCTTAATTGTTCACCTGCCTATTGGCAGGGGGCCTGACCCGATGACCTCCTGAGGTCTTTTCCAGCTTTAAGAGTCTATGATTCTTACTGGATGTCTCCAGAGACCTCTCAGCATTCTCCAGTGAAGCAGATTTCTTCCTCCCCAAGTTCATCAAGTTGCTCAGTTTGAGACCTGCTGTACCTTTCTTCTTGACTAACAAAAATGGGGAGAAAAGATTGACATCACATAAACAAACCCACACCCAATGGCCACCAACAATCTAAGAGACTCCCTTCTTATTCTTCCTCATCCCACAAAAATCTACAGGTTAAGTCAGTTCCCTCTACTGACATGAACAGGACACGGGAAACTTTTAGGAATACATTGGCTAATAACAGAGAATGTTTAGATTTCAAAATATAACTAGCTGGGACAGATGAAAAGTTATCCATATTATCTTAGAAACCAACAAATATGAATTTAACAGGTTAACAAATTGGATGCTATGCCGACCCCCACTCCCAACTCTTGTCTGTCCCATCCCCTTGGAGTAGGTTGGTAAATTACTTCTACTTGAGCCCATCTTTCTCTCACCCTTAAATGCCATTTCCCTCACCATCCCATGGGGCAGGAATTCTGTTACCATCTTTGGTCTCTGTGGTCTCAGGATGACCATCCACACTACTCCCACATTCTGGGGCTGATAGGTATTTCTCAGCTATATCTGGCTGTCAATGAGAAAGAGAAAAGACAAGCATAACTATATGGTGATATTAGTTAATACTTGGATAATTATCTTGGAACAAATCATTTTCCCAGCTGTGAACTAATGATAATCCTACCCATGGAGCAGATATAAATTCTAATATCTTCTCCAACTCTAAGGCTCAATGATCTGGACTCTGAAAGCTTTCTACTATCTTTTGAAGTTTCCCTGAGTTTGTCCCATTGTTCTCCTGCTTTGGGACCCCTCAAATTACCAAAGTCATTTTTCTCCTTAATTCCTGAGTGTACAAAGGGACTAGTTGACACTAGAAAAAAATAACATTCAAAGTGATTTTATACATACTTGCTGTAGGAGAGTGGAACAGGAAAATTGTCTTAGAAATTAAATATTAGCCAATATCCCAGTGGATGCTGAGAAGCCATCAATAACAAGAAAGTATTTACACAAAGAAGTGTAGATATAATCATATCTAGTGGCTTCACAAACCAGCCTTCAAATGTTAAGGGTTAAGCTTCTCTTACACCAATTTAAGAAAAAAAAAATTTAGTTAGGGATCATTCCACCCATCCGATTTGAGAACTGGGCTACTTTAAAAGCATCTGGAAAAGAAGGCAACACTTATAGCTCCGCAAACAAAGAAATCAACCTTCGGTGGAAACAATTCCAATGATATATCCAAGGTAACTTCCCTTGGTGGCAAAGGAGAGAGCCTTTTTCTAGGCTTGGTTTTGGCATGGATTCTCGATTTGTGGTAATGGTTCAACATATGCCCATTTTTTTCACTGTCCCCCCTTCAGCAATGTCTTTGTGCTTTATGGTACCACACTTTTTCACTGTGAACACTCCTTCCACCAGACCCAGATCACAACCTCTCCTCATCATAAGAATCAGTCTTTGCTGTAACTATAAAAAAAAATACTATTTGCAGGCCAACCTTCTGGTAATGGGTCTCTACAAACCTATTTAGGTTGGTCCTCAGGCATCAGACATATTGTTCATCACTAGGCCCACTCTTGTATCCTTCCCAACTTGGTGGCCTTAACCAGAATGTAGGTCTTGCTGGCATAAACTTTAAGAACCTAGGATTAGCTCCACTCCCCAATGAGACACATGGGTAGGATTTTAGGAGAAGTCTCTTGAATGATAAGGAAATAATAATTAATAACTAATAAGGAAAGTTGTATTTTTTTCTTTTTTTTTTTTGGAGGGCAATCGGGGTTAAGTAACTTGCCCAAAGTCACACGGCTAATAAGTGTGTCAAGTGTCTGACGCTGTATTTGAACTCAGTTCCTCCTGACTCCAGGGCTGGTACTCTATTCACTGCGCCACCTAGCTGCCTCTAGGAAAGTTTTAAAACCTTATTCTAATTCATAAGAAAGGCAAAGGGGAATCATCACTTTTTAATAGATACCAGGGTAAAAAATATCATAGAAGTATAAAAATGTTCTGTCAAAAGAATCATTGGCAACTTCTAGCCTCTACATCCTTGATATACCCTTTTCCTTCCATCTCAGATAAAGATGAGAAAAGCCAGGATCATAGAGAGTGAGTCTTCAACTCTAGACACACTCCATTTGTTCTCACCACAGGAGCTAAGCGGGAT
Organism: Petaurus breviceps papuanus; assembly: GCF_028583685.1. Taxonomy (NCBI): domain Eukaryota; kingdom Metazoa; phylum Chordata; class Mammalia; order Diprotodontia; family Petauridae; genus Petaurus; species Petaurus breviceps. The sequence goes on from NW_027186296.1 coordinate 90,061,228, forward strand.
GCCAAAGTTACATGGCTGACAGGACCCACTCTTTACAGTTAGAAGATCAAACTAGGCTTCCCTGGGCTCGTGTCTTTTAAACTATCTCAAAGCAAATAAGAGCTTTTATTTCTCAATAAACACTTAAGGACAATATTCAGTTTTCACTGGGAGAAAAGAGCCACACAAAATAAATTTTCCAATTTAAGAATCAAAAACAAAGTTAATATTGTTCCAATGAAGCTTTTCTTTTCCTCAAGCAAGAGAATACTTTAAGTCTATATCCGTTTCATTTGTTTTCCAGACAAGATAAAGTCACTGTGCTTATCCAAGCATAGCATGTTTCTTATTAATTGGACTGAAATGCAAAAACAAAGCTCCCAATTTTTTTACACTTTCATTTTAAGAGGAAAAAAAAGAATTAAGGATCCCTTCTGTAGAGAGGAGCTAGCCTTACTTTCTGACAGTTGAGACGCTGAGCATCAGGGGTATACTGGTTTCCTTCAAAAACTCCTTCAGAAGGCAGGCCACTGACCTCTTGGATGACCTGTGCAGGAAGAGAGGAGCAAATTGGTGGATCAGACAGACTCACGACCAGACTTTTTCACTGCCTAAACTGATTCAGTCAGAACTAGTACCAGAGATGCCAGGAATCTCTTGAGAATGGACAGATGGTGATGTGTTAAATGATTTTCCTCCAAGGTACTTGAACATTTCCATGATATTCCAGGACCAGTCCAAAATTATACCTCAGAACTCTAGAAACTCTGGGTTTTTCCAGCTGGGAAAAGGTCATTAGGATTCTCAGATCCCATATGTTAACAGATGAAGGAGGGGAGCATGTTGCCAGGTGATTTGGGATATAGGGAATAACTAACACTTTATGACAAGTGAGTTCTGTGGTTGGTATAACACAAGTGAAAACTTTTTGCCACAACTGGGCCTTCTACCAGGCACTGTGGTCTCCTTGGTCCCCATTGCTTTCTGTTAATAGTTCCTTTGTGGTTTCAATAAATTTGCCACATTTCCTGAACAGCCTCCTCCTTCTTTTTAGTGTATTGGAGACCTCTCTATGACATGTTCTCATACCCAGTTAGGGAGAGAGAGTACCTCTGAGAAACATTTTCCTTAATATCTTCACTGGGGTCTGCTTCCTTCTCTAGGGAGGAATTTCTTTATTCACGGTCAAAGGTTTGAATTGGAAGTACACCCCCAAAAAGCAATCAGGCTGGCTGACCCTTTGACCTGCAGAAGCTAGGACTTTACAGGATGACCAAAGCCAGAGCTATTGCTTCAAGGGAGTTTCTTACAGTCACCTAATCCAGGGTTTTCTGATTACACTTAAACTGAGGTACAGATACAGCCAGAGGCAGACATTCCACACATTTATGTATACAAGGTTCCTCTCAGATGTACAATTGCTTAAAGAAAAGAACCTCCCCCTTCCTCCCTGGTCCTTCAGCTCCAGTGGATCCATCAGAGATTGATTTTGAACCAGTTGGACTTTTTATATTCTCAGATCTAAAGGAGAATGATTCAGGAAGGGCAAAATCAAACTTTAAATTGACTTCACTCACTGATAATAGCTTGGGATTCTGGTAGCTCGAAGCTAGAGATCATCACGCAGATTACAACTCCTCCTAAATGCTCATATACTGAATCTGGTTCAGTTCTAAGAGCCTAGTATGACAAGTGGCTGCTACTGCCTTCAGCTCTGGGGACTCTACCAGACTAAAGGAGTCTCCTGAGTTTTCTTCATTTGTTTCTGGGTGTAAAACTGAATCCTATTGTGATCCAAAGTCTGCCCACCCTCCCTGGGCAGCTCCCTCCCTTCCTGGCACTCCTCAGCCCAGGGCTTCCTCTCCCAATTCCCAGCTCTCCTCCCTGGGGCCTCTTGTGCTCCTTCCTCCCATGAGCCTCCTCTAGATTCCCAGATGTTTTGCTTCAGCAGCTACTCACTCAAGCTTGGTTCTGAAACACTAAGCTAAGTGTTTTCTTGTTGAACTTCCAAAGGAAAACAGGGCAGGCAGTTGTCCTCTGAAAAGTCCTGACCTGTTTAAACTAGTTGGGATACACTGCCTTACATCTTCCCCAACACCTTCTGATCTTTATACACATCTCCACTTGCTCCAATAGCAACCATAGAGCCAGCCAGCATGGTCCCACCAGATTACAATGGAAGAGATAAAGGTCACCTAGTCTCTGCCTACCTGGACTCTCTCACATACACACCAACAGTGCTAAGTGAGGTTTCTTTTTTTACCCAACTACGGAAAAGTTTACTACTGAAACTTCAGACAGTAAGCATGCCTTTATTCCAGGGAGTCTTAATCTGGGGTCCACAGCCCACTGTATAGATTTCAAGGGTTTTGTGACCTTGATTAAGGAAAGAAAATCTTCATTTTCACTAACCTCTAACTGAAGTTTAGCATTTTCTTCAATTATTACTTTAAAAAAAACCAACACTATTATTCTGAGAAAGGGTCTATAGGCTTCACCATACTGCCAAAAGGAGTCTATGCAAAAAAAGGGTGAGGTGGGCTAGAGGCCTTAGTCTATCAGTGTTTCAGAGGGTCACCTGGAAGAAGCAGATGGAAGAAAATAATTATATGTTATTTAATTAGGCAGGTCATTCTGGTACTAAAATGTGACTAGGCCCTTAGAACTAGGCCATGTGAATAGAGCCCACTTAACCATGTGGCTACAAAGGGTCTTACTAGTGCCTCTAAGCATTTTTATAGAGTGAGGAAAGAAGGCCCTCCTGAAAATACAACTAAGAAGAAGCTATGCGTTTAGAAATAATTCCTCTTTGAAAATTATGTACTCTTACTCTGAACACAACCTGGTACAAGGCTTAAAAGAGCATGGAGTTGGTGGGCCTGGGTGCAAATCAGGCATTACCTTAGAAAAGTCACTTAAACACTCTAGGACTCAGGTTCCTCATCTGTAAAATGAGGGGGGAGGGACAGACTGGATGAACTTGGGAGGTTCCTTCCTGCTCTGGCTTCATGATCATCTGAATTTTATCAATCAAAATTAACTGCTGAACTGGGGCCCTCCCTGTCCCTTCCCACCCTATTCCATTCTAAATTCCTAACTTTAGTCACCCAAAACATTTTTGACCCTGAAGTACCCCTCAGAACTAGGCCGCTTGCCAGTGCTCTCATATTTTCTCTCTCTTTTTGCACATTATTTGGCACAAATGCTAGGGAGTTTGGAGTGTGTGGGGAGGTAGCATTCTATTTTTCCAAGGCCTCAGAAACAAACCTTCCTCCCTTCAAACTCTGAAGTAACCAAGTATTGACAGTTGGGGAGCTAGTGCCTCCAGCAGATGCTGTTTTCTGTTGCTTTTTAATAAGGCAATGGATGTTTAAAATTGCAGTTTGCAAAGCCTTGGCAGTGCTTTCCAAGTCGCTTACATCCAGCAAGCAAGCAGGGGGATGTTTCTCCTAAATAGAGGCACATCTAATTGGCAGCACACACAAATGGTAGCAAAGGGAAGGAGAGATGGAGAAAAAAAAAAGGGAAGGACAGCTTCTGGCCAGGATTCTTCAGTGCTCTTATCCAGGTGTCAGTTAAGGGTTAATCTAGGGAATATCCTTTGGAATCAAGAGAAGGGTAAGAGCTGGACTGTGTCTCTCTTGGTTTGTTTATGGAACAGTAACAGATGGATAAGGTCTCCCCTTGGATGCTGCTGCTTCTTCACGTCAACAGCAACAACTGGAAGCAGTATTTATTAAGCCCCTAATAGGTATATGCTTTCAGTAAGGAAATAAGTGGCTTGTCCTTGTGTAGGAGATTAAAATGGCCAACTACTCCTCCTGGCATTCAAGACTCTTCATCTGGTACCAAACTCCCTTCTCCAACCTCATCTGTCACTGCTCCTGCCCAAGGAGTACCTTCTGCTTGAGGGAAGTTAGCTGCCTTGTTTTTAGCATTCTTGCTGCCCCATCTTCCTTTGGGTTCTCCCAATAGGTAGCACCTCCCACACCCCTGACTTATTTATGTTAACACCCTTTAAACCCCAACTTCTTCATGAAGTCTTTTCCAGTTACTCTGGTAAACAATGACAGCATTCCCCCTTAACACTTATTATCTATACAATATAGTCTGACATCCTCTTACATTGACCATTTAAATATGCATCATCTTGTATTGTTCTTTAATCAGTTTATATGCATTACCTTTTGCCCCCCAACTATGTTATAGGTTCTTGATCTCATACTATTGGATCTTTTACAGTGCTCGGTCTATCTACTGAATTAAAATTTTCTGAACTACATTTAACTTTGTGGCTGGAGAGGTAAGTGACAAACTGATGAACTGTATTAATACCACTATCGTGACGACAAAGACACATTCTCAGCTCCTCTAAGTTTTCTTTTTCTATCTTTTTGAACATCACTTGGAAATGCTAATAGAGAAAGGAGGTGGCATTTCATTTTGTTAGAGAAGATATTTTGCAGTTAAGTGGATTAGAGGCTATATGCCTGCCCAGGGAGGTATTACTAGGGAAGGGAGAACAGTTGTTACGAGTAGCTATAGAAAAAACAGAGTGCGAGAGTGAGGTGATACAGCTTACTATCCTTCCCAATTATTCGCCTGATGAATTTTCTTAAAGAGCCATTAAAAACTGATGTGTAAGGTGGCTAGGTGGCACAGAGGACCCGAGTCCAAATCTGACCTCAGACACTTAACACTTAGTAGCCATGTGACCTTGGGCAAGTCACTTAACCCCAATTGCCTTGCCTTCCCCTGTTTAAAAATAAAAAGCAAAAAAATAAAAATAAAAAATTGATGTGTGAGTTTCATTAACATCGTGACGGTAGAATTGAATATGACAGGATATTAGAGAAACATTCCCCTTCCCTCCTCATCCACATCTCCTCAGGTCAGGAGTAGGTTCTGACTAGTTCCTAGTTCTAGACCATCCACAAATTCTCTCCTTCTTCATTGTAGTAGAGACTGCCCCAAGCATAAAAAAGCACTCAGCACGCCACTGTGCTTTCTTGGCAATGGAGTACAGGGGTGTCAATGCATAGGTAGTTCGTGTTCCTGCCTGGAACTAAGGTTCTTAAGTGGAAAATGAAATGTTTACTATTTAGACACAAATGCTGTTTTGTGTATATGAAGGATTTGGGGAAAGGAGAACCTGGTGGAACGAAAACAAGGGACAAAATGACCGATGCTTTGTTTTTGGTGGAGGTGGGGTCTTATAACAAGATCAGGTGAAGGTATTAGGGATATTTAGCCTATTCAAGAGAAGAGTTGGGGGGATGTGAGATGTATAGTCAATCAAATGTGGAAGAGGTATTGGACTTGTGTTTGACCCCCGAGGGAAATGAGTAGAAGTTGTAGATAGGAAAAATTCAGGTGCTTGATGTAAGAAGAAAACTACCTATGACTAGAGCTATCCTAACATGGAACAGGTTGTCAAGGAGGTAGGGGTATGAGTGTCTGGAGCTCACTCTCATGCTAGTAGGCAGAAGCTGGACTACACTTGTTATAGGCATTATTGTAGAACAGCTTCTAAGTCAGTTTATAGCCTGAACTAAATGGTCTCTGAGGTCCTTTTCTACTTTTTCAGAGATTTTGTGAAAACATGACTTTAAGATGTAAGGTTATTAACTATGTCTTCCCTCAAAGCCCCCCAAATAAGAAAGTAGTTCATAGCCTGCTGCTGCCTCCACCAGCTCTGGCCCCAGTGAACACTGAGGAGGCCCCAGATCTTTCCTCACCCGGAGCCACTGCTCTGCCTGATCCTTGCTCTGGAGACCCAGGACGATTACATCAGCATTTGTTGGCGTTATCTTCAGGTTGTGCTCTTTCTTCCTCACTTGTTTCTCCTTGTAGATGACACTACAGCCTACTAGATTCACATCGAGCTGGGGATTGTGATCCTTGGAGGATTTGTAGCACTGGAAACAAGAGGCCAGAATTAAAAGGTGAAAATCACCAAAAGGAGATGCAACTGTCACTTTTGGAAAATCCACCAAACCTATGTCTATGTTATGGAACCAAGAAGTTTACTGCCCACCAAATCATGCTGAGACAATTTGTCTTTGAATGTTAGCATTTCTATATTACCGTGCAATATCTATGGGTTAGTCTCTGTCTTTCTTCTCCTCTTTACCAAATGTTACAGCATATATACAAAACAGCTTGAAATTCAACTATATGAGGTTTTTTGGGGCATGATTATCTTCATGGCTTAATGCCTTATCCTGGGTAGTTACCCCAGAAGGTTCTCCTAAGAAACATAATAAACAGTCAGCCTCTCATTTATCATAGAAGAGGCATCCACAGTAAAAATTTTTATACCAAAGTAGCTTTTCTCTATTTCTCAACACAAGGTGGCTAACTACTCCTGTGATCAGTGTTGTGGGCTTAGGCAGTGGAATTTAAGTTTAATATTCGCCTGAGTAAAACTTAATTGGACAAAAAAGAGGCATCTTTACCACTTCCTTACAGAGGTGGGGGACTCTGAGAGTGGAAAATTGCATTTAATGTCAGACTTTTTTTTTGATGTATTGACAGTTTTTGAAACTGTTTTTTTCCCCTCTATTATTCTTGATAATGATGTCTTTCTGGAAGAGGGAAGGGAAAGAATATATTGGGAAATGTAGGTGATAAAAAACATAAGATATCAATAGAATTTATTTGGATAAAAGCTAATTGGTAAGGTTAATATATTAGAAAATAAAAGGTCATTCCTGAACTAAAGCTAACAGACTTTTATATTATCCAGTGTTTCCAGAGTATCCCCATAAAACCTCTGCTATATGACATGATGTCTAGACCAAGCCAATTGGGGTTGTTTTATTACAAATAATATAAAAGAACAAATAATCTAGTAAGGGTTTTTGTTGTCATAATAGCACCTTCTGTGATGCCTTGATCACACACCAAATTAAAACAGTAAAGTGCCTAGAAAGACACACACAATCTGCTTGAAATACAAAGGTCAGGGAGAAGCAATGAGACGATATAAAGAAAGGTAGCTATGGCATAATGTGATGGGAATGTAAATTTATATTGTTGTCATCTTTCTAAGATTGTATTGTGTAAGATCTTCCCTGCCCCTAGGCCCTTTGATAGGCTTAAGTGCATCTGGAGCCTGTGCTGGGAGGCTTGTTTTTCAGGAGATAGTTTGTGACTGGGCAGTGGGTCAAGAGGGTTGTTCTCTCTGAGCCAGGAGAAGGCTATATAAATCCTGATGTGAGGTTTTGTTTTGGGGCTCACTTTGAGAAGTGTTGTGTGATTTGACTAGATGAGACTCTGGGCAGCTGTTGAGAGCCCCCTGGCTTTGAAAAACCCAGATGTTGATGCTTCCCTCTCTGGTGACTGACTAGGTATGGATATAATGGTTGGACAGTTGGAGGGCTGTCTGCTTGAAATGTTTCTCTGTCTTGTAATTTCTGTTTGTAACCTCTGTATACTCTGAAGTTCGGGGTACTGACTTTTTCCCCTGAACTAGATAAATGATATGTTTGATTGATTAAAGCAAGATTGTTAACCCATTTTGAGTTGCTTTCCTTTAGAAAAGCAGATCTAAGAACCTGTGTTGGTAGCCCCACTGAGGATGCTGGAGTGCTTGCTGCTACATATAACAGCAGTCTTCATGTGTAATTGAGATCTGCCTGTATATTGGCAAATTCACATCTGGCAACAGATGCTAATATACCTTACTGGTCTAGGATAAAGTGGGAGAAATATCTGTCACAAGCCTGAATCTCAGATGTTAGTTATCTACTTCTCCTCCTTCTGCCAAAGGGAAAAAAACAGAACTAATAATTTATGTCAGGTACAAAACAGTGCTTTGCTAACCAATAATCTGTTGTCCTTAATGACGCACAACTGCTTAGCCCACTGCCCCAGCCACTTCTTCCTCCACAGGAAGGCACAGATCCGAGCATCCTTCATCAGCTCAATGGTAGCTTCTGGGGATGGCCATTGGTGGGGTGTTGACTTGCTCTTGCTGCTCTCTTCTTCATCATATGATTCATAGGAACTACTCACAGGTTCACCGTCATCTGTAATGAAGATCAACTGAGTCACAGTTTGTCTGCCTGGGAAGCAAGAAGGTTGTCTCCAAACATGCTCTGTTCAGGCAAGGGACAAAGAGAACCATGCTATTACACTCTTAACAGGCAGGAGCAACCACAAAACTGTTTAGTGAACAAGGTATCCTGGATCAGTGTGTTACAATAAATGACTTTTTGATTCTATTGGCTCTTTGTTCTATTTTGTCTTCCAATGGTAAGATTCTTCTAGCTAGAAACCAGAAAGACTGGAGAGAAACCTTTTTCTTTTCCCTCCCCAAGTTCTATTGGTTTCAGACTCTAGAAAACACCTATCCAAAATGTAGGGGTGGCCAGGTAGCACAGCGAGTAAGAGCACCGGCTCCAGTGTCGGGATGACCTGGATCAAATCCAGGCTCAGATACTTAGCACCACACCCAGAAATAACTGGCTGTGTAACCTTGAGCAAGTTACTTAACCCCGATTGCTTAAAAAAAAAAAAAAAAGCGACACATGTGCCCTTTCTGAGTCTTAATTTCTTCCTCTGCAAAATAAAGGGGCTGAACTAGTTAGTCAAGCAGCAAACAAGCATTTATGAAGCCTTTACTATGTTCCAGGAACTGTACTAATTTCTGTGGACAGAAAACAAAGCACCCTATAAAATGGAAAAAAAATTTATATACATACATGTATGTGTGTATATATTTATAAAATATATTTGTGTACATATATATACCTACACATATAGCTGCACACAAAAATGAGTATGTGTATATTTCTCTTTGTATGTGTATATAACCCAAAATTACTATATACAATAATAATCATTTTCAAAAGCTTCCCTTGTCCCCAAACTAAGTGATCTTTAAAGGATCATTCTAGCTCTTAACATTAATGACTCTAGTTTAGGAAGGAAGGTGAGACAACCCAAAAACCCTGGTGTAACCTGGGAATGTGACAAACAGTAACAGTATTTATCTAGCACCTAGACTGAAGGATCATCTTTCCCAGGCACGGTTTGACTTTACCCATTTCAAAACTGCAGATACAAAGAAATAACAGGTCAAATTATAGTGCGAATGGTTTTATGGGAAAGATGATCACCTTTCCATCCCCCAAGCTACTCTCCCCCAAAGACTCTTTCCATCACTTTCAGTTTTTTCTACTATTTTATTCTCCATAACATTACTTCTTGCCTTTCCTTCCCACCCCAACTATTTTCTTCATACCTTCCCTGCTACCATTTGTCTTCCTTCCTCTCTCCCTTCTTCCTTCATTCTGTTGTCAAATCCACGAAATGTGGCAACCTGCTTTTAAGACCTCCAAACCAATTAAATCACAAATTCTCCATCTATCCTTGGTCATACTCTATTCATTTAATCAGTTAAATGGATTTTACAAATTAGTTCAACATTAAGAAAGACTTTTGTAATAATGAGAACTATCTGAAAATGGAATGGGCTACCTTGTGAGGTACCTAGAGGTCTTCAAAAAAATGGCTGGATGGGTAAAGACTGGGTTAGATGATCTCTGAGGGCCTATGCAATTCTACTCCAATGGTATATTATAAAAGAAACAGAGATAACTAAGATAACATGGGAAGGTAGTATTTTACATGCCTTGGATAACATTCAGGACATTAGTATTATTAACTTCTGGGTTTTATGAGTAATAATGATAAAGGAGAGCAATGATAATATTCCTAGAAGCAGAATCCAACATGCCACAAGACTCTAAGAATGGAACATAGAGCTATCCTGCACTATGTAGTTATTTAAGCCCATTGTTACCAAAGGTATCTAAAATGTAGACTCCCATTTTCCCAATCCCCTCCCTGGACTCTCTTGGGAATATGATGGGCACATGCCCCTTTGGTTATAAAAGCAAAGTCAACCAAGAAGGGCAGAAATAACTATTAGCGAGGGCATTGTAATAAGGGGCAGAATGGGGACATGCATATGGGTAGAGAAAGGGACAGTAACGAATATTCTTTTGGACTATTAACAACATTTCCCAAAGTTACTCTGCAAGGATACAATGCTATAGCATTCCAGATTCAGAAAAGGGCAGTACCCAAGGTGATTGTGGCATAAATGACTCCCTCAGGCACCTGTACCCATTTAAGGATTCCAGTGGTAGAAAATGTACCAGAATGACCTGTACGATATTCAGAAAGAAAAAAGACATGGGAAGGGGTGGGGGAGGAAAAGAGAGAGAGTCACTGATGGAGCCTGGTTTCAGCTGAAAATTGTCCTCATCTGGGGATGCTGAGGGTGCACTAGCAACCTTTGACTTCACTCAGTGAAACTCACTGAACAGTGAGTGATCAGGCATGCACAGAAAAATAGATACATCAAACCATTCTGACTTTCAGGGAGTCAATAAAATTACTTTCATTCATTGTAGGTAAGGTCCTGTGGAACAAAGCAGCATGACGATCGACACCATCACATAACCCTTCATTAGGCACAAAGGGAATCACATATATGGATGTCCAATTCATTAAAAGGCCAGTTCTCAACCTGAGTATGTAACAACATCATTTTGAAGCAATTAGGCTATTTACTCCTCAAATCACCTCTCAATTCTGACTCTTTCTTGAGAACCAACAAAGCTTGAATTTCTCCTATCTACCTTGCTATTTTAACAACTCCTCCCAGTATAATTCTGATTGCTTACTAAGTTAGTAATACCCAGATCAACTGAGATGTCTTTACAATGACCCAAACTCTCACTGTAGTTAATTAATCCAAATTCACTGAACAGTGATGAACAGGGGAAGCACAAGTCTAGAGATTTGAGGTGTGAAATTGCAGGCCAGACCAACTGTCTGAAAAAGCATCAGACATTCAGCACATCAATTACAGACAGACATCTAATCATGCCTATCTAACTGTTCTTCCAACTACATCAAGCAAAACTGGGATGCCAACTTTCCAGAGCCTAGAACCAGATAATAGATGAAAACATGCAATGAGAGAAGCAGATGTAGCCATGGAAAACACATTTCCTGACTCTTCAACTATTTTTCTTCATGGGGTCCATAATATCACTTGTCTTCACTGTCATCCAGTGACATCATTCCCTTTAGCAATATTCATTCATTATGGCTGACAGAATGATAAAACATAATCTTTATGTTTTATTTCATTTAATCTCCACATCAAGCCTGGTGAGGTAAGGTAAAGATAATATTTTGTCCTATTTTAGTGATGAGTTGGGGGGAGGGGAAAAAATGGAAAGAGGGAATAAGGAGGTAGAAGAAGGCCTGGGAGAAAAGAGGAGATGACTATAGGCCAAGGGGAGGAGGTAGGGACAGGGATGGGGAGAGATTAAGTTACTTGTTCAAGGTTATACAGATAGCAATTATTACAATTGGAATTGGAATCTTGGTCTCCTGATCCATGTTGGGTCAGAGTTTTTCCATTGCTATTGATTATGAGTTTGGTTTTGATTCTAAATTTGGTATTCTGTTAACATCATAACATTTCTACCACCGGTTTTGTACCAAGTTGAGAAGGGATTAAAAAATTGGAGCTTTGAGCCTCTAAGATTAAACTGATATCCTTTTCTCCTCAGTCTTCCTCTATTTGATTCCTTTATTGCTTGGTTTGGGGCCAGGGCTAGCTGTGGTTGTGAGGTCTGGCTATGCTTATTTTGAGCAGAGAAAGAGAGGTACCTGTTTTAGCTATTGCTGTTTCAAGTTCTCAGCATTGTGGTACTGGGGAAAGAGGACTGACTCTGGAGTCAAAGGACCTAGATTTAAATTTTCTCTCTCACACTATCTATGAGACCTTGGGCAAAGTCATTTAATCTCCCTGGGCTCAAGTTTTCTTATCTTTAAAGTAAGGGGGTTGAACTAGATGGCCTTCAGCTTCAGATCTAGGAATCTAGCTAGATGTGACTTCTCTGAGCCTTGGTTTACCTCATTTGTAAAACTAGTAAGTTACACTAGATGGTCTCTAATGATCCCTTCAAGCTCTGGACCTAGGATCCTATGGTCTTTGGCACAGGGGATATGTGACAAAAATGAGTGCTGGATCAGAAAAAGAATTGTGATAGGGTGGGAACTTCTTAATTTCCAAAGGCTTAAAGGAAAAAAAATACACTCCACAAATCATTTAGTCCCTCCCTCCATTCAGAAACAACTGGTGACCAAATATTCTCATACAATTGATGTCTATCCAATTAGCTCCAGGGAATATTCCTCTCAACTTAGTAAGCAGTAGTTTTTATTGAAAACACACAAAATCTGATCATATAGACTTAAGTCTAAAACTACAAAGGTTTCTAAATAACCTCAAATCTGACATTCTTTCTAAAGTCTCATGCTAACAGTTTCACAATCCTATTCTTAACAACTTGAAGGCTAAAAATTTCAATTCTGACCTTGTTATGCAAGTCAAAACCTTTCACTTTTCTCAACTGGTAAATAAGATGGCTGAAGTAAATAATCTTTAAAATTAAGATTCAATTTGGGTTTGATAGATTAGCCCCTAGAAATAATTGCCAGTTCCAATCTCAGGAAAAAAGAGAATCCTTTGGATGAATATTTCTCAGCATACTTATCATGTTTCCCTAGATTTCAACCTTCATGGTTAAGTCAATCTGAGGTACCGCACTGGCAGGGGAATCAGGAAAAAGAGCCAAGAGGAAGAGATAGGGAGAAAGAAACTTGGAGAAGAAAAGGAAGATAGTTGGGGAGTGGTAGAGGAAGAACCCACAATAATCATTTCCCATGCTCCCTTTGTGGTCCCTTGGAGTCAGGATTCACTGCAGATCTGAAATGTTCATTTGAGGAGGGTCTTTGTGATTTAACCGATCTATCCCAAAAGTTGTAACGTAGTAGGATGCTACTGGATTTGAAGTCAGAAAGATGTGGGTTCAAATCTTGCCTCAGACTAGCTGAGTGTCTCTGAGCAAGGAGTGCAGTATTTCTGAGCCATGGTTTCCTCATCTGTAGAATGAGGAGTTTGGATTCAATGACTTCTAAGGATTCTTTTGGTTCTAAGATCTATGAATGACTCTATGATCTCTGAGCAGGCCAAGTTCAGGAGGGAGCCTGGGTCGTGTCTCTAAATCGGCTAAGAGTCTCACTCTTCTTCAGAGCCTGGTTACAAAGAAGGTTCCTCCGCTCTGTTTCAGACTTCACCTCACTTGGCACAGACACTTGACCTTTACTCTCCCTGTATGTGCTGATGTCAGCAATGCTCAGAACATGACAACGTGAAACACCAGGTCCCATAAACCTACTGATCCTGAGCCAATTTAAGATTGCCCTCTAGTCCTAGCCATGCACCCCCCTTTAGACAAGGGAGAGCCCTCTTAGAGGAACTGCCCTGTCTGCTGGGACAAGTCTTAAGTCACACTTGATGCTGATCCCTGATAGGGAGCCACCTTTTAAGATCCTACTCAGATTTCTCTTGCTTTCCAGCTATAAGACAGCAATGCCTGCAGCTACTTGCGTATTAGAAGCACTTCCCTTTTCACGTGCATGTAGTACTTAAAAATCACCCTTAATGGTGAAGCTGCTGGGATGTACCATTTAAGGAAGTATCATATGGTTCTGCCTCTTCATAATATCCCTCTGGAGACTCGATCTTTGGGACTGGGAGCTGTTTCCTTTCTGGAATCTGTGGAATGAACAAATAAAACAAACATTGTTTTTTGTTGGTTTTTTTTTTTTTTTCAAATAAAGATACAGGAGAAAGAACTCAGAGTTAACTCTTTCAGTGGAAGGATGGAAGGAGTTCCTAGACAAAGTTTCTAAGAGAAAAATGTTATATGGTCTTGGAATCAGTTAATTTTAACCAGATAGGGAGGCAGTTAGGTTATGGGGCTGTGAGCAAGGGGTTGGGAAGCAATGTAAAAAAAAAATCATTAGTGTTTAAAGCTGGAGACCTTACAGAACATCTGACCCTCCCCCTTCTCAGAAGAAGAAACTGAGACTTCCAGGTCAAGTGGCAGGCTGCACAGTCACTGAGAGCTAGTACTTTAACCAAGGTCCTCCAGCCCTATAAAAATGCTAGCTGTTATTATTACCTTACTGGGATGTTATAAGATGTACCAGTAAAGAAAGAAGGGTCAACCAGTCAATAAATGTTTAGTGATCAACTAACCTTGCCCAGCATCTTCACAAATGCTTATCAGACTGTACATGTTTTAACATTTTAGATTATCTATAAACATACCTTTGCAATGATTTCTTAAATTTAAAAAAAACATGAAAAATATTGAGGTAATATTTGTTATCATTGATCTTCTTTGAGAATGAAGAATGAAGAGCAAAAGCAAGAACAAATTTGCTAAGTTATGAATCCTACATGAAAGAGATCTAGAACACTGTTTCATTATACTTGGGGGCTTTTAAATACTGCATGTGTTTGCCTTTCAATATACAGGAGATAGTTGTGGACTTTAAGAAAGCTGCCTAAGATCAACCATTCCTTCAATCTAGCTGAAGTATTCTTCATGTTTCAGGAAAAGGAGATTTTCAAGCAAAGAGCCAAGGTCTATAAGGAAAGAATAGAAAGGAGGGCGCCCCTAGGGGGCTAAACCACTAAATTCTGTCAGAAGCTTCAGTTAATTATTCTTGTCAACCACCCTTTTCTTCCCTCCCCAAACATTGCTTAGAAAAACCAAAAAACCCAACAGCAGTGTGTTGTAATGGGACTAAAGGACATTGACCCTGGAATTAGAAGATTCAGGTTTCAAATCCCAGCTCTGACCTTTATATCAAGGACCTACTATTAACCCACTTTGAACCTCAGTTTCTTCATCTGTAAAATGGAGATAGTGTATTTATCTACCTCAAAAGGATTTGTGTGGGAAAGTCTTTGTAAATCTTAAAGTACTACAAAAAGTTCATTATTATGATAAAGGCCAGCAGCCCAGAACTCACTAGGACTTTGCCCTAAAGATGTAGGTAATATACATAACGAAATCTATTCTAACTATATAATACACCAAAGATGTAGGTAACATACAGAAACAAGATCTATTCTAACTATATAATAACTACATCTGTTGGGTGATGCCCTAGGGAGTGTTAACTTTAGGGACATTTTGCTGGAGAATTATACTGAGTTGGAGAGGAGGATTCTGATTCAGGACTTTTATCATATCCTATATAGAATACCTTTTCCTAGGCAAATCCTAGTACAGACCCACCTATGATTACCCAGGTAACTCAAAGTGCTTGAAGGCTGAATTGTTGGCATGACTTTCTGGGAAAGGGGTGCAGTGGAGGAGGAATGATGGGCAGGTGGGAGGAGGCATCTGATTATCTCCTTATGAGCTGGGGCACACTAGAAGCACTTCCTTTTTCTAACAGGGACTCTCAGTTCAACACAATCAAAACAGCATTGTCAGTAGGTCAGGCAAAGCTGAAAGTCAACCCTAGGAAGCATACCGGACATCTTTTAAGTTGATAGGAGTACAAATCAAGGAAGCAGATAAATGTCACTAAAGTAAGTCTTTGAAAAGATTCCAGAACCTGTGAAAAGTCCCAGCATGATTTCTAAGACCTTTCTTAGAAATTTAAGCTTCCACGCACATGCACACACAAACACATACATGAACATATTGCTTGATTCCTTGGCAATAATCTGGGTTGCGTAAGAGGGAAAAATTACTATTTTCCTGACTGGCTAAGTTATGCACAAACCTGTCAAACTAAGGAAGCAAAATGTAGAGGGGTCAAAAAATAGGGGACTGCCTCCACTAGTCAGCAGATCTCTACAAAATTTGATGCACAAATTCCAGGAGGGCAGGGATCATGTCTTATACATCTTTGTATCCTCCACACTTCCTATCAGAGGATCTTGAATACAATGGGCACTCATATCTCAAAGCTTGGTAGCATCAAAACCATGGCAGTGTATCCAAAACTTTGCCTCAGCAGATGGTTTGATTTTGCTTAACTCATCCATTCTTGGATCCCACAGAATATACAATACTGAGGGCCACAGAATACACAATACTGAGGGGACCAGTGATATATAGAATCAATAACCCAGGAATTTCCCCAAGGATGTGCCCAAATCTTTTTTTTTGGGGGGGGGGGGAGTCAAAAAGGACCGACGATAGGATAATTCAATTTAACTCGATAAAAAAATTCCTACTATGAATTGGGCACTGTGTTAAGGATACAAAGACAAAAATCAAAACAGTTTTGCCCTCTGGGAACCTACATTCTACTAGGTGGAAATAATATGAACACAGAAAAATAAACATGAAATGTATCTGTAACACTCCCTCCATGGCTACTTCACCAACTCCCACTAAATGGGAATTACTCCAAGCGGAGTTTCTAGTGCTTCTGCTCATAAGTCCTCACTGGTGAGCTTCACAGTAATTATCAATTAGATTCAATAAGCTTTTAGAAAAGGGGATTTGTTAAGTGGATATGCAAGGGTAGTTGTGAGAGAAACAATCCCCTCTTACCCACACAAGTTCCTTGGAAAGAATAGATTTAAATTCATATCAAAATCGTAGTAAGATGCACTTGGAGGAAATTGTGTGGTAAAGGGGTAACATAGCTTCTGTTTTCTCCATTGACTGACTCAATTGAGGTCTTTGAGTCTTCTTCCTTACATATATAAAATAATTTGGCAAGGGGGGGCAGGGGGGGTTGGAAGAGATTACTAGCACTACTCAAGGAATCAGGAAAGGCCTCATTTTAAGAGATGGCCCTTGAGCTAATCCTTCCATGAAGTTTGGGATTGGAAGAGATCAAGTTGGGAAAGGAGAGTTTTATAGGTATGGGGGTCAGCTTGGGCAAAGTTCATTTAAGTAACAGGAGAAGCCCATTCATTTTATAACTGCCTGAGGTAGTCCTGGATCCCTAAACACTTTCAAATGAAGCCAAATCAGGCCTGATTGGATGGGAAGACTAGAACCTTTAGGATGAAAACCTTCCTACTACCTAGTAGGTGATGATGTTTCTTTGAAAAATCCCAGACAACCAGGATTTGGATTCAGATGAGGATTCTCATAATCTTAGAGTGAAAAAGCCCTTTTCTATAGTGTAAGAAAGCTGAATTTCTGTGCTCAGACCCTATTTGAATAATTTTTTTTTCCAAGCTTAATAAACACATACATGCTAAAGAGCTCTGACCCAGTAGTAAGGGAGCACCAATTCCTTACTTTTGCAACATAACCACAATGTGTATTAAAGTACAGGAAGTTCAAGAAGTCAGTATTGTGAGACATGTCTTTGGATTGGGGGTGGAGAGAGGAGGAAGGGTCAGTGAGTAAGGTCATGGCTAAATTATTCAGATGTATCAATAGACAAGTTGTGTGAAACTCTCCCAATTAAGTTAACTCATTTAGAACTAGCCTTTTATCTTTTCATTTTCAGAGTATGAGAGAAGATGAAGGAGTGTAAAGCAGAGAAATCTGATGGCAATCAGCTTGAGAACATCTGTTTCTCCTGAGGCAGTTAGAGCAGCTGGCTGCTTTGGAGTCAGGGACCACATTCACACAGTCACAACAGAGCCCTACCCTTGTCTTTTTCTAGGGGCACGTTTTCATTCACTCCTGTGAGGATCATAAACAATCAGGAGTGTAACTAGAGGAATTTATTTCAAGCAGAGTACCCAGAAGAGAGGGCTAAGTTGCAGTGAAGTGAGGGTAGCTTCTGGAGATGAGAATATGGGAACCACCCCCCTCCCTTTTCCCTATAGGAAGGGTGAAGGAGATGGTGCCAGGCTGAAATATGCAGTTTGAGGGGTAGGAGGAAGAACATTGGAATTCTGAAAGGGAGGAGTTTTTTCTTACTGGAAACAGAGGAAGAAAACAGAAGGGACTGTCCAAGGCCATGAGATCAGTGAGGTGATCCAAAGAATTCCTAAGCTGGGGAGCTACAGGAAAAAAATACTTTTCCAGACCCAATATCATAAAGGTCACGGAAACAGTTGGGAGAAACCTTAGGAGTCATCTACTTAAGTGGTATCAAACCAAATAAAAACAGGGACCACTTACATATAGAAGTACATAAGGATCCCTGTAGACTGCATACTGACTTAGTTTTTAAATGTCTATGTATGTATATGTATGTATATATATGTATGTGTATGTGTATGTGTATACACATACTTATGTACACACACAGAGTATTTTTATTTCCCAATTACATTTTAATCTGGTTTAGGTAGCACTCTGGAGTGCCGTGGGCATCCAACCAGTGTGTTTGACACTTCTGATCTACTGTAATACCTCCTTAAAACATAGGTCACATATACAAAATCCCAGATACGCAGTTATCTAGCCTCTATTTGATTGTCTCTGGTACCTTCTGAGGTAGCCTGTTGTATCTTTAGACAGCCCAGTTAGAAAATCTTTCCCTTCAGTGTGACCCTGCCTGGGCAAGTTACTTCACCTTTGCTATATGACCTTGGGTAAGTACTTAACTTTTGTCTGCCTTGGTTTCTTGAACGGAAAATGTGACAATAATGGTACCAGCTCTAATTGTGGTTATGAAGATCAAATAAGTTATGTGTAAATATTCTGTAAAGCACTTAGCATAGTGCCTGGCCATGGCAGGAACTTAGTAAATGGTTGAACTTTTTTAAAAAAGGAAAAAATGTTTCCTTAGCAAAATGCTTGTTGTCTCTCATTCCTCTTCGTGACCCTGTGAACCATACTGTCCATAGGAGGGTGTTGTTTTTTTTTTTTTTTTTTTGCAAACGTACTGGTGATATTTGCCATTTCCTCCTCCAGTAGATTAAGGCAAAGAGAGGCTAAGTAATTTGCCCAGGGTCACAGAGCCATAATTTCTCTTCTACATGTCAATCTTTCAAATATTGTAAAAACAGTGATCATGTCCTTCCCCTTCTTTCCCCTGACTGAGGCTGCTGGGTGGTACAGTAGATAGAGTGCTGGGCCTGGAGTCATGAAGACTTGAATTCAAAATTGATCTCAAACACTTCTTAGTTGTGTGACCCTGGGCATATCGCTTAACCTCCATTTGCGTCAGTTTTCTCAAATGCAAAATGGGGATAAGAATGGCACCTACCTATAGGGTTGTTTCAAGGATTAAATGAGATAGTATTTGTAAAGTGCCTAGCACAGTCCAGCATATAATAGACTCTATATGAATGCTTATTCCCTTCCCCTAGTCTTTTCCTTTCCAGGCTAAACATAACCACTTGGAATATCTGGTTCTTTCTAATATACATATATACTTTTAAGGCATGACTTTGAGTTCCTTTGCCATTCTGGTTTATACTGACTCTGGATACATTCCAGATAGTCAACATTCTTTCTTTAAATTTTTTTTCCCCTGAGGGCAATTAGGTGGTACAGTGACTAGAGCACAGGCCCTGGAATCAGGAGGACCTGAGTTCAAATCTGGTCTCAGACACTTAACTAGCTGTATAACCTTGGGCAAATCACTTAACCCCAATTGCCTTGCCCACTCCAAATTGTTTTTTTCTTATTTCCTTAAATATTTTCCAATTACATTAAATTTTAACATTCATTTTAAAAAATTTTGAGTTCCAAATTCTCTCCCTCCTTTCCACCCCTCCCTCACCCATTGAGAAGGAAAGCAATATGATTCTACATGTGAAGTCATGCAAACTATATGTCCGTATTAATCATGATGCGAAAAGACTCCTCCCCCAAAAAAAGGCAAGAAAAAAAGGAATTTGCATTCAGAATTCATCAATTTTCTTTCTGCAGGTAGATAGCATTTTCATCATGAGTCCTTTGGAACTGCCTTGCAAGGAACATTGTGCTGAGTCTTTTAAAGATAATAATTGTTACAATATCGTTGTTACTCTGTACAATGTTCTCCTAACTGTCAACATTCTTTCCAACATGGGATGCCCATCACTAGGCACAATACTCCAGAAGTGGTCTGACCAGGAGAGAGTACAATGGGACTACATCCTCTCTTAGAGTAGAGGCAAGGTTTCTATTAATGAATGAAGAAACCAGATGATTGCCTTAGCTTTTTGACCAACATAGCACATTGCTGACTCACTAAGCTTGCAGTAGAAATTTATAATATTACATGTGCATCTTTTATTGAAAGATGGAGAAATGGAAGACAGAAGACTGTGTGGCTGTAGCCTGACCAGTCAAATCCAGGGCAAGGGAAATAGAATGTTAAGAAAAAGATAAGATTTAAAGCATTAGTAAACTAAAACAAGCAGGTGGACATCACGTAGGTGGACTGGGATTCAACTTTAAGACCTTCTTGCAATTTGTGAAACTGTTACCCTTCATATATTCCCCACCACACCACCAGATTCTCCTGGGAAGACTTCCTTGAACTGATGTGAAGCGGAAGGAGTAGAACCAAGAGAACACTGTACACAGCGCATCAATGTTACCCTTATGGTCAACTTTGAATGACTTAATTACTGTAGCTCAGCAATTCACACTGGTCCAAGACAATTCCAGAGGGCTCATAATGAAAAATACTACTTACCTCCGGAGAAAGAACAGATGGAATCTGAATGCAGATTGAAACATGCTATATTTCACTTTCCTTATTTTTTACATTTTTGGGGTCTGTGTTTTCTTTCACAACATGACTAATCTAGAAATATGCTCTGCGTGAATGCACATATATAACCTATGTCAAATTGCTTACCATCAGGGAGGGATAGGGAAAATCTGGAACTCGAATTTTTTTTTAAAAACATTAAAATTATTTTTATATGTAATTGGTGAAAATAAAATGATTTTTTTAAAAAAGAAAAAATCCTGGAGTGTTTTGCAGTAAATCTACTTTAAAGCACTTAGGAGGATAAATACTATTTATTTTCTTTTTTTGTTGTTGTTATTATTTGAATCCATACTCTTTTTTTTTAATCAAACGCTGTATTAACTTCTAGTTTACCTCATTGATTTCTTCAAGATTTTGAGTTACAAATTTTCTCCCCATTTTCCCCCTACCCACCACCCCAAAATGGCGATCCCACTGGATATCCCCTCCTCCAATCTGCTCTCTCCCATATCTTATCCCATACCCCCTCTGACTTTCCAGTAGGGCACGGTGGATCTCTCTGCCCCAGTGCCTGTATATTTTATTTGCCAGTTACATGTAAAATAATATTAATAATAGTGTATATATATATATATAT
>NW_027186296.1:90082724-90125800 GCF_028583685.1 Petaurus breviceps papuanus
TATATATATATATATATATAAAACACTTGATTTTAAAGCTTTGAATTCCAGATTCTTCCCTTCCTCCCTTGTCACCCACCCTTACTAGGAAGATAAGCAATTCAATATAGGTTATACATGTTTAGCTATGCAAAACATTTCCATAGTGGATATATTGTAAAAGACTGACTATATTTCCCTCCCTCCTATCCCACTTCCCACTTTTTCTATTCTCTACTTTGGTCCTGTCCCTTTTCAAAAGTGTGTGCTTCCAACTTCCCTCCCCTCTAGCCTGCCCTCCCTTCCATGATCCCCCCTCTCATCCCCTTCCTCCCTACTCTCCTGTAGGGTGAGATAGCCTATTTAATGTGTATATCATTCTCTCCCTAAGCCAAATTCAATGAGAATAAGGTTGACCCATTCCCTTTTGCCTTCCTGTTCTTCCCCTCCATTGTAACCATTTTTCATTCCCTCTTCTATATGAGATAGTTTACCCCATTGTCTCTCCCCATCTCCTCTCATTATATTCCTCTCTCATTTTACCTTTTAAGTGTCATCCCTTCCTGTTAAATTGGTCCTGTGCCCTCTATCTATGTATACCTGCAGACATATATACACACATTCACATATGTATTCATGTGTCCATATATCCTTGTATATAGACATATAAAGCATGTATATATGTGTATATATATATATGTATACACACACACACACACATTTCTATTCCCTTCAACTATTCTCATACTGAGAAAAGTTTCATCAGTTACAATTATTGTTTTTCCATGTAGGAATGTTAATAGTTCAACTTTGGTAAGTTGCTTATGATTTCTTTTCCCTGTTTACCTTCTCATGCTTCTCTTGCTTCTTGTATCTGAATGTCAAATTTTCTATTCAACTCTGGTTTTTTCCTCAAGAAGACTTTCTTTTTTTTTTTTATTTGTTTCCCCAGCACTTAGCACAGTAGCAGATTCTTAATAAATGTTTACTGAATGAGAGAACATAGGCTCACCCCATACCTAGAATTAGCTGAGTTAGGGCTGCGTGCTCCTCCATCCACTGCATTTTCCCATCAGGGACAGCTACCCTGTTTTTCCACATTCAGATGGTCCAGCCTGTACAGCTGTTCTTCTCTCCACCCAAGCCAGATTCCCTCAGTATTTCATGCTAAGAACTGTGCCTGGTGTGAGGAGGTTGGGACTTGTTACAGAGATGAAAAAGGGAAATATGATGTATGTGTGGGTCACTGGGCTCTCAGCTCATCCTGGCTTGAAGGCCTGTCTTATGATTTACTCACTGCCCTAGCAGTTCCCTCAGGGAGAGTGAACCTTGGACAGCGCAAAGGTGATCACTTGAAGAAGTTGGAGAAGTCTTTGCTTTGCAGCAAAGTAATTCCATGGAAAATGGAGCTGGCTTCTACTATGAAGCTGGATGGATTTTCTGGAAAATCTCCCCAGGGTCTGGAATTCATCCACTGGAACAACTGCCTTACATTTGAAAGCTTTCCTCAGCATTACACTGGGTTTTGCCCCATCAATTCCACTGACTAATGTTTTGTCAAACAAACTTCTCCTGTCCCCCCTGCCCCAGAGCAGAATCTACTAGAAATGTGATATTTTCTCTAGGGAAGGAGCTAGCTTTCTCCATAATTTCTGTTTCCTTGGACACTGCCCCCCGCTTCCAAGTGCCTTTATTTTATACACCAGCACCTTTCCTGTTGAGGTAGCTGACAGGGAAAGGTTTCTGGGTAGTAAACCCCATAGTTAGGTTCCCCTTAAGCAAGGGATCTTAACATCTTGCATGTGTCATGGACCCCTTTGGTAGTCTGGTGAAGCTTAAAGGCCTCTTCTCAGAAAAATATTTCTAATTGCAAAAAATACATGCATAGGATTATGGGGAAACCAATTATATTTGAAATAAAGTCAACCAAATCTATTTAATAAAACAACCACCACCAAGTTCACTGACCCCAGATTAGGAATCCCTACTGTAAAGGATTATGACAGCTACCTTTGTCAAGGAAATCAAGTCCCTTTGGAAGGTGCTTATGGTGACCTAATGAACTTTAAAACTTGTCCATGTGAAATCTTGAAGCAAATAAATTTGCCTTACTATTTTAAACACACAAATTCCTGGGTCTGAGTTGATACTACACAGTAGGAGTGAAGTTCCAACTCAGGAAATTCCCTTCATTTTTGGTTAACCTGTGAACAGCTGTTCCCTCAGAGGCAAAGCAAGCAATGGAGTTTCCATCTGGCAAGGACTAAGGGTTTTGGGGGCAGAAGAGCCATAATCAGATTATAACAACAGACCCAGTCCTCCAAGAAGCTGCTACATTCCTTGTTCACCCCTCATTGGCACTGGAAAATGCCCAAATTACTTTCTTCTATCCCTTCTCCTCCTCTTACGACCCCTCCTCAATTTTTTATACTGGGTATCCCTACAAAGAGTGCAGTTTAAAGCCTTAAGGTTTTCAAAGTGCTCTCTCATTTGAGCTTCACAACAATCTTGTAGGTTTTAATAAGTGTGTGAGACTGGATTTGAACTCAGGGAGATGAATCTTCCTGACTCCAAACCCAGCACTCTATCTACTGTGCCACCTAGGTTATCTATCCCCATTTTTTCATCTGGTAAAACTGAGGCACAGGGAGGTTAAGGGACTTGGTCTTGGCCACCCAGCTAGTCAACATAAAAGATAAGATTCAAATCTAGATGTCCTGAATCCAGTGCTTTTCAGTATAATTTGTTCCCTCTCCCTTCCCTTCCGAATATCAATGCAAACTGTTCCTAAGTGACATGAGCAGAGAGAAAATATCCCCTCAAGCACTGAGCTTTGGAAAAAGTGTAATCTGACCCCCAAATCTAAATTAGACCCCCTCAACTAGAAATGGCTCTCACTCTTCTTGACCTCTGAATCACTGCTGACCTTGCCATCCTTGCTGCAATCTCATTCCATGGCTTCTTCGAGGTGGCTCTCTCATAGATCCCTTCCTATTTCTTCTATTACACCACCCCTAACATGCAGCTGTTCCCCAAAATTCTGTCCTTTATCTGTTCTCTATATCTTCTCTTTTTATATAATTATCATACTCTTAACAGAATGTAAAATTATAATAGTATAATTATTAACATGACAATAATATATAACATAGTATAATTACTTTAATATTAAATTATAAAATTCTATATATTCTTTCCTATATCTTATCTTCTATCTCTATACTCAATTCCTTGGAGATCTCATTTAATCCAACAATTTCAACAATCACCTCTAAATGAATGACCCTGCAATACACCTCCAGTTTTAACATCTCTATCAAGATTTAAGACAAGGGGGAAGCTAGGTGGCACAGCGGATAGAGCACTGGCCCTGGAGTCAGGAGGACCTGAGTTCATATCTGGCTTCAGACAATTAACACTTACTAGCTGTGTGACCTTGGGTAAGTCACTTAACCCCAATTGCCCTGCCTTCCCTCCTCCAAAAAGACCAAAAAAGATTCAAGGGAACAATTACAACTGCCAAATGGACATCTCCACATTAACGTTCCATAAGTACTCAAATTTAGTGTGTCTTGAAATGAATTTACCTTTTCCCCAAAGGCTATCTTCCCTGTTTTTCCTATCTTTGTTAATGGTATATCCATTCTACCAGTTATCCAGGATTAAAACGTGAGTTATCAGGGCAGCCAGGTAGCACCTGAGTAAGAGCACTGGCCCCAGAGTCGGGATGACCTGGGATCAAATCCAGGCTCAGACACTTAGCACCCACCCAGAAATAACCAGCCGTGTAACCTTGAACCAAGTTACTTAACCCGAATTGCTTAAAAACAAACAAACAAAAAAGTGAGCTATTTCTTATTTCTTCCCTCTCTCTTCCTCTTACCCCCACATTTGGTTATCAACCTTTATTACCAATCATTTCCTTCTTTTCCATGTCTCTAAGGAAGAAGTAACCATTCTCCTCACCAAGGCCAATGCCTTATATCTCTGATTCCATGTATATTCTATTGATTCTATAGTCCTTCCTGCCTTCTCCTGGAGCTGACTCTATCATTTTTCCATCTCTCTTTTTCAATATCTCTATTTACTATCTCTTGCTCTACTGCCTACAAATGTGCTCAGGTCTACCAATCTATCAGGTCAAACAAAACAAAAAACTTACACTTTGCTCTACTGCTTCCTAAAGCAATCATCCTATCTCCCTCCCTCTTCCTTTTCACTGCCAAAGTCCTAAACCTAATCAACACTTTCTGCCTCCAACTTTCTCACCAGTCACTTACACTTCAATCCCCTGCAATTCGGCCTCTACTCCCACTACCTGATGGAAACTGTTCTTGCCAAGGGTGCCTTTTAACTACTAGATCTGATCATTTTTTTCTTTGGCCTAATCACCTCTGACCTCTCTACAACTTTTGCTATCACTGAACTCTCCCTCCTCCTTTGGGATATGTGCTTTTATCTCCTTCGGCTCTCAAGACACTGCTCTCTCCTGTTTTTCTTTATGGTTCCCCTGTCTGCTCCTTTTTACCTGCCTTTGCCAGATTATTACCCTGCAATTAATCCTACCCTGTTACTATGGATATTGGTCCCCAGGGCTCCGTCCTAGGCCTCTTCTCCTTTCTCTTTACACTCTCTCCCAGATCTCATCAGCTCTCATTTTCCTACAGATGACTCCAACAATCTGTATCATAGGAGCATAGATCTAGAATTGGCCATTTAGTCCAGCTGTCTCATTTTACAGATGAAGAAACTGAGGTCCAAGAAAGCTAAGTGACTTGTCCAAGACCAGACAGGTAGTAAACATTAGCTGTAGGATTTGAGACCAGGTTTTCTGATTCTAGAAATAGTGTTCTTCCTATAATGAGCTCCAGTCAAGGGTCAGCTCCTTGCTAGTTATCTCCCCCTGGATATACTGTGGGCATATGAAACTTAACTCTGTCCAAAACAGAACTCATTACTGTATCCTCCTAAACCAGCCCATCTGCCACACTTCCCCACTTCTAGTAAGGGCACCATCATCCTTCTAATCATTTGGATTCATAACCTTAGAATGAGTCTCGGTTCTTCCTTTTTCCATCTCCCCATATACAGCAGTTGCCAAATATGATCAAACCTCTCAGATTTTCCTTTCTCCCCAATCACATGGCAACAACCTTATTTCAGGTCCTCACTACTTGCTGTCTATAGCAGCGTCCTAACTGTAATATCCCTAGAATGGAAATTCTTTTCCCTTCTCTAGTCTATCCTCTACATAACTTCCAAAATAATTTTAAGGCATAGGTCTGACCATGCTCAAACATTTTCAGTAGTTTCCCATTACCTCTATAATAAAATACAAATTTCTTAGTCTGGAACTTAAGACCCTCTACATTGTGGCTCCGAACTACCTTTTCCACACTTATTTCATGCTATCTTTTTTTTTCCACAAACTCTTATGTTCTAGTCAAACTGAACCACTCACTGACCCCAAACTTGACAATCCCTCTCCTGCCTTCCTTGATTCCCACAAGTTTACTTTTAGGCATGGAATGTCCTCCCTCCCTCTTCATGCTTGTCTTCTTTCAAGGATCATCTCAGATGAGATCATCTTTGTGAAGCTTTTCCTGATTTCTCCATTTGGTAATAAACATCCTTGTCCTCTTCAACTGTCCTTGTAGTAGACATATATGCTGTATTTCCCTATATATATAATCGACTTGAGGGCAGGGTCTTTTCTGTATGTGACTTTGTCCCTTGGGTAACTGAGATAATGCCTTGTACATTTGGGGGTAGTCTGAACCTATGATTTCATTGATGTAATAAATTGACAACGTCAAAACTCCTTCCACATTAATGCAATCAGACTGGTTATAAAGCTAGGCTAAGAGAGTAGCCTAGGGCAATGGTTGGTTAAGGAAATTGTCCATGGCTGCACAACTACTATGTGAAGGAGGCAGTACTTGAACTAAATCTCACCGATTCCATGTCTAGTTCTATATTGACTCAACAGACTGAGTCTCACCTTGAACATAATAGGCACTTAGTAAAAGTTGGTTGAATTTAATTGTATTCACATGCCCCTCAGTAACCAAACTATACCACTCCTCATCCCTTGAATGTATCTCATACTTTTGTGTCTTTGGTCAGATCATTCTTAAACTGGGATGCTTTTCCTTTCCCTCTACCCCCTCTGCCTTTCAAGAACCAGTTCAAAGGTTACACCATCCATGAGACCTGTCTTCATCCTAAGAGAGTGTGAACAGTTCCTTCTTTTACCCCTGAACTCCCAGAGCATTGTCTTCGTACCTCTTATATTTATAACTTTTCAATTTATATCATAGTTATTTATGCATATGTTTAGATTCCTTAAGAGCAGAGACTGTAGCATTCATTTTTGTATGTATTACAATAACACTAAACATAGCAGGCATTCAATAAATGTTTGCTGAACAAAAGAGAATCAGTAAAGTTTGATCTCAGCAAGGAACAGAGATGAACTTGTACTTATCTAATAATAATACTATGCATGAGGCAATGAGAGGCCTCTGGCCCAGATAACGAGCCAGCAGCATGTTCCAAATGCTGAGCTGCTGAAGGCCTCCATCTGCCTTCTATTCCCTCATTTGCCAGATGCTTGACAAATTGGATGCATTAATGGTCACTCAGGACCTGTCCTCAGTTACCTTTGTTAGACTCACATATTGAGCCATCCTTCACTCTCCTATTCCTTTCTGCCCTGAGGCTTGAAGAACATAGAAATCTCTCAAAAAATACAGGAACTTCTCAGTAGAGATGACAACAAAAACGTGCAGAATGAGAACTTGTAGTGCCAATGCAATACTCAGAGTGCCCACGATCACTATAAATATACCTGCATGGTGCTCAATTGCAAAATATAACAGACTCTCCACATAGAAGACAGAAGCAAAACATTTATTAAAATGCCAGAAAACCAAATCCCAATAGCAGTAAGCTGATTCCATCATAGTAGCAAAGAAGTTAATAAGCAATAATAGCAGAGAGAGATATATCACCCTTTAGTATTCCCACAAACCAATATAAGACCAATACTTACATGTAAACCTATCTATCTCCCTGGGAATTATGCTCTCCTCCTAACTGTTTAGTCTAGCTCTGACTCCCAGCTTCCTGTGGGCTCTTCTCTTTGTTTCTGCAAACTCCTCCTACCACAGACTCCATGTGATTACATTCAGTCTATTAGGGGGCAGAATTTATTTTCAAAGCAGGAAAGGTCTTCAAATTCCCTTAGGCTCATTAAGAGGCAGGGAAGATCTTCAGATTCCTACTACTATTACAGGACTATGATGTGAGGCATGATGAATGTGTTCAATTGTTTGACTTATCTCTACTGTTACAAAGGTGGGGGGGGGGTAGCAGAGGAGGATGAAGTATGAAGAAGTAACAATAATGGTTTTAAAAAAGAAAAGAAAATGAACTTCTGGTGCCCATATGGCAGAGTGAGGAAGGAACCCTCTGAAGCCCTCCCAAATTCCCCTCCAAACAACTAGAAAAACACCTCAGAACTGATCTAAGAGCAGGAATGCAGTTAACTAGCCCAGCAGGAAAGGTCTGTCTCACTGGGATAGGAGTGGGGTGAGGTCCAAGAGCTGCAGCATTAAGATACGATAAAACAAAATCAAAAAAGTTAAAAAAAAATAGAAGAAAATGTGAAATTTCTCGTTGGAAAAAGAACTGATCTAGAAAATAGGTCCAGGAGAGATAATATAAGAATTATTGGACTACATGAAAGCCATGATAAGAAAAAAACTTGGACAACATCTTTCAAGAAATTATATATATATATATGTACATGAGAAAACCCAAACAAAAACAATTGCCCTGATATATCAGAACCAGAGGGCAAAATAGAGATTGAAAGAATTCACCAATTACCACCTCAAAGAGATCCCAAATTGAAAACAAATTCCAGAGCTCACAGATCAAGAAGAAAGTATTTCAAGCAATCAAAAAGAATCCAAATATCATACAGCTGAGAAGTACCATAGACAATTAAGTCACATTAACATTAAACATAGGATTACACAGAATTTAGCAGCTTCCACATTTAAGAACCAGAGGGTCTGGAATATGATATACTGAAAAGTAAAGGAGTTAGGATTGCAACCAAGAATCAGCTATTCAGCAAAATTGAATATCATTTTTCAGGGGAAAAAATAGCCATTTAACAAAAGAGAGAACTTGTAAGCATTTCTAATTAAAAGACCAGAGCTGAACAAAAATATAAGAGTCAAAGGAAATATAAAAAGGTGAAAAAGAAACAACAAAGAGAAAACAGGAGAAATTCAATTGGTCAAACTATTTATATTTCTAATTGGCAAGATAATATTTGTAACTCTTAACAGCTTTATTACTATAAAAGAAATTAGAAGGAGCATATGTAGACAAAGGGTGTGGATATAAGATGATTCTGATGGGAGGATACCCCCCAAAACAAAATAAAGGGGTGACAAAGAAAATTGCACTGGAAGAGAGGGGAGATTGAATGAGGGAAATCATCCCACATAAAAGAGGTATGAAAGAGTTATTATAATGGAGGAGAAGATGGGGTGGGAGGGAAGGGTGGTGGGCAAAACTTAAACCTTACTTACTCTCATCAAAAGTAGCTCAAAGAGGGAACATACACACTCAGTTGGATATAGAAATCTATTTTACTCTATAAGGAAGTAAAAAAGGATAAGAAAAGGGGGAGGGGAGACTGATACAAGGGAGGATATTTTGGGGAAAGTGGTGATCAGAAGTAAAACACTTGTGAAGAGGGAAAGGGTAGAGTGTAAGAGAGAGGTGGGGATAAACAAGTGAAAAATAGCATGGAGGGAAATATTCAGTTAGTTATCATAACTATAAATGTGAACGGGATGAACTCACCCAGAAAAGAGAAGCAGATTGCAAAAGCAAAAGTAGATCTCATTAAAAGAGATAAGGAAGAAAAACTACAACTTGCTGAGAAGTACCATAGACAATGAAGTCATATTAACGTTAAACATATATGTACCAAATGGTACAGCATCTAAATTTTTTCAGTTGAATGAGTTACAGGAGGAAATAGATAATAAAACTACTAGTGGGAGAAACTCAAAATTGGAACACCAGTGCACAGTTGGTGGAGCTGTGAATTGATTCAACCATTCTGAAGAGCAATTTGGAACTATGTCCAAAGGACTATAAAAATGGGCATACCCTTTGATCCAGCAATACCGCTGCTGGGTCTATATCCCAGAGATCCCAACAAAGGGAAAAGGATCTATTTGTACAAAAATACGTATGGTCGCTCTTTTTGTGGTGGCTAAGAATTGGAAACTGAAGAGATGCCCATCAAATGGAGAACAGCTAAACAAGCTATGTTATATGATTGTAATGGAGCATTATTGTGCTATAAAAAAAATTACAAGCAGGATGATTTCCGAAAAACCTGAAAAGACTTAACATGAACTGGTGTATAATGAAATGAACAGAACCAGGGAAACACTGTACACAGTAGCAGCAATGTTGTTTGATATTGACCTGTGAATGACTGTAATGTAATGCCAAAAGAAGGCAACTTCCCAGGTTCAAAATACCAGCATAGGTGCTCTCTATTTTATTTAGTGACAAACCAAGAACAGAGAAGATCAAAACATGACATCATTCCAAATACAGCATTTACTAAGTGTGATTAAATAATCTCCAAGTACTACCCCACCCCAGGATCTTCCAATAATTCAATCAATTACAAAGTCTCTGTTCTAAATACTTCTCCACCCCTAGGCTATACCTTAATTAAGTCCACCACAAAGCCCCTCTTCTCAAATGTAGATTAGTTTCCAAACATAAGGTCAAAAGTTCCCCACCCCCAGGATCACAATTGAATCTACCCCAGAGTTACATCAAGTTTAAACACAGCACTTAATACCCAAATGGAGGTCTTTTCTTCATCTTGACAGGAGGCAAGTTCTCAGCAATCTCAGTTCCTGGGGAGACAAGGCTTAGCAAGGCCATAAGATACATTGCCAGTCCCTTCATGAATTTATCCTCTGTCTGTAGAACAGTCCTAGAACCCCTGAACACATTATCAAAGCCCTCTCCCAGGATTTCTGTAAACATACAACAAGGAAATCCTTCTTCAGGGCTTCTGAACCAACAGAAAGGCTCCCAGACCCCTGCAACAACAGCACTGTCCTTCACCAGTGGACAGTATTCACTCTGTCTGCAGGACAGTCTCCAGACCCCTGCAACAACAGTACTGTCCCTCACCAGTGGACAGTATTCACTCTCTGTCTGCAGGACAGTCTCAGGGCTTCTTAGCGAACAGCCAGGTTCCAGGACTTCTTCAACAAAAGGACAGTCTTTCACCAGTGGACAAATCTGGCAAAATAACATCAAAACAGACAGACAAAGTACCAGCAAAACAGCCATGTCTCCTCAGTCCTTGGCAGCTCAGGGGGCAGGTCTCAAAAGTCCAGGGCAATTCAAAGCGGCCACCAGCAATTCTCTTAGTCTCTCTCTCTCCACGAGGTGCTGCTTCCAAAAAGATCTTCCGCCTCTCTCTTGTGTCTCCAAATCTACGTCACCAGCTCCTCCCAGTTCAGGACTTTCTTTTCACATCAACAAGCCCATCCCACAGGTGGGATTAACAAACTCTGGGTTTTAACACAATCAATTTGAAAACCAAGCCAATACAGGGGAATCTTTAATTGCCATTACTATCACAATGACTAAGCTATTCTCTGCAATACAATGATTCAAAACAAACCCAAAGGATTAATGATAAAGCATTACTACCTGCATCCAGAGAAAGAACTGATATTGATTGAACAGACTGAATTATGCCATTTTCTACTTTCTTTCATTTTTTCCCTTTTATTCAAGTATTCTTGTACAAAATGAGTAATATGGAAATGTTTTACATAATTGTACACGTATAACCTATATCTGATTGTTTATCATCTCAGGGAGGGGGGAGGGGAGAGGAAGAGGGATGGTTAGAATTTGGAACTCAAAACTTAAAATAAAATGTTAAAAAAAACTTGAAAAAAAATAAGGGAAAATAACTCCCTTGGCAGTCATCCCACGGCAGAGACTTAGTTAACTTTACAAGCCAACAGTCCATGCAAACAGCATAGGTGGTAAGCAGTTGCTTGTGTCATTCTGTAACTAGAATGAGTAACTTCTCATCTGACTGCAATCCATCCCTTACGTCCCCACTCAAGTCCTCTCCTTTCTCCATGAAGCCTTTCTTGATCACTGAATTCTATTTACAAGCCAGGCACCACTAAACTTAGCACTTAATTATATTCTGTCACACAATTATGAGACCTGAGAGACACTGGTATAGGACTGTCCAACATGCCATGCCTGAGTCAAAGAAAGTACTGTGCTCTATGAGCAAAGCAGAACTGCAGTAGTTCAAAAGACATGTGAGATGTGCAAATTTAGAGACATCTCCATTCTAAATGTTCCTATGTACTATTTGAACTTAACCTGAGTTAAGGCTTTCCAAGCTGATATTGGTTTAATCAGCCACAGTTGGACACACTATACAATAATCCCAACATTGCGATGTTGTTTTGGCCCCCTTCTATTATGAAGGACCACAAACTATCAAAGCCCTGACGGCAACCTCAGGGAGCTGACATTTTATTGGGAGGAGTGGAAGTACTACATACAAACAAAGAAGCATATGCACCATAATTCTAAGTGAAAAGAGTATTAATATACTAAGAGGAATGGTTTCCCATAGGAGACAGCACATGAATTAAGCCTAAAACGAAGGTTGGCATTCTATTAGACCCAGTGACACCAGTTTTCTTACTATTCCACACACAAAAAAAACACTCCATCTCTCAGCACTGGTCATTTTCCTGCAGTGTCCCTCATGCCTGGAGTGCTATCCCTCTTCATTTCCTTCATTTCCACCCTACTAACTTTCCTGGTTTCCTTTAAGTTCCAACTAGAATCTCATCTTCTACAGGAAACCTTCCCTCTTAATTCTAGCATCTTCCCTTTCTTATTTACTTTCTTCTTAGCCTATAAAACAGCTCAGTTCTACATATTTGTTTGCGTGTGGTCTCCCCATTAAACTGTAAGCTCTTTGTCTTTCAACTCTTTTTTCCCCCTAATACTTAGCACAGTGCCTGACACATAATATTTTTTGAATGACTAAGAGATACAGGTAGTCAGCTGGTACAAAAGTGTGGTAAGAAAACATCATACCAAGGTTAAACCAGTTTGGCTACAACATACAGTACACAAAGGGTAGAAACCTGGAAAAGTAGGCTGATGCTAGAATTTGAAGTGCTTTAAATGCCTGAGGAGTCTATATTTTATTGTGGAAATGACAAGGCAACACTGAATGTTCTTTGGGTAGGGGAGCGTTATGGTCAAACTTGTGCCTTAGATGATTTTGGTAGCAGATGTGGGTTGAGAGTGGAGAGAAGAGAAGCTCAGAGAACAGTTAGGAAGCCATTATAATAATCCAGGTAGGAGATAATTGGGCTTAAACTTGCCTGGTGGCCATCTTAGTAGAGATAAGACAATGATGGAGGTAGAGAGATATTGTTGAATTTGTAAGATTTAACGTATTTTTGTATGAGGGGCTGGGGACATGAAAGAATTAAGGAGGAAATTCATGTTGCAAATCCAAGTGAGTATAAGGAAAGTGGTATCTTTAACAGAATAAGGGGAAGTTTGAAGTCTGGAAGAAGAGTGTATTTAGGGGCAAGATGACGAATCTCATTTTGGATATATTTAGTATGTATGAGGTATCTACTGGAAATGCAGTTTGGAAAAGTCCAAGTATGGGACTGGAGCTCAGGAAAGAGACTAGGGCGGGGCAGAAGTATCTGGGAGTCATCTGCATAGAGATCACTGAACCCATGGTAGTTGATTCAGAAACAGAAGAGAGGATCCAGGACAGAGCCTTGGGGAATACCCTTCTTAGGGGATAGAACATGAATGATGATTCAGCAAAGGAAACTGAGAATCAGTCATGTAGGAGAACCAGATGAAACAGTGTCGCATCCAAGTGAGGAGGGAGTGCCCAGGAGGAAGGGGTGCCCAACAGTGTAAAATACTGCATAAAAGTCAAGAAGGAAGAAGAATGAGAAAAGGTCTTTGGAATTAGCAATTAAGGCATCAAAAGTAACACTGGAGGGGAAATTTCAGAAGAATGGCTAAGTTACCTTCTTGTCTAACAATTTCAAGTTCAATGAGCTTATCTTCTTAGCCAAGTTATAAACTACGGGACCTAAAGATTCAGTTTTTATCGTGCTTCAGTGTACCTCATAGCGTCTAGCACAAATCTAAACACAACATAGGTGTTTGAAAATGACTTTAGCTAATTAATCAATTTACCATGGCATATAACAACCACCAAAGTTTGGGGAATCAGGACTCAGCACCAGACACTTACTATTTTAGGAGGTGGGAGATCAGGTAGGCTCTTTTGTGGGGCAGACAAGTGCTGTACCAATTCCCCATTGGTCAGAGGATCTGAGAAATTCAGTGCTGCAATGAAGAAAATGGAGAAATATTAATGTGAGGTATCTATTTCACAGCAGAATGCAATCTTACGCACAGGAATCACATCTGAGAAGGAAGTCTGGTGGCATGCACTCAGAAACTACTTTGAAGACTGTATTATCTTCTCTCCAAGAATACAAGGCAGTAGCACCTTAGCTACAGGAAAATTCTTTTGGAGGAACCTGTTTTGGATTTCTGGAATGTTCCTCCTCCAACTCCCCCTGGGTCAAAAATGGTACAGACCACAGTGTCTTCAGTAATCATTAGACCTGCAGGAGCGATTGCTATATAGAGAGACTCAGTGTTTACCCTGTGATTATGGTTCTTTCCATCCCATAATTTATCCAGCAGGCAAACTGTTTTTGGCAGATTGGTCACTACTCAAAAGGGATAGTTTCGCTGAGGTTTGGAGGCAGAGGGTGAGGGAATCACGTCTAAAAACCAGTGGCACCAAATAGTCGTGTGTTTTGTGGAAAAGCCCTGTTAAGTTGTTTTGTTTTGTTTTTTAATTCTGATCACTAATATCCTTAAGAGAAATATGTGTGATACACCAAATAGAGTAAACTTAACAGCCTGTAGGTTACCTTCAGGACCTTAAGAAGGAACCTTAGATAGTCATGATGCCTGTTATCCTCACCACCAAGAAAGCTAAAACTGGTGGATCACTTGAACCTGGGAGTTCTGAGCTGCAGGTAGGCTAGGATGATTGGGTATCTGTACTAAGTCTCACATCCAATATGATGAGTCCCTAGAAGCAAGCTACTACCCTGTAGCCTGGACTAAGGAGGAACAAACCATCCTAGATCAGAAATGGAAAAGGTCAGTACTATGCTGATAAGTAGTGGGATTGAGTCTGCAAGTAGCCACTGCATTTCCAGCCTAGATGGATGGATGGATGGATGAATGGAAGGAAGGAAGGAAGGAAGGAAGGAAGGAAGGAAGGAAGGAAGATAAAGGAAAAAGAAAGAATAAACCCTGCTGGATATCATCCCTGTTAACTTAATCCAAGTTTTTATGTTAGAAGGCAAGGTGCCTTGGGAAAATGGGCAAGAATACAGGAGTCAAAACATCTTAATTCTAATCCCATCATTTTAATTAGCTTAATTTATAATCTTGGTAAAAATCATTTTGCCTTTCTCAATTCAATACTTAGCTCATAGAACTGTAAGAAGATAAAATGAGATAATACATTGATTGTCAGAATGCTTCAAAATGTAAGAGATATCATAAGGATTTAAGATGTTTTCAAATGTACAAAGAAGTTATTCAGATTCTAAAATAATTTAGGGATGAGAAACATACAAATATCTAATCAGAAGATATATACTACAAGACCAGGAGTAAAGTGCCCCAAGTGGTTCAGTTTACAATATTAGAAACATTACTTCTTCCTCCTGATGATGATATGAATGGATCAGCCACATGTGACTGTGTAGGTCCTCAAGTGCAGCCCTTTGAATGAATCCAAAGTTCTATGAAGTTTGGTTTCAGTCAAAGGGTCACACTTGAGGACCTACACAGTCACATGTGGCCTCGAGGCTGCAGGTTCCCCACCCCTGGTTGGGATATTTAGTCCCTAAAGATGGAATTCTTAACCTGGGATTTTTTTTAGATACTTGCATTTTAATAATTGCTTTCCTTGGTAATTCTATGGATTTCTTTTATGTATTTAAAAACAATATTCTGAGAAGGGGTCCACAGGCTATAACAGATTGCCAAAGAAATCTATAATACAAAAGGTTAAGAGGCAGGCACATTTTAAGAAATGGGCATAAGACCAGGTGAAAATCAGAATACTGTTATCCCAAAATACCATCCTCCAGCTGAAGAATGCAGTACTGTCATCCCAAAATATAATCTTCCAGCTGAAGAATAGAATACTGCCATCCCAAAATACCATTCTCTAAAACACAGCTCCCAGGAATAGCTCCCCAGGCTCAGCCAAAGCTTTGATGTTTAGGGTCATGGAAGAATGTGGCAGATGCTCCCTATAACCACTCCCCGCTCCAGGATATAAGTCCCACCCCACCAATCAGCAGCTCTGGCCCAGATCCAATACCTTTGTCTTTGTCTTTTCCTTTGCCTTCTATCTCCACAGGTGGCTGCTTATGGGTTGTAACTTTGTTCATGTAAATGTATTCTTCATCAGAATCTGTGGAAGAACAAAGGGCAAGATTCACTTTAGCTCTTACTGAAAGAAAAGATGATGGAGAACTGGTTTATGTTGCTTGTGTTGAGGTGCTCATATATTATCTGCCTTATCAAAAAATGCAGATGCAATAAGAATCAAGAATTTGAGTTGATCTAAAAAGAACTGATTTCAGGAGTCAGTAGTCCTTCCAAAGTGGGGTGCCATGTTGCTTAGTCCTTCTCCAAACCCATTTTTCGGCATATGTGTACCATAGGTGTCCACTAGAGCGAACAAGAACTTTGGGAGTAAATCCTGTTCAAAATTCCCTTCCCTGTTCTACCAATTAGAAATTACTTTGTGTTAATAAACTCCTCTTTTAAAATACTGATATTCCTTAGTAAGGATAAGCTTTAATGTGAACTACTTTAATCAAATAGCTATTCTTTGACCTAAGCAATTGGAATTTTGTTTTAAAGCATAAGGCAACAGTGCTGTCCTGAGTTGCTACCACAGTGAGAAGGTTTCAACAGTTAGAAAGAAAATGACAAGACTGCCTGCCAGGTATGTCACTGTATGTGTTTATATGGGTACAGGTGAGGATGTTTTAAGGAAGTAAAAATGTGCCATTCACTTTCTTTCCAATTTGGTAGGGTGATTGATTCCTTGGAAGCAAGCAACTCCTTCAGAAAATAAAGTCCATATTGGTCAGGAAACCTGCTTTATG
Organism: Petaurus breviceps papuanus; assembly: GCF_028583685.1. Taxonomy (NCBI): domain Eukaryota; kingdom Metazoa; phylum Chordata; class Mammalia; order Diprotodontia; family Petauridae; genus Petaurus; species Petaurus breviceps. The sequence continues at coordinate 90,099,077 of NW_027186296.1, forward strand.
CCTTGCCTATACCTCAAAGGTTAGTAAAAGAATATTGTTTTCATTCAAAAGACATTCAAAAACAGCACAATTACCTCATTTTAGAAATCTCCTGCATTTATCAGGTGACCCTTTTGTTTGGATTTTCTAACAATCTGTAACAAATCAATTGAGTTAAGCAGTAAATGAGATTACTGAAGCCAGGATTCTAGTCTTAGCTCCACTAAAGCCGTGTGGCATCATGGGCAGAGTGCTGACTACAGGCAGGAGAACCTAAATTCAAGTCCCACTTCGGACACATCGATTAGCTGTGTGACACTGGGTAAGTCAGTTACCTCTCAATGCCCAAGACAAATCTTCAAGACTAAGTTGCAGAGCAGGTGCCAATCTGAACGGGTAGAGGGCACTTTCAGTCTTTTTGTATTTGTTTATACTTTATTCTTCCCCTCCCCCCACTGCAACCATTATATACTTCATTCTCCTCTACTTGACCTCCCTCCTTGCTGTTCCTCAAACATAATTTCATCCCTCTTCACTAGTTGTTCCTCATGCCTGGAATTTTCTTTCTCTTCTCTCTTTACTTACTGGCTTCCTTCAAGACTCAGCTCAAGCTCCACTTGGTGCAAGAAGCCTTTCCTGGTCCTTTCTTTCCCCCGCTACTGCTAGTGACTTCCCTCTGAGATTAATGCCCATTCACCATGCGTTTGTTTACCTTACATGTTCCTGGTTGTTTATACACTGTCTCAACCATTAGAATGTGAGCTCCTTAGGAACAGGAATGATGTTTTTGCCTTTCTTTGCATCTCTAGCACTTAGCACAATGCCTCACACATTGTAAAACATTTAATAAATGCCTGCTGACTAAATCACAGATTCGGAGGTTCTTAAACCAATGAAATCAAAGCTCAAGTCTGTTCTCTCCCCTCTTTTTCTCCCTTCGTCCCAAGGAAGCAGGGTCAGTTCTTTACTGTATCTCTGTTTCACTTTTTTCATCCTCATTACCAAGATGATAAGGATAATGGTAGTAATAATATTGATATTAACAATCAGCTAATATTGAGAGTAGACTGAAAGGAGAAACATTCATACTTAACGGATCTGTGATTTTATTTGTGTGGGAATTCCCTTCACAGACTCAGACCTCAATTCCTTTTTTTGCCTTAGCAGCAAATTGTCATAAGTTGCTATGATGAGAAAAAAAAAACATCATGGGGCGACCAACCTTCTGGTAATGAGCTTCTCCAAGTTTAGCGAGGTTAGTCTTGGACAGCAGGTCTAGGATGCACCACTGGCTGGCATTTAAAACCTTTTCAGTTTGGTGGGACTTGACTGAGCTTGTGTATCCTTAGCAGAGCATTTGAGAACCTTGGGAAGCCCAGGGTACATCTGAGTAGGGTTTTATTTAGTGCACTATGTTATACATATGCCAGTTAGGATAATAAGTTACTCTTGTCGTTATTAGTAACAATAACTCAGTTAGGATAATAAGTTACTCTTGTTGTTATTAGTAACAATAACTTTGCTCCTTTAAAAAATAATGTCCTGGGGCGGTTAGGTGGCCCAGTGAATACAGCACCAGCACTGGAGTCAGAAGGACCTGAGTTCAAATCTGGCTTCAGATACTTGACCCTTACTAGCTGTGTGACCTTGGGCAAGTCACTTAATCCCAATTGCCCTGCCTCCCCCTCCAAAAAAAAAATGATGTCCTCTTGTCTTTGGCATGCTTCCACATGTAGAAAGGCCTATCCAGTGGTAGTATTTATTTTGTTATCTCAGCTTCTCAGTTCACATGGAACCCAAGTACTTTTTACCCTTGACATGGGTGCATCTTAAATATCCCCAAATGATAAACTCAGATAAAAAACCCAATTAGACCAAATCAACCAGGGATGAAGGGTAAGGATCATAGATTTAAAGGCTGGTTTGGGAGGTAGGGTGGCTCAGAGACTATTGAAGTGTAAAACCCTACTTTTACAATTGAGGAAACTGAGGCAAATTTAATATTTTTGCCTTTCTGGTGTAGCTGAATCTAGTACATACCAAGTAAAATCTCAATGTGAGAGATCTTCATATTTGTTTAAATCATCATCTGGCTTGAAATTTTCATTGTATAATGAGGATTGTAGTGGGGGCAGGGGTGGTTGGGGAGAGAATAAGGAGAACTCCGGGTGGTTTTGAGAAGAGCTGCAAAAGGAAAAAGTGGTAATGTGGACCAGAAGAGCACTTTACATCTCCATCCATTTGACAGTCAGCTGTTGGGATACGATGATGTCTGTGTGAGGAGGAAGCAGAAGGGTGCCATTCAGCCAGGAATTAGGAGGGCTAGGTTTTACCTCAGCTCTGCCACTAACTACCTGTGTGATCTTGTACAAACCCTTAGCCTTCCTAGACCTCACTGTCCTCACCTGAAAAATAAAATGGTCTTCAAGGTCCTTTGTAGCCCTAATATTCTAAGATTCCATGGTACTTAGGAAAGCATTTAGCTGAATAAAACCTTGTTTCTGATTGTACTTGGTCTAAGAAAAGAGACAAAAATGGCCAACCAAATTTCCAGTGGCATAAGGTACAATAGATTGTACCCAGTGAAGTCCTTAATAAATAAATACCACTGTACAGATCCCTCCATTCATAGGTGCTTGCCAAAGATGCTAATTAGTTTTTTTAAAATAAAATTAAAGACCACATAACATGAATGTAATATTTAACTTTAAGAAAAAAAAATCTTTTAACTTTTAGAATCCCCAAAATGTATGGAAATATACACAATGTTAAACATTTGAAGATGATAGAATATAGGGAATTATTTTCTATTACCCCCTTACTAAAGTTTAAACTTTGATAAGCTTTATGGGGAAAAATAGCATCTTTTATCTGGAATAAAATCTTCTCAGACTAATCTAATTTCCTAGTAGGACGGATTGGCAAGTTTGGTAGACTGAGGAGGGAGGGAGGTCTGTCAGTGACACCGTCTTGAATAACACAGCTAATAATAACCTGGGAAAAGATGGTCTAGAGACTAACCCCTATACCTATTAGATTTTTTTTTAAATAACCAGAGCGTTGTTGTTAGAACATGATTATTAATAGATGTTAGCACAGAAAGCAGGGGGCAGAGAGGGATGTGTGGGGGACTCAGTATGGATTTGATCATTTTATCAATGACATGGATAAAACTGAGAACATATGGATTAAATGGCCACATTACACATTAGCCTCTTGAAAACAAATGAAAGCTAGTCCCCAGGATGCCAAGAAGGGTGACAGCAGAGTATGGCAGAGTTGGATCTGTGGACAGGGGACTAGATTGACCTCCCAGCTTGGCAACCAAACCTCATCTATCTCTTTGGGCCTGTACATACTATATCTGTAAAATGAGGGGACTGAATCTTCTCTAAGGTGTCTCCTTCATCTAAATCTTATGGAGCTCAAAGTCTTCCATAAGACCCACTCAAATGCAGCCTTTCTTGGTACTGTGCCCTGTACCTTTAATCCAGTCCCAATAAATGAAAAACATTTGCTCATTTATTAAGTATCTATCCTGTTTTGGGCACTGTGCTAAACACTGAGGATGCAAAACGATGCCCTTGTGACTCTTGTGAATTTACTAGGTTCATTTCTGCTTTGTAGTTATTATGACTCATCTTTCCTGCTGGACTGTGGGCTCTTTGAGGGCAGGAACTGTCGTTTTCATTTTTTCCCCTACAACATAGTTAGCAACTATGGGACCAGGCTCAAAGGGCTGTCTTTAATGGTTCTGTGATAGCCTTGAAGGACGTCTCCATTGGATCGCATCAGGAATCTGATGACACTGAGCTCCTTAACATTCATTCAACAATTATTTATTAGTTGTCTACTAAGTGTCAGGTGCTGTGCTAAGTATTCAGAATACAAAGACAAAAATATCAATAATTTTAAAGACACAGAAGCTACTCGTAACAAATCTGAAGATGACACAAAACTAGGTGGATGACAGATTCAAGATTAAAAATAAATCTTGGGAGCTGGAATAGGCTGAATCTAAGATGAAATTCCATAGGGACAGATGTAAAGGCATTTACTTGGCTTCAAGAAATTGACTTCTCAAATTCAAGGCAAGGGGAGGCATAGATCTATATATACACATATATGTGTGTGTATGCATGTGTGTGTTTGTATCTTCAAAAAAGATCTAGGAATTTTCATGGGAGCTTGATATGAGTCAAAAGTGTGATATGGCAGCCCCTACTCCCTAAAAAAAGCGAATGTGTCCATGAGCTGTTAAGAAAGTCATGGCTTCCAGGAATAAAGAAGTAACAGTCCTTTAGACCTGGCCCTAATCAGACAATTTCTGGACTAATACATTCAATTCGGGGCACCATGCTTTAGGGAAGATATTGGTAAGAGGGAGAACGTTGAAGGATAGTGAAGGTCTTTGACTCTATGCCTGTAAAGATCAGCTGAAAGAATTAGGGATGTCTAACCTAGAAAAGAGTTAGGCATGATATTGTGCCTTTCTTCAAGTACCTGAAAGGCCATTGTTGGGAAGGGATAGGGACCGAACCTGTAATTTCACTGGCAGAGGGAATTTCTGGATGAGGAATCTCTCTCTTCCTATGCAGATTGGCACCTCTGGAGCAATTTTTCATCTGAAAGAATTAGCTTGTCCAGTGATACACAGTATGTGGCAGAGTCAAGAACTGAATTCAGGTCTTTCTTACTTCAAGACCACTTTTCAATATACTGTGTCACATCATATAGAAGAAGGTTTATAATTTTTATGTTTGACAGTAGGAGGGCAAAGCTAAGACAACAGGTGAAAGTTGCAAAGGGGGAAATTGGTGTTAAGAAGGACTTACAATTAGAGCTACTCAAAAGTGGAATAGGGAGCTTCAGGAGATAGTGAGGGGGCTCCCCTTCATTGGAGTTAGTCCTAACGGCCTACTTGTTCAAAATGTTGTCATAGGGATTCTTTAGGGGCTTTTGTTAAACTAGACGAGTCCTGTGGCCCCATCTTACTCTGAAATTCTGTGATTCTCAGATAAAAAAACATATGTGGAATTAAAATTATTAGGGGACTTATTTTGGTATACAACATAAAAAGGCCCAGAGATCACTTTGGATGAAGGCCAACTGTGGTTAGCAATGTAATCCTACTTTTACAAAGCAAACACTACTTTGGGATCACTGAGTTTAGAACATGGTCACTTTCTTGTCATAAGATTACCCAGGTTTACACAACAGATGCATCCCCAAAGGGTTATAAATAAATTCAATGGTTTTGAGTCAGTTCATATTTTGAATGGACTAAGTTACAGCTATCTAAAGGAGTGTCATGTAAAATCCCTTATAAAGTGAATAACCATCCAGCCACCATCCCATAACTAATCTTTGCAATCTGGACCTTCACATATTGTACCAGAATTCTTTTTTTTTTTTTTTTTGGTACTAGAATTCTTTAAAGTGAAGTTTATGAATGTTTGGTTTTGCTCAGATAACTTATGACAAGAAATCTTAGGAAACATTGAAGAGAGCTGTGGAACAATTCAAAAGAGAGAAAGCCCCAAATTAACTGGGGGCTGGGAGTTAACAAAGAGTAAAAGGGACTAGAATTTGTGGAGCCCAGTGAAGATTGAGGGGATACTGTGAGTTTCATGCATATGAAGTTCTATTTCACAGAGGCTGAAAACTACCTCCCCCAGGGGCAGAACAAGAGATGAGAAAGTAGTCTTCATTAAGCTCTAACCTGTGGATTTAGACTAAATGGTAGGAATAACTTCCTGAGAGGCAAGTAAGGGGTGGTCTTGGATTGAGGCATTTCCTTCTCTGAAAGCTTCTCACTTCCTAGGATGGTTTTGGTCAGGTTCTACCAAGAAGGCAGGGAGATAGATAAATCCCCTTCTGCTAGCCCAAAGACTTGAATATATTTTTAAAGTAAAAAAGCAAAGCAAAACAAAACAAAAATCCTTGAAAATTGCCACCTTTTTCCCTCTTGAAAAACACCTAGAGTTCAGGATTTTGTGGTTTTCAATGCCTCCAAACCATGTTTCCCTGAATTTCCTTTTCTGCCTCAGGTCATGGTTACACCAGTAACTTTTCCAGAGTAAACACACAAAACCACAAAAGCCAGTCACTGCAAAGAATAGCTTATTTGAAAACTGTCTGCTGCTCTAAGGTACTGGCACAATTTTTACTTATGGGACTTTTTTTTTTTTTACTGATGGGATTGAAGAAATGCCTCAACCCACCACAATCCCTTACTAATATGCAGACGATTATTCCTTATATCTAGATTAAATCCCTCACACTAAAGTGTAAGCCAATTACTACTCTGGTCTTTGATCAACTAAGGAAGCATTAAAAAAAATCCCTACGATGTGTTGGCCATGGGGGTACTAACACAAAAGTGAGACAATACCTGCCCTCAAAGAGCCTATATGCTACTCTCCCACATTATATACTCCGCAATATGCCCGCTTGCCTCCCTTTGCCCAAACCTTTATCACCACAAACCAGTACTTTCTCTGCTATCCAAAGCAAAGACTATCTGGGGATGGAAAGACAATTCCACAAATAATCTTTCCCTTCCCACAAGACTTCAAAAAAGGAAGAGCATCAAGATGACCTGGGAGGAGCACCCAGGAAAGGATGACTCAGTACTCACTGCTGGTCTTTGTGTAGAGCCGAAGGAGGTCAGTAAGAAAGCTCTTCTTCACCACAGCAGTGCTGCTCAGGTTCTCCTTATCCAGGATCTTCAAAAAGGCATCCAGTTCTGTAAGCAGCTGTTCTAGGGCTAAAAGAAGGGGGAAAAAAGCAAGAAATAATTATAGTAACTGTAAAAGAAAGGCGTGGGATGATGAAAGTCAGAATGGTGGGCTGAAAGGGGTAGACTGAGCCAGGAGACTAGGTTCTAGTCCTGACATTGTCAATTTGTTATTTTGGGGTGAGAGTCTTCAGGTCTCTTTGTGCCTCAGTTTCCTGATAATGACAATTTGATTGAGACAGGACTGGTACACAGGTTTGTCTGATTCCAGGTCTGGTTCTCTAGTCATGCCATAATTTAAGAAGTTCAATGATACAGACCATTCTAGGGGCAGTTAGGAGGACCTGAGTTCAAATCCAGCCTCAAACACTTGACACTTACTAGCTGGGTGACCTTGGGCAAGTCACTTAACCCCAATTTCCCTGCCCTCCCCCATCAAAAAAAAATAGGATCCATTCTAACTCTAAACATTCTCTGATTCTAAGTTTGGGCCTGGTTTGGTAATAAGAAGGAGAACGCAAAAGTTCTTCAACCTGTTCGCCTTTGGATTACAAACTACCCCAAGGACTCTCTTGTTAAGAAAAAAAAAATTGCTAATCTAGTCCTGACCAGTAGGTGGCATATGATCGCAGGAAAGTCAATGAAAATAAACACCTAACAGGTTCGGTCAAGTGGCATTAGAACTCAGAATCTTGGAATGTTAAGAGTTGGAAGCACCCTTAGAGATTGCCCAGGGCAACCCCCTGGCCCCCAATACACACATATTACAAATTAGGAAAGGGGCTCCTCTGAACTATGGTGTTTAATATGATTTCTTTTCTTCTTAATTTATACAACTAAATACTAACACATGGGATTTCAAAACATTCCTCAGAGACTCCAAATGAAAATGCAGCAGCCCGATACTTGCGTGGATGAATCATTCTCATCCTCAAAGTAAAGCACAATCACTTTTTCATCACCTGGAAGACTTGTCTGTCCACTATTGCATCCATCATATCAGAAGCATACCATACCAGTCTTTTCTGAATTTGATGGACAAGAATTAATTTTTTTTGCTGGAGCTCAATCTAGACAGTAGGGAGAAATTGGCAGTTTTGTTGAGGGAAAAGGATAGACAATGAAGTCTCACAGTAATTGGTAGCTTCTATGAGCATCTTTCTTGGGCATTTTTCTAAGTAATCAACAAGAGGCAGAATGTTCTAATGTAGAGATGACACTAAGTTATGCTAGGGCATCATGCCAACCTACTGGGGGGATAAACCATGAGTATACCAGGCACAAGTATGTTACTGATTATGTATTTCATTCATGACTGACAAAATACTTTATATATTTATCTATACATGATGTCCCAAAATATCTTAGTGCAGTAGCTTAGAACTTCACCAAGAATTTTGGGACCAAAGAATGCTAGCTTTTTTTAATGTCTCCACTGCCTTTCCAATTTTAGTTGCCATTAAAGTTTAATAGTGATTAAAGTTTAAAACTGTAATACAAGACCTCTGGTACACCCCGTATATTATTTGTTCACCAATGTTTATCATGTATTTCTAGGTCAGAAACTATGCTAAACAATTTGATCTTTATAACCTTGGGAAAAAAACAAATCAGGTATCAGAAAAGTAAAATTAATGAAACATTTAATAAGCACTTATTATGGAGAAAGTACTTTGCTAAGTGCTGGGGATACAGACAGAAATGTATGATTGTCCCTGTTCTCAAAGGGTTCATGTTCTAACGGGGGAGTCTACACATACAGAAGGTTTTTGCTATGAGCCAAATGGAAAAGTCCAATGGTCCTTAGGTTGCAGTTGCAGAGCAGATGTTAATTCTTCTTCAACGTAATATTTACTGATAACATGATAACCACTTTTTTGATGTAGGACCACTGGACAGTGCACCAAGGACTTTGGGGCAAGAACTTTCTTTTCTGGCTCCGTAGTAACTGTAACTATAGCCCCTCCAGGAGCAGTGGCCTGGCTCCGTATCCTAAAGGACTGCTTCCCAGAGTGATGGCGCCATGGACACTGGGCTAGAAAGGCTTTGTCCAAAGTCCAATTGGCTAATTAGCATCAGAGCACTGATGTTCTTCTGGTTCCAAGGCCAATCCTGATTCTACTAGGTCACTCTATAGAGTATGGTCTAGGGTAAGAGACTATATGAATACACAGAAATGTGGGCAAAGATAAGTAAATTCAATATTATGACTTGATGAGAAAACAACCCTAATTATACTTACAGGATACTAGTTTCCAACTATTAGTTGTAAGGCAGTGTGGTATTATTACACTACACTACACTACTTTCTACTGAAAGAGCACTGGATTTGCCATCAGAGGATCCATGTTCAAAGCTCTACTTCTATAACTAACTACCCATGTTACAATGGGCAATTTATTTAATCTCTTTGGGCCTCAATTTCTTTCTATGCAAAATGAAGGATTAGAATTTATTGAGATTAGAATTGGCATCAGAATGTGACCTCTGAAGTCCCTTCCAACACTAAATCTACAACCTTATGATGTTAGTTAACACCAAAGAAAAAAGATCATGAAATCACTGTGGGTTATCCCTTGGACTACTCTAACCAAAAAGTTATTCACAATAGCCCATCACTAGGAACATTGTATACATAGGCTGCATGGCAATAGTGGGTAAAGAGCCAACTTTGGAGTCATGAAGATCCAGGTTTGAGTTATACCTCTGACATACTGGTTGTGTGACCTTGGGTAAGTCATTTAACTACTCAGCGTCCTAGACAACCCTCTAAAACTACATTTCATGAGTTGCACTACAATGGGCAGATAGGGTTTCCACATAAGAAGATGCCCCTCCTACCCCCCCCTTCATGAAATCATAAGTTCAAAATGAACAAAACTGAAAACCATGCCATCCCACCCAAAGACTGTCATTCCACTTCAAGAAAGATATATTGAAACTGGAGAGGTACCAGAGAAGGGCAACTAAAATGATCAAGGCAGTGGAGACCAAAAAAGTTAGCATTTTTTAGTATGGAAAGATGATAAATTGATAAAAAAAAATTTGGTCTAAATTGTGATAAAAAGTGGTGTAAGTTGACAAAAATAATCATGAAGTATATAGGAATTTTTCACTAATTACTAGGATATGAAGTCAAGGGAATACTTTTTGAAGCTTGAAAAAAGGAGATGGGGCACCATCTGTTTTCGGGGAGTATGGAATACACTGAAGAGGAAGGGGGAAAGAAGAGTGTTGCTAGACTGCCAAAGGCCTTCAATCCTGAGCAGAGTAGTACGAACTTTGCTTGGCAGATCAGAGGCAGTGATGTGCTCCCACACCCAGCTCAGGTGCTATAATTGCCATACAGCTTGCCCTCATTGCCCTTCTTTTTTCTCAGATGAAAGTGATCCCTCCTTCTTCCAATTTCTTTGGAGCATGAGGTTTAGCACCCTTTCCCTCCTTATCACATTCTGTCTTGTTCATACTTATCTGTGTACGTGCCAGAGCTTTGTTTGTTTGTAAGCTCACCGCTAGAGCCATTTCATTTTTGATCTTGGTAACCCCACCAGTGCTTAACACAAGGTCTTTGGTAGAGTAAATGCATCATAACAGTTTGTTGAATTGAACTGCAAATCACAGCCTAATATACTACCATGTGTCATTAAAATGGCTATTCTCCACGTCCCTTTCACAAGGATGGGGAAAATGAGAGACAAATTACTAGCTACTACCCAAGTATCCCAAGGAAAAAATAAAGTATAAAATGTATTATTCATTTGGCAAGATATAGAAAGGAAGAGTTTCTTAGAACCACATTAGAATCACTAAAACTTTTAAATCTGGTTCTGGCTGAGTAATTAATGGAAGCAAAAATACCAAATCAACCCAATTACTACCACAATAGGAAAACACTTCCCGGGAGTCTGGAAAGCAGCTAGCTTTAGGAGGTCCAGAATTCAAACATGAGCCTCCAATTGACAAGGTCATCATTGGTGAACACTTTCTTCTAGAGTTAATTTGTGAAGAATGGTTTTAATCTCTAACTACCCTTCCTGGAACTCCTTGCACTAAGATAAGGCATTTCATTCTCTTCTGATACATCTCATACACTCATAGAATGTTACAGTTGGATAAGACCTTAAAGGTCATCTAATCCAGTAATTCACAATATTTTCCAGTCCCTATATTCACTGGCTTTCAGGAAACATGTCTATACCTGTTATTCAATATGAAAGGAAATTAAAGTCTAAAGTTCACAAAACATATGCATGTAAAAATAGATTAAAATAATTTCAAAAACTAACTTTATTAGCAAATATTCTATCCATTTCCTCTTTAAAAAATTTTTTTTTTTGCTTTTTGGAGGGCAATTGGGGTTAAGTGACTTGCCCAAGGTCACATGGCTAGTTTTGCATTAAGTGTCTGAGGCCGGATTTAAACTCAGGTCCTCTTGAGGGTTAGTGCTTTATTCACTACACCACCGAGCCACCCCATCCATTTCCTCTTGATGAGCTTCTTGCACCTCCTGGGTTCTGTACCATGGTCCAAGTTAGGAACACCTTATATAATAGAATTCCCTCCTCATATAATACAGCTGTCTCCTCCATTTATAGGAAACTGAGGCTTGAGAGGCTTGGGCATTCAGGCTGTCTTTCTGATTCTATGTGTCGTACTTCTGAATTTTCTATAGTAAGTGGCTCTCTGGTGTGAGCTGGCATTTCTATGGCAAAGGAAGACAGCCCAGGGTATAATACGAAGATCAGCTCAGTGTCTATGTCCCTCACTCACCTCCCTACAATATTCCTCCTCACTTTGCCTATGTCTTGATCCTGTTAGTGGCATACATAAATAACGATTTTCTGTCCTCTCTTGTTGAAACTTATTCATTCATACTCATTGAGCACCTACAGAGAGGTTGTTGAGGCCTGTCATTAAGAAGGAAAAAGACCTTTCAATGCCCCACTGGTTCCCACACCTCAGAAGGTAGGCTGGACTTGTATCCAATAAGGTTCAGTATAAGGTATTCTTGGTAAAGAAATTTCTCATATCTGCCGATCAACAAAGGCTTTGAAACTCAAGGATTACAGTCTTGTTTGGGAATACTCTGAGGTTGAGTGACCTGTCCTGGATCACACGGTCAGCATGTCAGAGCTGGGAATTCAACCAAGGTCTCTCTGGCTCCAAGGCTGGTTCTCTATTCACTATGCTTGGATGGTCCTCAGTGCTTTGCAGTTTTACAGTATATTTACAATTCACAGAAACCAGAGCATCAGGGCTTCTTTCAAGACTGTCTCCTCATGCATCTCATTAAAGGAAGAAATCAGCATCCTTTGCTGACCCAAAAGGAATGCCTCCATGGCCTGTTTCTATTCAGAAGTCTCTTTGATCTTAGTGGGATAGTTTGCTTCTGAACTTGATACCTGCAAAAATAAACTCTCCCTGAAATGAATATCTCCATTCATTCCAGTAGGGTGGGAGGGTTGGGGGGAGGAAACACAGGAACGTGGGAACAGAGGAGGGGAAAAGGAATTTGTATGTTTCAATAAGAAAGCAGTGATAAAGGGAGAAATTGTGAATAACAACAAATTTGGATTCAGGGTGTTTATGAGAAGAACCTAACTGGTCTTCAGTATAAATATGATGGAAAAAACAACTTACCCTGGAAAGGCTGGATGATATACAGAGACATATCAGCTGTCAGCTGGTTCTCATATTCTCTCCCTCTCTCTATCTCTTCAAATACAAATAGTAAACATAAAGGACTAAAGTCTATCTCTGAGATATCAGAGTTCAGAGAATTTACTTCTATCAGTTCAAACCAAGGAGAATTTCCTTCAAAGGGGCCCAAAGTGAACTCTGAAAAATCATTGGGCAGCAGAATTGATGATGACCATTATCATTTCATGAGCAGAGTTGACGTTAAAGGCACCAAATGCAAAACAAGGAAAAAAACACAAGTGGGTAATGCTGGACAGAGAAAGGGATGCAGAGCCAGCGGCCATCTCGTCTCTGTCCTTCAGCATCAGGGGGCACTGCCATTAGTTCCCATTTAAAAAAATACTCACTTCAAAGTCTTTAACTTTTATTTAAATCTTTTCGTCTTGCAACTGACCAAAGTTTGTGAGGAGCATCAATTCAGCATCATTCCAAGAAGTAAAATGAACTAAAGACTAAATCTAGTTTTCAAAGATGCCTCTAGAATTTTAGTTAATTTTAGTTAACATCAATCAGTTTTGCTTTGTGATGGTACTAAGAAAGTGTTTAACACAGCACCTGGCACATAGTGGACACTCTTGGAGAGAAGATTAATGCATGTGGAACAATTACTGGATAAAACAAGAGTATATGAGTCACTGCTGAGGGGCTACACCATATTAGAAAGAGCCACAGGCAGGGCATCAGGAAACCTGGCTCTTGTTCCACAATTCATTTTACATGGGTAACATGGTCCTATTTCCAAAGGCAGTATACAATACTCACTTCCTAAATTTTTTTTTCCACAACTGGGTGAGGGTGGGTGGGCAGGAGTAAATAGCATAAGGTGAGGAGACTAGGGTACAGAGAGAGTGATTAGACTTACTCATAGTTGTACAACTGGCACGTCTCCGAGCTGGGATCTGAAGCTAGGTTTCTTTTGAGTTCAAGCTCAGGACTGTTTCCATTACTGCAGACTGACTGATCTTTGAGGCCCACCTCTCTCTCTACCATTCTATAGTACCAAAACTATGTGGGCTACTCTAGAACAGAGGTACCAAATTTGCTGCCAAAAGGCCCCCTGTGACCCATCAGCAAACTCCCCAGTGTGACTTTAAGCAAATTAAAATGTAACGGGGAAATGTTTAACAATTTAAAAAAATACAGCATAAACAATGTTAATCTGTAGTCTTCTCAGTCAATATGCTGTCCACAGAGATCTTTCCATTTCTATTTGAGCTTGGCCTCTCTGCTCCAGGAGTTCAGAAGTCAGTGTGGCACTGGAACAGGTTGGGGAGGTCTTCATGGAGAAAGTGGGGCTCAAATGAGGTCTTGAAGGAAAGGCACGATTTGAAAGGATGGTTGTTTTCAGATATCTGAGAACATTTTATGCATCAAAAACACTCAAGGAGCTGAAGAGCAGCATGACACCATGGAAAGGTTTTGGACACAAAAGATCCACATTCAAACCCTGTTCTCACTTCCTTTGTGACCTTGGGCAAGTCACACTCTTGGAATCTCAGTTACCTTATTTGTAAAATGAGGTCCCCTCTAGATTTGTAAGATGAGGTTCCCTTGGAGGTCCATTCTAGATTAAGGTCTGTGATCCCTGCTCCTGAATTTTATCCCTGGTGGGATAAAACTAGGTAAAAATAATAAGAGGGAAAACAGGAAAACTCCCCTTTGCTTTAAATTCAACTAGACTGAGTACACTAATAGGAAGGTTTCTCTCTTCTTGTAGCAAAGATAGAAGTCAGAGACTACCAAATCCTCTGAAGCCTTTAAGATTTTCCTATTCCTTCTTATACACATTGTATTTTTAATACAAACAAAAACTGAAACAGTTTCTTTTCCCCTTGAATTGACCAGCACATTCCTGAGACTGTGACTTCCTAAAAGCTTCCTTTTTCCAGTAACCCTACCTAATTAATTCCTGCAAAACAACCCTCTGCCCACGTGATACTAAGCACAGAAGCCAGCAACTAGGAGGTTGCTAGGAGAGCCTTTTCTTCTCTTGGGTTGGAACTCAGACACTTGATGACACATGAGCGGCTCCACACACGACCTCTTGGCAACAGACACTGATGGTCTCCACAAAGGGGAAGGGAAACCTTCCAAGGACACATCTGTAGTCCGGTCACTGCAAGGACAATCATGTTAAGACCAAAACAGCTGATTAGGCAGATCCCCATGACTTAGGGGCAAACAGGAGGAAATCAGGACAGCATTGAGTCCATAGAAAGTTACTCTTCTTCACTGGGTTTCTTGAAATTATGATTTACCAGGTCAAGGGATAGTAGAGATCAGCCTCAGAACTCAGTTCATAAAGTCACTAAATAAGGACACCTGCAGTTATTAAAAGGGTCTTCTGTACTCTTTCCTTTCAGCTTTGCCCTTGATTGAAGGTCAAGAAATTAATGCTTTTCTGACAGCAGACAACTCCAAGTTCTACTCCATTTATGCTTCCCCTGCTTCAAAATGCTTGCTTCTCACATGAAACAGAGAAAAGGCTCACTTGGCGCAGACACAAACCACTCTCTCTTCCCATTACTCCCTTCCTTCCAGTTTTCATTTGAGTATTGATTTGTTAGTCCATGGAGATTAGTCCAATAATTTCTGGGTCACAGGAGAACTATTACAAACACTACTTGGGTCCCAACCAGCTTTCAAGAACAACTTCTGTCTTAGCAAGTAAAGGCTTGACTCCTATCCTCATACCTGATAGGAAAGCAAGACTGGTCTCAAGAGATGAATTCTATTTCTTACAAACAGTAACTTCTATAGATGTGGAAGAGCAGGAAAAGTTACAGATCTGGAGTCACAGAATCTGGGTTCAAATTCTGGCTGTTATTTACTTTATAACCTTGGGCAAGTGACTTAACCTCTCTGGGTCTCATCTATAAATGAGGAGGTTGGAATAAATTACCTTTGGGATGTCTTCCAACTCTAATGTCATAGCCCTCTAACCTTAATATCTTAATTGGGGGCAATTAACTGGTGCAATAGGGCAAAGGACCTGAAGACGAGAAGCTCAAATCCTGCTGCAGACACTCAGTAGCTATATATCTCCGGGCAAGTTATTTAGCGGCTGTCTGACTCAGTTTTCTCATCTGTAAAATGGGGATAGTGATAGCACTTACCTTTCAGGGTTGTCATGAGGCTAAAATGACCTAATATTTGTAAAGTACTTTGCAAAATTTAAACTGATATATCTATATCTATCTATATATACATATATATGCCAGCTATGAGCAGCTATTATTAATTTCCCCCCAAAACAACTGTCCCATACGTAAATACTTAAAAAAAAAAACCTTAAATTTCTCTGGTTGTGCGATGGATAGAGTGCTAGATGTAGAGTCAGAGAAGCTGAGTTCAAATCCCAGCTCTCTTACATATTGCCTATGTGACACTGGGGAAATCACCTGGCCCAGTGGGTTTCAGTTTGCTCATCTATATAATAGGGACATTGGACTAGATGTTCTCTCAGGAGAACATCTCTTTTACCAGCTCCTTCTCTATAAGCCCATCAATCTCTCCACACAGATGGCAACTTCTTTAGAATTTAGTGTTTGAGAACTGCTCCCGACAAAAAAATTTCACACCCTTTAGATAATTTAGAGCTCAGCTCTAGATCTAATCTGGTCAGACCACTGAGATACAACCCATCACCAAGCCCACATTCAAAAACCTCTCCAGATTGGATCTATCAGAGTTTATTCAGCCAAATATCAATCAGTGCAAAACACTTTATCCCATGAAGTGGGCTTCTGAATCCTAGATTTGCAATATTTAAAGTTTTGATTACACAAATAACAAGAATTGGTTCTCGTCTTGGTAGAAATATGCAGCGCAAATTCAAAGAATGTCACTACTTGATGGGGAGTCATTATTTGTACTAATCTGAACTGGAGTAGGCTTTGAGAACTCAGTGTCAACTCCATGACATGATTAAGCATTAGAATAGGATGTCATTAGAATGTCCCGTAAGAGAAAAAAATGCTAGATTCAGTTATAAAGAAGGAGTATTCTTGTAGTAGATCAAAAATAGAAAAGTCTTCTCCCTTCTTTTTCACCCAACCAAATCTTAATCATTATGGTCCCCCCCAATGACTGCAAGATGGAGTTTTCTCTTCTGCAAAGAGGATACTTACAGTACCTACATTACAGGACTATGGCAGGGAAGTATTGAATGTGTTTTGGTAGGGTTGTACCCTTCCCTTCAAGGATTACCTCCAATCTCATCTCTGAGAACTCTTCTCAGACACCCCAACCCAAAGTGATTTCTCCTTCCTTAAAACTCCCAAAGCACTTGTCTATTCTATTCATTTGACATTTATGATACAATACATTTATTTATATCTGTATTATTTATTAAGGTTTAATGTATGTGTATATTCTCTCTCGACTACATAGTAAGCTTCTTGAGGACAGTACATATACTCAGTGTCTAACACTGGCAATGTGCTCAATGTTTTATTGACTGGTCCTTTTCGGTCTCTAGCAAAGAATAAATGATAAAGCCTCAGAAACGACAGTCATCAAGGGGAAGTCTCCCACACCCCTGTGGTCCTTCTTTCTCCAACTAGGCTGTAGCAAGTTCAGAATGGTGGGTTGTTCCTTAGCAGAACATGCCTGTATCACTGAATGGCTGTAGGGAGGATTTTCATATTTCCTTTCTCCCCCACATTTTTTTCTTTTTCATTGCTTTTCCTCATCTTTCAGTGGAAGGGTTGGGGTAATAATTATGTTGTTCATTCTGAAAACTGAAGGCCCTTGTGAGTGCTTTCCATCACTGTTCTGTTAAAGTTCAGAGTTCTCTGGTCAGGGCTGACAGCTCGTCAATAAGATTCTTGTTTAAAACTTCCAAAGCCCACGCAAATCTGGTTCAGTTCAACTGTTCAATTCATTGGCTGTGACCGTTAAGAAGCTTTGTCTCTTCAGCTGGCCTCCTCCCCCAGGTTTTCTCATCTTGAGGTAATCTTGCTTTTTGGTCACTGGGTTCACACCCTTAAACTTCTCATCACACTAAAAAAGTTATTCTTCAACTGTTTCCCTGCTGTTTTACACACATATTTATGTTTATTCAGCTGCATTTTCTGGAGGCCCACAATAGAGCATGATTTCCCCTCCAATATTAAAATAGTCAGATGTGTACATTTCTTATACTCATACTTTGCCTCCCTTCCTTTCTCCTTTTCCTCCTCTTCCCCCTTCTCCCTCCTTTTTCTACTCCCTCTTTCTTTTTTCTCTCCCTCTCTGCCCCCTCTTTATTTCTTTCTTTCTCCCTCTCCTTCTCCCCTTCTTGTTCTTTTCCTATCTTTGTCCCTGGATAGTTTCACCCTTCTGTGGGCAACCTGGTGGCACCTCACTAACAAGCCTTGCTATATTAAGGCCAAACAGAGTGCAGCTTCTCAATTGGCAAAGCTCACCAGAGTTCAGAACTCCTGAGCTCAAGGGATCTGACAGACTCAGCATGGGATTCTAGACGGGCACCATAATACAGATGAGGAAACTGAAGCCCAGAGGGACTAAAGGCATTGTTCAAGGTCACTGATGCTGTACAAAGCACGTTGCTAGGTGCTTTCTTATAGGATTTATGATACATCACATTCTATCCTCTATGGTTGTTACTGACACCCTCGCGTCTTCTCTCACCCTACTGGATAGAACCAGCTGTTGTATCAGGGAGGAGCACTGGAGCCAGAAGACCTAAGTTTGAATGCTGGCTATGCAATTTTCAACAGTGTGATTTGGGTTGTCCTGTCACCTTCCTGAGATTCAGGAATGAGGGCACTGGACTAGATGACTTCTACGGTACTTTTCTCACTCTAAATCCTGTGACCTAATGATGTAGACAATGAAAACCATGAAGGCAGTGACCTTTGTTTTATACTGTCTGTTGACTGAATTAAAAAAAAACATTTCATAAGAGCTAACTCTGCCTACAAGTCAATGGGTATACTTTATTGGTGATTCCAAGTACTATGATTCAGGATCCTTGAGAAAGGATTTATTTTCAGAAAGTTTCTATACTCTGTCAAAGAGGACACCACCTGGCAAATGACTCCTTGTCCAAAAGACTGAAATATTTTCAGAGTGAGAAAATAGCCCTCAACAACTTGAGACTGAGGGAGCTTCTGCGCAGGCAGGACAAGCCCCAGGATACTTTAGATTCTCCCCCTCAGTTTTCATATCACTCTTCAAACTCATGTCTAGTGTTGGCATTAATAGATACTCTGCTTTAAGTAAACCTAATGTATAAAATCCAGGCTCATACACATTCAAAAATAATAAATATTAGTTTTTCCAAAGGATTATTCACTTTACAGAGTGATTTACAAATCATTCCTTTAAGAAGCCAATTACCAGGGGCAGCTAGGTGGCGCAGTGAATAGAGCACCAGCCCTGGAGTCAGGAGGACCCGAGTTCAAGTCAGGCCTCAGACACTTAACACAAAAGATAGCTGTGTGACCTTGGGCAAGTCACTTAACCCCAACTGCCCTCCAAAAAGCAAAAAAAGAAGCCAATTTCCATTATTTCCTATAATATGGTTCAATGTGACAAGGGATTGACCAGTGAGAGCCTGGTATTATGAGACAGAGAAAATATGTCCCCAATTCAGGGGGGGTATGTTTGTACTTCTCTTCTTGCTGTATCTTCTCAGTAAATATTTTTTAAAAAGCTAATTGATATTAATTGGGTAAATGATATTGGGACACTAATCACTAGATCAATCAATGATATAAGAGAGATATTAACTATAACTGGTTAGTGATATTGAGGAGAACATACAAGAATGGGGACAGAGAACATCAGAATGACAACTCAGCTCCTCAAGAATATCTCCCAGAATACTGGAGGGAAGATGTAGCTGGTCTTGCTCTGGAAATATGCCCCAATGCATTAAATGAATATACACATTTATTGTTTTATACACACACATACACATATAAAGTCTACTTCTACTTGGCCTTGTTTACTCCACTAGACTCCCTACCACCTCACAGAAGCCCTTCCTTTGATAATCAAGCACTACCTTCTACATGAATCCTTTCCAGATTCCCACTACTGTTACTGTGCCCCTCTCAAATTACCTTGGATTTAACTGTTTTGTATATATTCTGCATGTACACACACACACACACACACACACACACACACACACACACACATATGCATATCTTTGTTGGCTTCACCATTAGAATGTAAGAGCCTTGAGGGGCGGTTAGGTGGCGCAGTGAATAGAGCACAGGCCCTGGAGTCAGGAGGACCTGAGTTCAAATCCAGCCTCAGACACTTAACACTTACTAGACGTGTGACCTTCAGCAAGTCACTTCCCCTTCCAAAAAGCAAAAAAAAAAAAACAACCAAAAACCCAAAACCAAAAAACAATGTAAGAGCCTTGCAAAAGAGATTGTTTCATGCTTTCTCTATTTGCATTCCTAGAACCTAGCACTGTGTGGGGTACATATAAGATACTGAATAAATGCTCACAGATTCATTTCATACTTCCTTCTTCAATGTTAAGCATGTAAGGGTCAGGGGGCACATCTCCTGTAGTTACATGTAGCTTTAGATTCATTTGTGTGTTCTGGGACAGCTAATGTCACTGTATTCCATGACCTCTCACCTGTTCCCAAGACTAAGGAAAGTATATGAATGACTCATTTGGATACATCAACATTACTACAAAAATAATTCAAAAGCGTATTTTCTAGAAGAGCACACAAAAGGAGAGTAGAGGATGGGGCAGGGGGCACAAAATAGTTGTCAATGTGGGGGTCAGATTCTGGCATTTCCCCCACTCCTTAAAAAGGTTCCCAAACTGTCTTGTTACAGTGGGAATTTTAGAATCAAAAAGTCATCGATGCATGGGTCATCTAATCTATAATCCTCAATTTACAGTTGAGGAAATTGAGGCCCAAGTGACTTGCCCAAGGCAACATAGCTAATAAATGGCAGAACTAGGATTTGACCTCAGGTCCATGGACTCCAAGGTCAGCCCTGTTTCCACTGTATGATGTCTTCCTATCAACTTATCTCACCAGACATTCCACAATCTTAGGATGCTTGGAATTCAAAGTGGAAAGGCACTGGGATGCAAGGGTGCTGCAAGCAGACATGCCTTGCAAGGATCAAGCATTGCTGCAGCCTGATCCAGACAAAGGCTTTCTTCGGGTCCTGGAAGGGGCTTTGTTTGCCCACAACAGCATCAGAAAATTCTTTAAATGGAATCCCTTAGAAGAGTAGCTTCATTCATAGTCAGCTGGGGCCCACTATTCTTGTGGGAGGTGCAAAGGTCTAGCCTGGTTACTCTTTACATGGCAAATCACACAGACGGCACAAACAACTTCAGTCTTAATACAAGGATGCTGGGGTCACTAGAGTTCATATGTCCAGCGTCAGAAATACTGCAACAGGCCAACATGACTTCAGTAAGGGGATGGACAGGCTGTCTGGCTCTTGTTAGCTAAGTATTCAGACTTAAGACTTTGAGAATCACATCAAGAAATGTGACAAACAAAAGGACCAGGTGAGGAGATATCATGTGCCATCATAAACATTTCCACATCTCCTTTCTACCCAAAGGAATGATAATACCACAGAGCTAACACTATGGTACAGACAGTATGGTACAGACAAGCTATTTAGTACAGCTCCCATGCAGTTTCCCAGACAGACATCCAGGAAAGGACAATTATCTTTTCATATGAAGTTCCGCGATAATGGTTTTGGCCTCTATGGCCAAGAAACTGTTTCTTATAAAACCTACATTTCTCCTGCCCTTTGGACTTCTCCCCTGACTCCCAATCTGTCTGCAAGTTGAATATAGAGAACCTTTCGTATGTTTGATAAGGGTTGGTTTAAAAAAAATCTGTGATAGTTTAAAAAAAAAAAAAAGGCGAGAGGAAAAGTTCCTGTTTATAAAGGTCCATGAACCACCATGCTTTAGGAGGCTAATAATAAAGACTGAGATGTAATGCCTAAGAGGCTGGGCAAGGTACTATTTTTAACAGAGAGATACTGTACAAACTTTCTCTTCTTCCTCCAGAAAACAGTTTTGAAGGTAACAAAGAGTAGAAATTTACTGAGGTATCTGTATCTGAGCAGCTTCTTCCTCTACCACCACGTGCCTCAAGGTTTTAAGATACATATAACTAAACCAGATTTATGACTTATGAAACAGCCACGAGGTCACCAGGCTGCAATGTCCAATGTCAGGGTCATTCCTTTGGACAGTATCGCCTCTACAAGGACATTACCAAATAGGAAATGTCCAAAGTCACTAATAATCTGAGGAACACAAATTAAAACAACTCTAAAGTATCCCTTTATGCTCATCAGACTAGAAAAGATGGTAAAGAACAGAAAAATTCACTGTTGGCAGGGCTGTCATTAAAGAAGCATACTCATTTGGTGCTTGGAGAGTTTGAATTGGCATAACCATTCTGGAAAGCAGCAAGGAATTAAATAAAAATTCTTTTTATAAATGATAAAAATTGTTCATCCCCTTTGATCTCACTGCCATCCTTCAATGACAGAGATCTCGTTATCTAGACAAACAGTCCATCCTATTTTTGGACTGATTTAATTACAAGAAGTTTCTCCCACCTCCCCCTATCCAAAAGCATGAAAGTTGACTCCCTATAACTACCATATATTGATTCTAATTCTATTCTCTAGGGCCCAAAATGAGTCTAATCCCCATTCCATATGAAAGGAACTATTAAATTAAATTAAGTAGTAGGAAGTAGGACCTTGAAGGAACTGAAGAAGGGACAGGTAAGTTATCAGCTAGGCTGAGACTTAAGCTAGAATCATGCTGCAGACACCTACCAGTTGTCACTGGGCAAATCACTTAACTAGCCTCAGTTACCTACTCTGTAAAATGAGGATGAGAATGGCACAGCTAGGTAGACAGAGCAACCAGGCCTGGAGTCAGGAAGACCTGAGTTTAAATCCAAACTTACTAGCTGTGTGACCCTGGGCAAGTCACTTAACCCCAATTTGCCTCAGTTTCCTCATCTGTAAAATGAGATGGAGAAGGAAAGGGCAAACCACTCCAGCATCTTTACCAACATAACCTCAAATGGGGACACCAAGAGTCAGACATGACTGAAACGACTGAACAGCAAAAATAACACCTATCTTCCAGGCTTGTTCTGAGAATCAAACAAGGTGGTATATGCAAAGCACTGTGCCATGCAGAAAGTGGTACATAAATGCTAGCTGCTGTTCTGTTGTGGGCTGTCTGTAAAAGTCACAGAGGATGGATTGAATGTTAGGTAGAAGTAGCTAGAGCCTATTAACAGAACATACCCTGATGAGTGTGCTGAAAGCCAAAGGGCCATACCAGATAAGGAAAATAGTATTCTCTGACTCTGGACTTCAAAAAAATTAATCAGCGCCATGTGGATCATGAACTCCAATACTGATATCTTTTGTCACAGCTGAGTTCTCTAAAAACAGTTGAAGTCACAGGAGGGATGAAGACATACAAGGTTGGAAGCTACAACATCTAAGCTTAGGAAATAAAACAGATGCTAAGAATGTTTACACCCGTAAGTTTCTTTTTTCCAAACCATCTAGTTCAAAAGGATTGAATCGAAAGGATGACAAAACTAATTACAGGGTGGGGGGCAGATTTTGCAGTTAATGGAACCTAGAGGAAAGATACTTATCTGAAACAGTCCTAGAAATCTTGAAGACACTGGAGAAGTAAAAACTCTAGGGCAAATTAATAACTCAAATAAAAAATGAAACCAAAAGGGAGTCTCATAGAGATTTCTACCATCTTCCTCCCCAGCTAATTAAGGAGAGGGACTCCCCCAACTTTTAATTTCTTTGTATGGACATCACTAACCCAATGTCCGTCTCTGACAGAACAGTGTAGGAATGAAGAAGGTTGAGATAAACAGTGCATTTTGCAGAAATATCTATCTTTAGGGGTTAAAGAGGAACCAAAATTTGTAAACCCATTAAATGTCAAACAAAAATTTCCCCTTTTAGAGATAAATCATACCAGTCCTCCCTGCAGGCAACTATTTCATCCTTTTTACTTACACACATGGCTTAGCAGGGTCAAGTACTGAGGTGGAGCTGGAACCAAAAAGTTTAAGTTCACATTAAAGAAGACCTGCTTGGGGCAGCCAGGTAGCACAGTGAGTAAAAGCACCGGCCCCAGTGTCAGGATGACCTTGGGATCAAATCCTGGGCTCAGACACTTAGTACCCACCCAGAAACACCTGGCCATGTAACCTTGAGCAAGTTACTTAACCCCGATTGCTTTAAAAAAAAAAAAAAAAGAAGAAGAAGAAGACCTGCTGGAGAGTATTTGTGTTTAGGGCCCTTCACGGGAAAGAGGTCTGAAGGAAGGAAACAAGCACTGATTGAGCACCTAGCATATGCCAGACACTGTGTTAAATGCTTTACAAATCTTTTTCTCATTTGATCTTCACAACAATCCTAAAGGAGGGGAGGAGAGCCACTATTATTATTCCCATTTTACAGTTGAGGAAACTGAGGCAAACACAGGTAAAATTATAAATTGGCAAGATTTGCCTTTGGGACTTCTCTATTTTCCCTTCAGAGCTGTCCCTGCCTCCTTTGTTTTCCCTTTTCCTTCCAAGCCAGCTAGGGCTCCAGTCCCCTCATGAAGTCCCCAGCTTGGCCAGATTTACTGAGTACAGATACATTTGGGGCTTTTTCTTCTTCCACACCAAAAATGACTTGTCCTTTTATCAATGTCTGCCCTCTGTTTTCTGATAGGCAATGGCTAGCTAAGCTTATCAATTAATGAAATTAATAATTATAAGCTTATACCACGAAATTAAAAGGAACTAATTACTTAAACCAAAGACATGATTTGGGGTAGACATTTCAATGGCTGTGGGAAGACAGGTCTTACATGTCCCTTGAAGCATGCCAAGCCGACAGTCACCTACTTTGTCTCAGTGTGAAGGCTGGTCTCTATCATAACTGGTTTGCTCCTACTTGTTCCTTCCTTCAGTTATATTTCACAAAATTGTCAAATATTAAAGCTCAAAGAAACCAGCCCACCTCTTTTATTTTGCAGATTAGAAGACTGAGGCCCAGGAATGATGGAGCTTTCCTGATCACCCAGTGATCTGCCTCTATTTGCATAGATTTACTAATGTAAGAAGGAAATATAACAGAAATGTTCTTTCATGCTCAACAAAACAACCATGACCTGGATAAAGGAGATTTGGTTACCAAGTGCAGGCTGTACTCTGTTTGCATGAACAAGAGCCAGTAATTCAGAGCAGGAATAATATTCTGAATTAAACCTCCAGAGCACATTACATAAATACTCTAATGGTATCATAAATCTTATCATAGATTTCAGGCTTAGATCACTGTTATTGTTTAATGCTTCAAATGAAATTTGTCAGGGGGAACTGTAGATGTATAAGCTCAAGCTCTTTCAGTGAATTTGGTTTTCTTGGAACATTTAAATTGTGTGAATTTGGTTCTGTAACACTCCCTTGCCCCATCTTTCCTGGATGAAACTCACAGAAACCCAGCTTTTGGGTTTTAAAAAAATCTTCCCACAAGTTCTCTTCCAATTTCTACATTACTGTCAATGGTAACATCCTTCTGATCCTTACAACCTTGAGAATCTCTGATTCCTTTGTCTTTCTCATTCACAGAACAACACATCATTAGGTCCTGTTGATTCCTTTCTTGGATGTGCATGCCCCTTCCTATTTCAAACCCTACTCTAGGCTCTAGCATCACCTCACCACTAGATTATTGAAAGATTTCTAACTTCTTTTCCTGCCTGTAGTGTCTCCCCAGTCTATTCTGTCCTATTATTCCATAAATATTTCTTGAGTGTTAATTTTATCCTTAGTTCACTATCTTTCATCCTCCTTGTCTATTTAATCATCCTGCTGCCCATCAATCCCAAGCTGCTTGAGAGCAGGATCTGGGATAGATGTTGGGTAGGACACATAATGGTAGTGCCTTGATGTGGGATGAAGGACAGAAGGATGACAGTCACAAACTTTACCTGGATCCAGTAAAGAAATACAAGATAAGGGGCGGCCAGGTAGCACAGCGAGTAAGAGCACTGGCTCCAGTGTCGGGATGACCTGGGGATCGAATCCGGGCTCAGATACTTAGCACCCACCCAGAAACACCTGGCTATGTAACCTTGAGCAAGTTACTTAACTGCGATTGCTTTAAAAAAAAAAAAAGAAATATAAGATAAGATATGGGGATTCACTGAAATTAAGCTACTACTGTCAGAGAGCTTTGCAACAGCACTGCCTAGGACTGTGTCTCATACATAGCAGGCATTTAAACATTGGCTGACTCGAATTATGTGCAAAACTGTGGGTAGTAGAAGGATTAATAAGACATAGCCCATGACTTTCACAAATGTATACCCTAGCTAGAGAAATAAGATATATGTCAGCATGAAAAATGGATACAAGGCAGTATGTGGTAAGGAACAGTAGGAATGACAGTGAAATTCAGATGAGGCAGAGCACAATGGCTAGAGTAAAAATATTATGGGAGAGGCAAAACTCAGGCTTGGCCTTGAAAGTCGGCTAAGATTTCAACATATGAAAGGGGTTAAAGGGGGCAGAATGTTGTGGAAAGGACTTTGGATATGGAATCAGAAGATCTGGATTCAAATCCTAGCTCACCTACTTACTGTTATGATCCTAGGCAAGCCACACCACTTACCTGAGGCTCTGGACCTCAGTTTCCTCACCTATAAAATGAGGTTGGACTGGATTGCCTCTAAAGTCCCTTTTTGGGAACTTAAATTCCTATAAAATAAAATAATCTTCTAGCACCATTTTCACCACACTTACTAATTTAAGAGCCTGCATGACTCTCTAACACCCACTGTACTAAGTCCACATTCAAAGCTGCACATAAATCTAATTGATCTACATTACCTTTCCTGAACTCTCCATTATAATCAAGCCAATTCACCATGTCCCTAGATATGACCTGATTATTCCCACCTCTCTATCCTGTATATCCTGTTTCTCCAACATGTTCTTCCCCTTCACAAACACATGCCCTTTGCCCATCTTCAAAACATCACTTCATAAAATATTGTATTATTAACTTCATTCAAAGTAACTGAGGCACCATGATAGGCATTAGGGACACAGAGACAAAATTTAAATAGTTTGTTTTAAAAAGAGGATAAATAATGTACACAAATATATATATATATATATATATATATACATATATATATACACAGAGAGAGAGAGAGAGAGAGGAAGAGAGAGAGAAGAGAGAGAGAGGAAGAGAGAGAGGAAGAGAGAGAGAGGAAGAGA